>NC_140051.1:4135854-4616790 GCF_963513975.1 Fringilla coelebs | reverse complement strand
AGACCCTTTTTCACCAGGAAATGTTCACACAGGAATTTTTCCCTGCTCTATCTCCCCCTCCATCCCCAGAGGAAAAAGAGCACAGGCACGGTGTGACAGGAACAAGCAGAAGCCAAGTTTACATAAACAGTGGAGAGCAGGACGTAAAGGTTATTTGTGCCTGCGGGCTGCTTGGGGAACCTGTGAAATACCGAGGGCTGGCACTCGACAGAAAATTCCTGTAACGCTAAAGACTGCAGCTTTTTGAAGTCCCTGAGCAGTGCAGGGGTAGCTGAAAGCAAGTGTGAGCAGCGAGAGCAGGTGGTTCAATGTTACTGAGCACCTCCCATCCCTTCCCCGTGCTGGACAAGAGCCTGATCCCAACATCAGCTCAGGAAACATCCCCTCACCTGGCTGAGACCTCCTGTCCCAGGACAGGAGAGGGAAAAGACAGTGAAGTTTACATTAATGTTATACTTCACACCTAAAGAGCTTTATGAGGACTAATTTGAAATCTGGGAGAGTTATTAAGGTTTATGGCTAAGGAAAACAGAGCCATGGAAATCAGGCACCTTATCAAAAGCCCCAGCAGAGCAACTAGAAGATCCAGGATTAGAGTGAACAGAGCAGCAAAGATCTCCTCCTGCTTCCCCACAGATCACAGCAGGAAAGTGGCTGGTCCAAACTCCACAAAGCAAAAATCACCCAGGAACAGGCAAACCTTGCAAAGTTGTGCAGGGTCAGGTTGGTGGGACAGGAGAACAAGTGGAAATCAGGGGATAACGACCCACAAGGAGCATGTTCAACTCTCAGTTCCAACAGGATCTCCTCAGGGTCACCTTAAACCAGTCTCCTTCATCCCTGTGAACTGGGAATGGGGACAAACCTCTCCCTTTGCCTGATTTTCCTCATTCTCTGCTCTCTTACAGGCAGAAACTCTCTCTTATCGTGAACGACCCAGATTAATCAGACAATTCTGGAAGCTCACAGACTATGCCACAGCAAAGAGCCAAAAAACCCCTGCAGTTTTTTCATATTTTTAAGCCACCTTCAGATTTCAGGGAGGAACTAACAATGATTTTTCCTACATCTTGCTCAAGGGAAGGCAATTGAGAGGGAAGCAGCGAGTTACAAGTGGGCTCACGAAGCACCAGTGTTTGCATGTGTATAAATATATCACTCCCGGTGTGTACACACCCACATGGACTTGGGATGAGCAGGGTGGAGGTGGAGCATGTAAACTTGGGCAGAGATAAAAATCAAATAAAACCCAACCAAAATTAACAAGGGGAGAAAGCCTTTAACTCAAACAAAGAAAGTCATTTTGCAGCCACCGATTTCCCCCCCTTTTTTTTTTTCAGTTTTCTTTTTTTTTCTCTAAAGCCGGCATTGTGCGGAGCACTGTTCCTTTGCGAGATTTCAGATGTTGCTGTGTTCAAATGAATCCCATTTTGTCACAATCAATGACTTTCCCCGCTCGTTATTACCTGCAGCCCTCCGGAGCCGGCGGCGCCGCTGGCAGAGCTCCAAGAGCCGGGCGGGGAGGCAGAGGAGCCCGCACCTCTCCAAAACGCACAGCGAAGGTAAACCGGAGAATGTCACCTACACCTGGGTAATTTTTAATTTTCTTTCTTTTTTTTTTCCCCCGTACTGTTAAATTACCTCCAGCTTATTTGTCTGGCTAGAGGTTAATGAAACATTAATGATGTTAATGAGCCTTTCATGCTGCAAGTTTTTTCAAGAAAGAGATAGAATGGCTGTTTTCCTTCCCTCTTAATCTTTTCCATCATTCGGGAGTTGCAGGGCCAAAGCAATTAGTGACTCAGGCAGCTCAGTCTCCCCTCCCGGTCACAGCCCAGTGGGGCAAAGAGAAGAAACCTATTAAACCCCTTTCACACGTCCACAGGTGAGGAGCTCACGGGCTGATGCAGCCACGCTGCTTTAGCCAGAAGGCAAAACGCCATTCAGGGGGAAAAACAGGGGGAATTAACAATCTGGAGCTGTCGGGAATGCTGAAGTGTCGCCATTAGCTGTGCACTGTTTGTTAGAGAAGGTGACAAGTGATTTTCAAAAGGTTCGAGGAGGTTTGGGTAGGGCTCCGCAGCCGAGGGGTGGCTTGACAGCTTCCCCCATGTCGGTTTTCATCCCGCTGAGCTCTGATTCCGGGTGCATGACATCCCTCTGGATCACGGCCAGCCAAAAATCAACCCTTCCTTCCCAACTCATTTGGTTTAAATACGAGAAGTGCAGGAGGGGGAAAGACACGGCAAGAGAAAAAACTAAAAAAATCAGAGGAATCGCTGCTCTCCACCCTGCCCATCTCCACCCTGCTGCCTCAGACACCGGGCAGGATTTCTTTACCGTTCCTTAATCCCCTCAACACAACCGCAGAGTGAAAAAACCCACGTGTCTCAGCCCATTTTACAGGTGGCTCGTCCCACACCGAGCCAGCAGGGCAGGAGCTGGGGTCCCTTCAGCGCTGAGCCCCCGCTGGCACCGCGGTCCCCGGGGCAGCACCGGGAGGCGACGCTGCCGCCGCTCCCGTGATGGATGCGCCCGTGCCAAAGGGCACACAACTAAATTACGAGCTGGCACTTACAAGGAGTGAGGGCTCTGGCTTGTGCTTCCATTAGAGGGTATCTATCTGCATTTAAAGCTGTGGCGCTCTGATAAGGAGAAGGGAAGAAGCCAGAGAGACCTCAAAAAATTGCCTGGACGAACTCCGAGATAAGACTTTTCAGACAGACAAAAAAGCCTGTCCTGATTTATAGAGCTTCGTCCGTCCTTGACAGTACCTCTGGAGCTCCTGATCTCGGCTGTAAAAAAGAAAGTTCCATCAGAAATGTGTGTTCTGCCCCCAAACTATTTATCCAGACAACCTGTCAACCTACCACAGCCAGATCCCCTCTTGACACGGACAAGGCAGCAACACAATCGGCCACCTTTTATTTTTACCCTCTCCTCTCCCCTGGTCCTGCTAATCACAGATGCTTTGTCCGCTCAATAATAAAGATCCCGGGCGCCTCAGTTTCCATTTTTTTGTTATCATGCCTTTCACCCGGCATGTTTATTTATGACTGCTACAAAGCACTTCCACGGGAAGATGCCATTAGGATGGAATGATGCTCCCTTGACATTGAGATCAGAATCGGCACAGGAGCCATGCAACAACTCATCTTTATGTTTGCTTGTCTTAATTCCTTTTCTTTTATTGTTTTTATTATTGCTATTATTATTATTATTATAATTATTATTTCCAGCGCAGGGGCTGCCAGGGAGGGAGAGGCAGAAGGGCATGTGCAGCACAGAGATTAAGCAGCTCTGGCTGAGGGCACAGATGGCACGGGCTGGCTTGGATAATCCTGCCCTCTTCCAGGGCAGCTGCTGGCACATGGGCTGAACAAGCCCATTAAGAGAACAGGACCCCACAATGACAAGGGCACAGGGATGGATTCACCCTCCCTCATGGCTCTCCCGCAAACCGGGGCAGGAACTCCCCCAGCAGAGACAGAAATCCAAGGAAAGATGGATTTTGGGGAGCTGAGGTGCACTGCTGGCTCCCTGTGATAGTCAGGGGTCAAGGTCTGACATCCAGCCAATCCCTGGTGGTCAGCCTGTGCTGATGGGGTCACTTGGGTACTCTGCTTACAGAGCCTGCCTTGCCACCAGAATAGAGGAGCAGGCACACAGTGATGGTGGCTTTAACACTCTCCAGAGCCCCTATACCCCACCCAGCCCTGCTCTACTCTCTTCTCCTGGAAACTCCTGGCAGAGCTCACCATGACCACAGGACAGCTCTCCAAAGCTGTGCAAACACCCCTGCGATCTTCTCAGTCGGCTCAGCAGATGAAAATGGGGGAAACCAACCCTGCTGCACAGGAGCCAGCTGTCCCCTCTGCTTCCCAGCCCTTATCCATGCTAGAAGGTGGCCCTGGGACAGGGGACACGTCCCCCAAAGGATGGTGTGCCCTGTCTGCCACACTCACTGGAGCCACTGGGGCAGACAAAGGGAGGGTTTTGTGGGATCTGGCACCACTTCCAGCCACCAGCCACAGCGTGTCCTTCCCCAGCACCGGCTCCCTAATTAGTTCTATTGGTTTCAACAGTTCGGTGGGCTCGGGGAATGTAATATTTAACACCCTAGAGGGAAGCCTTTCACACCGATGCCTCTTTCATCATCTCTGCCCATCTGGTGCTCACTTCAAGCTCGCAAAGCACCGCCTGCTTGGGAAACAATGAACTCCTGTGACTCCCTGTCTCCTCCTGACTGGCTGGACCTCCAGGAAAGGCATGTGGGAGCAGCCCTCCCCAGGGCAGCAAGCCTTGACACCCATGGTGCATGTCGTGTTCACCCAGAAAGGGATTATTAGTGTGTGTTTATAGCACTCACCAGGATGCTGATTCCAAGGGAGCCATTTGTCCCCTCATGACTTACTCCACGAGAGCTCAGGAAATGCACAACACATCCATGGGGATGGGGAGAGGGGCAAACAGACCCCTTGTGCTCCCCCTTTCTCAGCAGTGGCAGCCTCACCATCACTCTATCTCCCAATCCATCCAGAGGGGGATTCCCCAGATTAATCCAGGATGGATAACTCAGTAAGGGCCATTAGCAGGGCAAGGAAGGAAAGGTTGGGTGGTGAAACTCCACAGCAGCAACAGGTAATGGGTGCTGTCCGTGTGACATGGTGACACCCATGAGTGCCACATCAGGACCCTGCTGCAGTGGACAGCGCCACGTGGCCACGGACACTGCACCATTACAGCCTCTCTAACAACAAGACTGAGCAGAAATGGGAATTGAGCCCATAAAACCATTTGCTTTCTGCAGCCACAGCAGCACGGCTGACGTTTGGAGACATCACTGCATCTGGAAATTATTAGATTCCTTCCAGTGACTGACACCTGCTAATAACCTGGAAGATGGGTAGAGCATACTCACATTGTCATCTCCAGCTATCTACAGCTTCATTTTCCATCATCTTTGTCACTCAAGGACAGCAGCAAAGGATATTATTGCCACTGGTATTGTTATTGTTATTATTTAAACCATGCAGCGACAAATCCACAGGTATAGGGCTGGGCTGAGCAGACCAGCAGATTCTCCTTCAAATCAGAGGGAAAATTATGGGGAGCATTATGTATATTGTATTTTTCCATTAAATTAAAATAAGCTTCTCTTGACAAAGTTCAGTGTGTTAAATGACAGTGGGAAGGACGGAGGGTTTAACCTCACACTCAGGGAAGGTGGATGGATGGATGGATGGATGGATGGATGGATGGATGGATGGATGGATGGATGGATGGATGGATGCTCAATCCCAGGGAAATAAAACCACATTCCCTCTGCACAGTGCTGAACTGTATTTCAGGGCCTCCTGCCTCTTCGCATAAACCCTATTAGTCACTCATCAGTGCTAAAAAAATAATAAATAAATATGCCAGTGCACAAGAGTGCCAAGGGCAGTGAAGTTAAAGGACATTATAACTCTTTAATTACATCAGTCTTGGAAAGAAAAGAGCTGTCATTCCTCCTTCCCTCTGGGGAACACTTGGTATCTACCTTGGCCAGAACCCCCTTAGGAAAGTTGTCACAACATATGTCCTCCCTGTGATTCATGCCAGGGATGGGTTTAGTCCTGTATTAATATTCCCTACCCACTATTTACTGTGCTGCATTCCCAGACAGATGCACACAAACAAATGCCTTTCATCTCCTGCCTTCATAGGAGGGGGGAAAAACCTTAGTCAAGCTTTCAAGATAAGGCTGTTGTCTGCAAGTCACCGGGTTTAGCCAGGAGGGAGGATTTTCTTCTGAGAGCACCTTAAGGAGGGTTTAAAAACATGATTGCAAGGAAGCAACCCCTCGAGGGGCTGAGGACCCTGCCCTGGGGACACTAAACACAGTCAGCCATCACCCCCCACCTTCCCACCACATGCAGCCCATCGTGTGCTGCTCTGCCATGCCAAGAGCCATCAAAGAGCATACAGAGAGCTCTGAGAGTTTCATCAAATAAGAATGTTTTTAAATATATTTCTCCCTGACAAAAATGCTCTTTGTAGAAGCGAAAACGGTTGTCACGAACCCATCGCCCACCTCCTAAAAGATCCCATTACATTTCTGCATTGAACTTCTTTTTCATCACTGAAGTTATCGGAACAGTGATGGCAACAGCCAATAGTGGTTTCGATTAAAAATGTATCACAGCGTTTTGTGATTTAAAAGCAAACAAACAAGAAAGGCGCCATGAAATGTTAATGCGCACGTGAGCGGGTTTGATTCCTGTTCGCTGTTTGTTTGTCAAACATTTTCAACTATCAATTAATTATCAAAAGTGGGCCAGAAAGTGGAGCCTGATCCGCACGCCCCGTGACACCAAGCAGGAGGCTCCAGCGGCAGCACTGCTCCCGTGAGGATGCACGATTCCGGCTGCGGAGCACGGCCGTGGGATGACTTCAGGAAGGTGAGCAGTGAGTGATCATCCTTTCACCCCTTCAACCGACACAAGAGACTGATGGGGCTGCAGCCCATCAGCAGCTCCCTGGTCACCTTGGAGCCAAGGCCATCGCTCTGTGTTGTCAGAGCCACATCACAAAGCCCGGGACATCTTTTGTGGTGATCTCTGATGCTGAAGGACACATCATGAGGGATGGGAAAGGACTGGCAGGTGCCTTGGTCAGCCCCACATACTCCCTTCCTGCTGCATTTTCAAAAGCCCTTGCAACATCAAAAGAGAGCAGGAAAAGGGCAGGAAAAAAAAAAAAAGGCAAAATAAAAAAGACACCATCGGAGGCGAGACAGGTGAATAAGGAGATATGGCAGAGTCAGGAGGCAATAGCCCAAGGGACCCATTAACAAGATTCCTCCCACACAACACCCAGGAGCCCAGGCCATCAATAAAATCTGCTCTCCTCCCCAGCCAGCCTTGCGTGGCTCTGAACTTTTCAGCTACAGGCTGCAGATTGGATTCTTCCGTCATCACCATAAAACCAGATGAATTGTCCACGGCTCAGGGACCTGTGAGAAGTCAGGACCCTCTAGGCAGGAAGGCAGCACACCTTATAAAACCAGTGCTACCTTTCAGCAGGGCTGGCCCTGTGCTGCCAGGGTGGGTGTCTGGTCCCACATGCTGCAGCAAACTCCTCTCCATGCTTTTCATACCCAAAAAAGAGGGGTGGAAATCCTCTGCCCTCTTGCAATCCAACAGCTCAGCGTGGTGATCTCTGCCACAGCACATCTCAGGGTGACCCCTGCATCTCCTATTGCCTTATCTCCTTTGTCAGGATGTGCAAGGAACCCTCTCATCCCCAATTTCTCAGGAATTACTACAGCCCTGGCTCTGTTTCTGCTGCAAGAGCCCAAAAAGCCACTGGCAAAAGCCACTTCATTGCTGGCTCTTCCACTTCAGCAGCAGGAAACTACTCCTGCATATGCTGGGGAGGGCATGCAACCCATCCTGGTCATGGATAATGTGTCTCCTGCTGTAAGATCCTGTCCCAGGAGGTGCTGGGAAGCATCACCCAGTTCACGTCCCTCTGTGGTAGTGGAACGCCCTGGCTCAGTCAATGTTACTGCCACTGAGGCCTTAAACAGGACACTCATCCTCTCTTCCCACAGCCCTGGGGATGAAGCAGCGACTCCAGCATTGTGGAAAGCACCATCCCAGTCACGAATAAAGTCGTTGAGAAGAAGCAAGAAGCTGGAGCAGACAGAGCCTGGACTCTGCAACAACAGCATTTCTTCCTGTTTTGTTTTGCTTTGCATTCTCATTGCCAGCTTCATTATCTGGGCTCTTATTCCTGCACACGCTTCCCATTTTTCTCCCTCCTATCTCCCTGCGTCCAACGCAGCAGCCTGTATTAGTTTATGTTAACAAGCTGTGGCAGCAGTAATCCTGGCCTCTCCAGCTCCACTGCCTGTTCTGCTGACCAGGCACATTGTTTGTCTCCACTGCCTGGTCCCCTGAGCCTTTCTCCACCTCCAATCCCAGCCCCCTGCAGGAATTACACTGGGATATATCCCGTGCCAAACGTTGTGACCACGCTGTCACTGGAATGCAAGCTGGAAAATATTTTGCTGCCCTGCTGCCACCTCTGCAGAGCACCAAAAGCATGGAAAAGCATTTTTTCTCCTCAAAATAGAGGCTTTCCTTCTGTGCTGCAGAAACAAGCATCACCCCCGCGGCCCCAGCGTGCCGGGGGCTCCCGTGTGCCGGGCAGTCCCTCCTCCCGCTGGCCACGGGGCAGGAGGCCGGGCTGCCCTCTCTGTCCCACCCCACCCCTGCGATGTGACAGCCCGCATTTGTCTCTTCAGCTTTGACTTCCTCCTCGGCCCAGGCTGACAGCCGACAACACTTGGAAAAAGAAGAGAAGAGGAGAAAAAAACTAAAGGGCAGCTGCTGTGGTGGAGGGAGTGAGGAACAAAGAGAGATTTCAATCACTGCTCTGCTCCAAGGGCACAGGAGCGCGGTTGAGCGTCCAGAAGGGAAAGGGAGGGTGAAAAGCCTCGCTGGGTGCCTGGGCTCAGCCCTTCTGCCCGGGCACCTCTCTGTTCAGCACATCAAAGCCTGTTATCCCACGCAAGCTCAGCCAGCAGGGGTGGGTGCTGGACCCTCTTCACCCACCTGGCACCCCAAGCATGAGCAATCCACCGGCCTGAGGCACTAAAATAAAGCCCATGCACAGAACCTCGTGCCACTGCACCAAGACACTGCTTCAGAGCCCTGCTGGGCTAATGGTGGGGCTGGTTTCAGTGGAAGCGTTTAACGAGCGCTGTGTGTGCTGCTGATTAACAGTGTGGCTCTCCAAGGCCAAAGAAGAAAAGAAATTCCGCGTAAGACTGCAAACAATTACTCCTTTTAGATAATCACTGTTTTACAGTCCAGACACATGCATAAATATTGCATAATGCTGGGGCTCAGCACGTAATTGTCAGATATTATTCAAACTGAGTCGCTGCTTTATTGGCAAGAGCTGTGAGCTTGTCACATCTCAGGGTCAGTGGCTGGATGGCTGAAGGATTTTCAAGGAAAGCTCAGGTAATGCGAGCAGCAGATCAGCCATTCCCTAAACTGCTCAGCACCGACCTCTGCAAAGTGATCCCGCATTCAGGAGCGCGTGCGTTGGTGTGTGAGGACAGGGATGCGAGGCAGAGGGAACAAGCAGCTCCCAGCCAGCTCTCCAGGGCAGGATTTGGGACCAAAGCCCTCACAATGCAGCCACCAGGTGGTTTGCAGGGGCACCAACACCCCCAAGAGCCGCAGAGCCTGCCTGCCCACAGCCACACACCTGCCCGTCCTGGGGAAATGCCGCTGCCAGCGCCCCGCTCGCGGAGATGGGGCCGAGCTCCAGCCACTCTGGACAGGTCTCCTTCCCCTCCTGAGCCGAAGCTGTTTTGTTTGCAAACCATCTGCTCGGCGCCCCGCCGCGCCGGCAGCAGCGAGGGGGCCCAGATGGACGGGCTCTTTGAAAATTCTTTAAAACAAAGCACCCAAGCACAACGGCTCCATATGCCAAAGGGCCGGCCGGCCCCGAGAGCTGTCACACCACCCTCCCTCCTCCCTCCCTCCCTCCTTGGCTCGGCCCTGCCCAGACCCCAGCGTGCTCTCTCACCTGCTGAAAGCTTGCAAGCCTTTCCAGAGCCCACCTTGGCTCTGCCCAAAGCAAAATGGCCAGAAGGAGGTTGGGGCTCCTGGGCAGCCTGAACCTCCAGCCTGAACCCTTTGCACACCAGGTCCTGCCTCCTGTGGGTTGAAGGATCAGGTACTGCACTCCCTCAAGCTTCCCAAGGCAGATTATGGGGTGAGGAGAGGCAGGTGGAGAAGATGAAGCTGATTCTTAGGAGAGTTATTTCTTGGCCTCAGTTCGCTCCTAGTTTAAATGAGACACTTCTGTGATTACTCTGCACAATAACCAGGGCTGGATTTGGCTCTGAGCAGCTCACGGACAAGCTCAGTGGCACAGGAGAAAGCCAGCTGCTTATGGGCAATAAACCCCTGCCTGCAAGCACAGCTTTCCTTCCCTAGGAAAGCTCTGCTTCACCTCCAAATACTCAGACAAACTTTCTCATTAGAAGGAGAAGGCAGACAGAGATTCCTGTACTGTCACAGTAACTGGGGCTTTAAGGAAAAAAAACCACCTTGCAAAACCCACACCACAATCAGATGAATTTTGATCCAAGCTGCAGTGAAGGACAGCTCTGTGGGATTTCAGATAAATAAAGGCACAAAGGCCAGTGAGATTGCAATGACACCTTTCAGGCTATGCTTTCCTGCCCCTGTGTCTTGAATAGCAAATCCTCCCTCTTGCCAGCCCTGAACCCCAAAGCTCTGGTGAGTGGGGTGGAAAGGATGGATTCCCCTAACAGAAGCTCACCAAAGCCTCTGCTGTTTATAGATTTGGGATGCCAGAGCATGGGAAACCCTTCCTGACTGATATGCATTACCAAAGACCCCTGCAGTGGTCCCAGGACACTGCTCTCACCTGTCTGAGGAGAGAGGAATTGCAATCCCAAAAAATGGGGTTTCAGTGACCTGACAGCCCAGCCCCTGGTCTGCAGCATCACCCCAGACTGCATTCTCCATACAGATCTGCCAAGAGTGTCAATAAGGAAAGAGATTACATCGTCTTCCCGAGAGAGAGAGAGTGCGGAAAAATCAGTCAGAGCAAAGAAAAGCTGCTTTAGAGTACGAGCTAAGCAGGGTCTGCAGGAGCACACTGCTTCCCCAGGGATTGCTGAGCTGGAGGCCAGCATGGAATGAGTGAGAGATTTGTGGGGTTCAGGGTGTCCTTCCTCTGCCTGGCTGGCCTGAAATAAGCCAGAGATGGAGCAGGAAGTGATGGAGAGAGGAACTCCCATGCCAGAACCTTCTAAACTGCTCTTCTCAAGACATCAACCTCACCTCTCATCATTTTGTGGTAGACGAGCACTTTTTTAACAAAAAATCACACCCACTGCCTCCAAAAACATCTGATCCGGGGCCCACAACTGCAGCAAAGTAACCGTGAATGCTGATAACTTTATCATCCAACAAGACTCGGGCGAAATGCTCCTCTCGCGCTAATGATACGCCGGAGACACTCGGAGCTGAGGCGGGACAAAGCTGCTGCCAGCTGCTAATGAAGGACTGTAAATAGTGCACCAAATCAGCCCTGAGTTCCTCTCTGCAGCCCTTGATCAAGCAGCGCCCCACCAAATAATGAAAATCTCTCTCTTTTGTAACCATGCAAATCACAGGCGCCGCTGGAAATCGCCTGCATTACCGACTTATCTGGTGGGCCAATAAGGAATAAAAGTATCCCATTATCTTGTCCACTTAAGCATTAGAGCAGCTCAAAGTGTTTTCATCCACCTCCTGTGAGCCTCGTGGCTTCCAGCTCTGTTCCCATGGACCATATTTCCCACCATCCCTGCTGGCTGCTCTCCTGGACAGACAGATGCCAGCCCCATCCCAGAGTGATCAGGCATGGCACCAGCTCTCAAAGCCTTTAGGGATAACCACCACCACATCCCTGCTGCTGCCCTGGGGAGCTCTGAGCATCATAAACCCATGTATACACCCAAAGGCAGAGGGGTCTGGCTGCCCGTGATTCTTTAAGGCTCACCAGCGAAGGATACTGTTATCCAGCTGGAATTCCACAGGGGAATTCAGGTAAGCAGACTGTAATTAACTGAGCTGGCACGCTGCTGCACCCGACAGATGTAGAAATGCACCTTGAAAGGAGGAAAAAGAGGAGGGAGGAGAGCAGGAGAGCAGTGATGCCTACCCAGGGTCCCTCCCCATGTGCTTGGGGGGATTTGGGGAGATGCAGTAGCTGCAAAGGAGCAGTCAAATGTGGGCAATGCCTTCCTCCTCCTCCTAGCTGCTGGGCAGGAGCAAAATCCACATGAAATGCAGGCAGAGAGTTTCAAAAGCACTGATAGTGAGCTGGAGTTAGGCTGTCCAGCACCCTCGGGCAGAGACGGCTGACACTTGGAGTGGGAAAGGGGAAATTCATGTTCCTCAGCTTAGGAGGCTCAAGCCACAGCTCTGCTGTCAGGCACGTCACGCCAGGCTTTCAGAAAGCAACCAGAAAGCAGGATTTGTCTGCCTGACCCCGAGCCAAGCAGCAGTAATCTCCACCCAGCCCAGCTAACTCCCATGTCAACCCCATTCCTTCATAACCCACTCAGAAGACATTTGCCCAAGCAAATGCCCACAAGCAAACGTCCTGCGTTTGTTCTGCTCTGGCCTGGTTCACACCAGCACCCACACCTCCAAATCCTGCAATGATGAACCTCCTCATCCCACCACACCCAAGGCAAGACCTTCAAACTGGAGCTTAGACAACATTGCCTGGGCATGGCAAGGGCAGAAGAGCAGCTGGGCCTCCGGTCCTGCCCCACACCACTCGGACCTCCATCAGTGAGGCACGGCTTTATCGCTTTCTCTTTTTGCTGTTTTGGGTAATTTGACTTTTCCCTGCTCTGCCCTGCAATCAGAGTGGCAGTGAATTACAGCAAGGGTGGCTCTGCTCCTTTGAGATGTCAGAGCCTGCAGTGATTGTGGCACCCACGTACACTGATGTCAATGGGGGAAGCCTTTGCGTGGCAGAGAGCTCGCCCTGCCAGCGCTGAGCCTGGGACAGTCCCTGCTCCTCCTCTCTGGGGTCCTGCTCCTGCCTTCCTGCCAGGAATGTGGGCAGCATGTCACCAAGCAAAGCTCCCTGTCAGAGGGGAACATGTTCCCCAGCTCAGTCCTGCTCCAGGAGCCCCTCCAAAAGGCACAGCCCCGCTGTCCTGCTGCCTGCAGAGCTTCTCCAGACCCTCCACGATTGTTTCTCTGGCAAAGACTCCCAAAATCCCCCCAGGTGACTTCAGCACACACTTCTTGCCCTCTCCTCCCAGACCCTCAGCTCAGCATTTCAAGACATGTGAAGGTTTTCCTTTGCAGGGATGTCCCAGGAGAGGGAAAAAAGACATCAGGAGATTAGAAAGTTGTTTCAGCTGTAGGAAATTTGCTCTCCAGGTGGGAGCTCTGCCCATCTGCAGCAGGAATGGGCCCAAGCAGAGAACCAGGGTGGGAAGAAAGGATCTGAGGCAAGATGGTCCAAGAGTTTCCCAGGAGATCACCTCCCTCCTGCCACCCCCAGCTACAAGCAGAGTGCCATGGGGAGCTGGAGTAGGATGAAAAGTCCTATTAGTGTGTTTTGCCTCTTGAACACAGGAAGAATGCAGCCCCTAACTCCAGCTGGAGAGGTGGGTGGGGAGAAGCAGCAGGAATCTCCC
Source organism: Fringilla coelebs (assembly GCF_963513975.1). Classification (NCBI taxonomy): domain Eukaryota; kingdom Metazoa; phylum Chordata; class Aves; order Passeriformes; family Fringillidae; genus Fringilla; species Fringilla coelebs. The sequence continues at coordinate 4,603,544 of NC_140051.1, read as the reverse complement.
AGGTCAGGCAGAGTTTCCAGGCCCCCAGGTGTCACATTTGCTGTGACACTGCCTGCCCTCCCCTGGCTCCTGCAGAGCTCCCATGCCCAAAGCAAATGGGCAGCTGGTTCTGAGGAGCAGCGTAGTTTAAAAAAATAAAAAAATAAAACAAGTCAAAACCCACAATGCCAAAAACAAACATTGCAAAAGACAGAACACATCAAATATTAAAGGAATCAAACTCCTCCTGTCAGCAAGGAGGACACAGAAACTGTTCCCAGATGTGGCAGGGCTGTCACCTTCTCTGATCAGCCTGGCTTCAAACAGCTTGTCACAGGGATGTTTGTGCTTTCGGGGTCCCTAACCCCAGTGTCTCTCCCACCCTCAGCTCCTGAGGAGGGCTGGATCCTTCCCTGGTGTAAATCCACCTGGGGCTGCTGCTGAGAGCTCTGCTGGCAGCTCAGGCAGGCTCAGGGCTGGTTCCACTGGCAGCAGCGAGTGCTGGTCACCAGTGTGGGGACAGACCCACAGAGGGGACAACCCCAGAAACACCTGGAGTGGCCAAGACAGCCCACGGGGAGGGCACAGCACCCTCCACCCGTGCATCCACCCTGAGCCTGCTCAGCCTGCACGGCCGCAGGCACAGCAGCAGCTCCGAGGCTGGATCCTGCTCTCCCTGGCACGGGCACACAGGGAATGAGGGCACAGCCCCGGGCTCTCCCTCCTTCCCACAGGGTCCCTGGCACCTCATGCCACAGCTGCAGTGACCTTGATAAGAGGTGGCACACCCCAGCCATAAACCAGCCTTGTTCTGCAAGGGATTGACAAACAAGGAGTCTGGGACTGGTCCCAGTAGCTGGACAATTGCTCCAAGCACCCAATCTCACCTTGCCAGGGTAATTATTGAATATCCCTGTCCCACTGCCTGGAAAGAGGCACTCCCACAAAGGACAAAGCCCTGCAGGCACAGTGCTCCCAGCTCCCAGGGATGCTCACTCGGTCCCAGGGTGATTTCCAGTACCACATTTCCATTCCCACTCTGGATTTGACACATCACTGCCTGAGTTTTGACCCCAGAATCTGGGCTTTCTGAGCCTATGAATTGAATCTCTGCTGGTGGGTAATGCCAGGAATATTAAAAAAACCACAACCCACAACAGGCTTTGGAAGGTGGCCGCGTGCCAGGTTCATCTGTTCCCAAACTCCTCAAAGTTTTGTGAAATCCCTCCCTCTCCCTGCAGCACACAATCTGCCTCCCCTCCTCCCTGGACCCCATCAAAGCCTCCTCTGACCTTCTCCCTGCACAGCTGCTGCCTCCATGGCACAAAGCTGCAGAAAAAAGTGGGGTTGGAGGGAATTCCTGTGGCAGGGCCCCAGCTGTGCCTCACTTCACCCTGTGGCTTCTGCCTGTGCCACAGCCTTTTACTGCAGCAGCAAATTGGTAATGGCCTGGCTGTTTGGAGCAGGAATGAGATTGGCTTTCCCATGGAAAAACAGCTTTGCATCCATTCCCCCAGGTCCCATTTCTCCAGGTTTCTCCATTTAGCAGCCACACAAGGGACATTGGGGACCCACGGCCTGGGGGCTCCTTCCAGCACTAATTTAGGCCCATGAAATATTCAATAATCTCCAGAATAACCCCATAGAAGATCTGGTGGACTCTTTGGGACTCCCTGGCAATGGGATCAAGCAGGGATCTCATCAGCCCCAGGATGCAGCACCAGGATGGGGTGAGATGTGCTGACAAGGACAATCAGCTTTTCCCTGCCCAAGTTCTCTGTCAAGGTCAAACAAGCAATTTTTGGAGTGTCCAATACACTCAAATCCTAAAAAAGCTTTTTAGAGGAGATACCAAATCCAAGTATGTGCTCTTAGAGGTTCTGCCCACAGAACCAGCCTCGGACCCCCTCCCTCCAAACTCCTTAATTTAACTTTTTCCAGAGCACAGAGCAAGTTGCTCTCTAATCAAGGGAGCTCTAATATGGTAATGCCAGTAAATTGTAATTAATTTTCCCCCTAATTGATGCGTGGGAATATCCGGGACCCTCATTCTCCTGCCTTCAATTCCCTTATAAATATATGATTTGACAGGTTAATTTGAAGGTAAAAGTTTGGTTCTTTCCAGCAATCCAAGCAGAAGCCCCAGAACAGAGCCGGCTGCCTCGCTATGTGAGGCGGAATGAAAAGGGTTGAAGTCAGGTTACAGTCGTCATCATCATCATCTTTTTAATTTCACTAATTTAATTTCTGCCCCCCCCCTTCTCGGAAGATAATAAAAGCTTCATTTCACAGTCCAGAAAATTTGGCAGCAAAAGGTGACAGACAGCCAAGGAAAGATGGGGAAGAAGCGTAAGAAGGGTGACAATTCCTTCAAAGTTAAAAGATGGTGCTCAGCAGCCCGGGGAAGGGCACAGGAGGGCACACAGGACACCAAGGCATTAAAAACCAGCTTTCCCAAGGTGGCAAAGGGAAATCAGGCAACGCTAATGATGCAGCTCAGTGCCAGAGGGTGCAAAACTCCTTGTGCCTGCAGGTAAACACACCTGCAGCTCCCCTCCCTACTGGCTGCAGGAGAGCCAGGTCACCTTCCCCGAGCTTTAATGAGTCTGGAGGTGCTGTCTGAAGCTTTTTTGGCTTGAAACTCATCAAGTCTAAGGCTGTTTGTTCCTGTTGGCCTCCCCAGGACAGGACATGGCACTGCTCCCACCCAGAGCCCCAGGGCCCTTCCACGCAAACGCCAACTGCTCCCGAGTCCGCGGGGAAGCAGCTCAAACACAATCACACAAAAGGTTTCAAAATCTTTCTTGACTTGTTCCTAATTAGAAAGGAAGCATCAAACCCAACCCTTTTAATAAGAAGAAACGTCCTGGGTTGATATATTTAACCTTTTCTAATGAGAAGTTGCATTGAAACATCCCCTTTCCCCTTTCTTCCAAGAGCTCCGGCGCTGCTCCCTATCTGCCAGCCCTCTCCCTGTCATCTCTACAGGCTCCAGCCTGCAGGTCTGGCATCGAGGCAGTCTGGAAATGCCATCCCCATCCCCTGCATCACTCAGCACCAGGGAACACAGTCTCCTCACCTCACCATTCCCATGGCAGTTACGATAAAAGCTCGAGAAGCTGGGGAAAGAAAGGGCTGAAGTCACGCCGGACACTGGCCAAGGGAGTGATAAAGGATAAATAAATGCAAGTCTTAGATGAGGATGACTGGCAGAGAATCGAACTTCAGTCCTGGCTGCTGAGGATATTTACTGGAAGCAGATCTGGACTAAGCAAAGCATATGGGAATGCTGTTCCTCCAGAATCAACACCAGCGCTGTCTCCTGCCAAGCTGCGTTTTGGGGCTTAAGGGACATTTTTGGTGGAAATCTGAAGGGAAACATGATGAGGAATGTGAAAAATGTGCCTGGATTTATGTCTCTATGCTGACAAAAGGATGTTCAAGCAGTACATTTTGTAAAATCCCTCCTCCCGTTTGCTGTTTTCTAACCACATCTCTGCCTCTTGGTCACAAAACTGCCCTTTTCATCCACGTAGCCAATTGCAGTGGCAAAACACCAACAAAATCAAGCAACAACAAAGACAGGCTGAGGGAAAGACAGGCCTTTCTTGTGCTTTTTGGAGTAATCCAGCGATTTGGTGCAGTTCCAGGAAACGAGACAAAACTATCAATTTACAGTTCCAAGGCAGCCGGTCTGATCCCTGCCCATTCCTCCCCCAAAAATCCCTTTGCCTGAATTCAGGGTGGGGGAACTGCTGAGCCCCTCTACACCAGCAAGGAGCTGGAAGTTTTCTGAGCCCTGCAGAGATGCAGCAAAGATCAGGTTTTCCCCTCGCATGCATCTCCCTCTCCCTCCTGCCGCCTCTCATAAAGGGGAGAGATGTCATCTGACAATTTCTCAGCGGGGAAAAAAATGGAAAAGAGAAGAAAAAGAGGGGTTTTATCTACTTTAGGTTATATTTTTATTGCCAGCCGTGACTGTAACATTTGCTGTGATTACCAGATTAATCACCAGATTGCAAAGCCCATTAAATAAAATCAAGTCAGACAGTTGAGGTGTTCGAAGAGCGATGTCCCTCAGAGCGTGTCCCAGCCTGCTTCTCCCTCATCCTTTCTCTCCCTGACACTCAGCTTGAGAGAAAGACCATTGCCCAGCTAGGACAGAAGGGAAAACAACATTCCCTCCTTCCTGATCCACCGGGAAAGGCCAGCACAGCTGTATTCCAACACCACCAGCATCACCTCTCCCCTGTCCAAGCTCTATTTGCCAACCTTGCACATCATCAATTAGGGTGATGGACAGCACAAACAGGTGAAGATGTGTTTCACAACCCTCGGCTCAGGTCTCTGCAAATGAGCGCTGTAGATCTCCCCTTCTCCTAATGCCACCTGTCAAAGCCTCCCCTCTTCCCGGGAACAGGATCCCGCATCAAAGCACAGTTAAATGGGGTGTAAATGCCTCTTTCATGCACAGAAAATGGGCTGGTTGGCAGTAATAGGGGGAACTGTAAATGCTGTCAGCGGCTACATTTTGTTTATTGATTTACACCGTGTAATGGGATGACTCGATTTGAATCATATACACAGGTGTCATGTCCCATTCATCGCCATCGGATTTAATAACCACAACAGCGCACCGCCGAGCTCTGCTCTGCAGTGGGCACAGAAACTGCCCAGGAGCACGGCGATCCCAGACCAAAGCCAGGGCAGGAGATGGGCACCAGGGCTCACCCAGCCATCCCCTGCAGTCATAGAGTCATGGAATGGGTTGGAAGGGACCTTAAAGATCACGGCAGAGGGGTTGGAATTTGGTGGTCTTTAAGGTCCCATCAAACGTAAACCATTCTGGGATTCCACGTTCAAATTCCAACCCCACAGCCCTCGTGATGTTCACTGTGCTACTGGGGAATTTTTTATGCTTGCCCTGGGTTTTGGGATGCGTAATTCCCTATAGGCACACACAGATTAAGCCATTCACAGCCCTGGAACACCTTCCAGAACTATCCATCTCTGCTAGTACAACCCAAGCGTGCAGAACCTTCCCAAAGCCCAGGAGCCCACAGCACCAAGGGAGAAGGGAAGAGATGAACTCCCCTTGCTTAAACTCTACCTGCACCATCCAAATCCCAGGCTGAGTTCACCCTAACATGGCAAACCCAAGGGATTTCTCCCTTCTGCATCGCGTGTCTCTCGAACAGCACAGAGGAATTCAACCCTATTGCTTAATTTCTGCGGCATCTGCCAGGCTTCCCCCCCTCCAAAAAAAAAAATAAGGAATCCAATCAAGAGCCTCTGAGCGTGTCACCCCAGCGGTTACAATGCCAATTAGGAGAGAGTCAAGCATTCAAATGGCCAAGCAAAACAAGGCAAATGACAAGTAATTTAAACCCTGCTGGGCACTCTCCGACGAAGCCGGCTGCCGTGTCGCAGTGTGCTGCGGCACTTGCTAATTAGTAACCACTCAAAAGCCTGTAAATAGCCCTAAAACACGCTCCGAGTACCGACAGCGATGGGCTGTTAGGTTTATCCCTGCTCCCAGGTTTATCCCTGCTCCCATCACCTCAGGGTCCCACAGCCACCTTCCCTGCTCAGACGGGGGCAGCAGGATGATGTGTCCCCTGTAAACGTGTGGCAGGGACAAAAATGGCACATTCCATGTCCTAGGACTGCAGGCATCCCTTCCTGTTCCCAAACCTCCACAGCAAGCCAGAGGTGCCTCTGCAGAAGGGGCAGGGTGGCTCCCAAGCCTGGCAGTGACACAACTGCACACCCAAGCCCCAAATCCTTCCTTTCCTCTACTCTCTTGCTCACCACATGAGTGGAGGGAGGCTGGGATGGCATTGCCTCCATTTTTTCAGGTCACGAGTCCCCTCGAAATACCATCACTCGGAGCAATGAAGCTGTCACATTTTGTATTTTTAGTTTTTCAAACCTTATATTTCATTTCACCGCCAGCTGCTGAAAAGGATGAGCAAAAGGCCAGAGCGGGGAGCAAAAAATCAATACGCTGCAGGAAGACAGAAGATCTGTTTCTATTCTTCATCTCTGATGCTGGGTACCCAGGGAACATCACTGCAAACAAGGCTGGGGCTACTGCCCTCCTGCTCAAGCCAAGTCCTCCAATTCCCCACCCCAGTCATCCCAGAGAGGGACACAGTCACTGCCAGAGAAGGGGTTGGCTCTTTGGAAAATGCTTTCCCTACATGGATGAAGTTCAATGAATCCTGTATGGGTGGCATGCAAAAAAAATTCCAGCCCTCGGGAAGAGATGACTGTATGGATTTCTCTCCAAATCCTCCAAATTTCTCTCCTCAGACTCCTCTTCTAACTCATCCCACACAACCTACAGATTCCTATTTTCCATGCTGTCCATGGGATTCCCCTTGCCTGCTCATCAGTGATCTCACCCCAACTTTCTGCTCAGAGCTGCTCGTTGTTAATGCCCTCAAGTTTAACTCATTCCCTTTATCTTCTCTTACTCCCTCCACACTGGGGGTGAGGTCCCCAGAAGTCTCTCTGAAGCCACCAGGTTCCCTCAAAGCTACTCTGGCTCCTCTGCACAGGCTGAGGAGTCACTTGTGCTCAGCCACTTCATGCTCTGCCAACCTGCTGCTTGTGCACTGTGGGAACGTATTGGACACGTCCAGACAAATCAGGCTCCCCTCGACAGGCTTGACAAGGGAGCCAGGAGCTACAGGAGCTCTCCGAGTGGAACAGAGATGAAGGGATTGGCATCCCGGGCAGTAGAAGCATCTCTCAGAAGATAAACCAGCCTCACTCACAAGCTGGCCCAACTTGAGGGGGTTGGAAAGACCTTTCAGGTCACAGGAAGATGCAAGTAGGGGTTTTCTTGGTGTGCTGAGGAGGTGGAGGATGAGCAAGATGCCAGATCAAAGGCTCCCTCCTGTTCCAGGCATCATCCTTTCAACAACTATGTGATGCATCCAAAACACCTCGAAAATGAGCTGATACAGCAGTTGAATAGGTGAAGTCCTGAAGAGCAGCAGGATGTGCTGGCTGGTATTAGCCCAGACGGTGACACCATCCATCCATCCATCCATCCATCCATCCATCCATCCATCCATCCATCCATCCCTTCCACAGAGGCCCCCTTCCAGCAGGAGCCTCCCTATAAATCAGGGGGTGAGGAATAAGCATGGAGCACCGGAACTGCAGAAGCAGCAGCACTGCAGTCATAAATCAGGATCTAATTCAATCTTGTGAGATGCCTCGTTTGATTAATTTATGTCAGCATTTTCTCTTCCCCCGGCAGTTGCTGTCCCTCGCTGCATCGCCTCTGCCTCCGCGCTCCTCTGGACAATCCAGCAGGCTCCAGCCAGGGGGGATGGCCAGGAGGGGACACAGCCAGGCCCCATCCAAAGAGATCTTCATGGGATTTAACCAAGCCTGACCTCCCATCCTCTGCCAAAACCCCTGGATATGGTGGTTACACCCATCTGCCACCCCAGGGCAGGGCCACCGATGTTCTTCAGTCATGATGAAAGACACTTTTGAACACCTTCCCAACATGCCAGAGACTCCCTCTGATCCTGGTCTTTTCCCACATATTGCTTTCAGCAACAGAATCCAGCATCAACTATACAAAAAATCCCCCTGTCCTTTAAAATGGGGGATGATGGGGTTGTTTTTCACAGGGAAACCAAATGCCTGCTGCCACCTTAAAATAAAGATGGACCTTATTGAAAATCCAGATGCTTCATCTGAGCCACACTTTCCTAGGGGAAAGAAATTACTGAACTAAATGAACATGGAGCAAGGAAATAAAATAATACCCATGCTAGCTGTCCCTGCTGAATCTCCAGTAATGAGAGTCTGATCAAGTGCTGCATAAATTAACTGATGTCTCAAGACAAGAGGGTGTAAGAGCAACATCCACACTGACCCCAGCAGCCTCAGCCTCAGCCTTCCTGGAAAGTGTCCTCCCTGAAAGCACATATCACCCTCCAAACTTCTCTGTGAAGCACTCATTTATTTAGGAAGGAGGTAGGAGACAGTGAGAGTGATACTTGGGCCATCTGTTTGAGCTCTCCCTCCTCCCTCCCTGAACAAAAATTAGCAAGAGCCTGCAAGAAGCAATGGCACATGTTTAATTCAGTCCTGCAGAGGGCTGGAGCCGTATTTTGGGCTTGGCCTCCTCCGTAACAAGGGTTTAAATAAATCACTGGGTCAGAGGTGCAGAGGCACCGACATTGATGCACATGGCCATTGCTCTTGCCCTTCGTGAGCATTCCCTCTGCCAGATCCCAGATCCAGGAGTTGACACAGGCAGTTCAAAAGCTTAACCTGGTGCAGCCTGGTTAGCATCAAAGGGAGCTCAGATAAAGCTTCCTGTGAGATGCACGGCTTTGTTCAGAGCAGCAAAATCCTGGTGGTGATCAGTGCCAGGTCCTGGGTTGGAGGACTTGGGCTCTTTGCTCCCCAGGGGCTGGCAGGAGTTTGCTGGAGCACTGGAAGAGCAAGCTGCTCTGGCACTGCAGAGGCAGAAAACAGACTGTCAAAAATCTGCTGAACCCGAGGAGCTTCAGCCAGCCCCATCCAAGCCAGAAGGTTGCAAACCACAGGGGCTGCAGGTTGACACTCTGCCCGAGGAGCCCCTTGCTGAAACCTCACAGCCTGGGTGATGGAGAAGGTGGGAAGATGGCTTGGTAGCCCAGGGACAGCTGTGCCTGCCGGGTCTCTGTGCCACGGACAAAACCCTGTGGTTTCACCCACATGCTCCATCCCTCAACACAGCGCTGGAGAGGCCCAGCTAAGGACACTGTGCCAGGCTGCTGTCAGCCCAAAAGCCAAAACTGCTCATGGGCCCTCACTGAAGGGAGACCGATGTGATGGAAATGTTCCTACACCTCTTCTCTTTCCAGAGAGCTTTCACCATGCAATGCCCCAGCTAAATTCTGGCTCTGTACTGGACTACCAGCCTGGGGCAAAGCTGCCTGAGCACCTCTACCATCCCACTGTCCTTCCTCATCCTTTACCCCTCTCTGGAAATTGGGGCTATAAGGAAGGAGACAATCCTAGGGGAAAATGCTGCCCTTCTCTTTTCACCCCCAGCTCAAGGCAAAGAACAGCCTTGTTCTTCCTGCTCCAGTCCCACAGACTCCTGCTTCAGCCTCTTCCCTCTTCACCTCTGCTCTCACCAGCTTTACCCCCTCATGCTGGTGCATCATCCTGGGAGTCGGTTCCCACTGCCTCCCAGGGGGATCTGGCTCTGCCGCCCTTCCCGACTCCCTGCCAGCTCCTCTTCAGAGGAGACTCCACTCTCCTGCTATGTATCCAAGCAGCAGCAACTTGCAACGTTTGGAGCAGTTTCAGAACATCTTCACTGACAATTTCCTCAAAGGCCACTCTTCAAACGGTGACAAACCCGCCTTGATCTCCTCCACGGAACAGCAGGAGACGGACTGAGCCTGTCCTCTTAATTGGTGTTACTCTCCCATTATTTCCAGGCTGGTAGAAATCCTGCAGACTCCTTTTCTGGCTGGTGGGCAGAATGGGATTTCCTCGGGACTTAGCAGGGAGCAGCACTCCGAGGCACTGATAACTCAGAGCGCACCTCCCCGGGGAAGAGAGTGGAGCCAAGGGCTTACAGGCACTGTCATTTCACGCCTGCCTCAGAGCACAGCAGAGATGGCTCTGAACGGATTGGGAATGCCATCCACTCTTCAAGCCACAGACAGGCCTGCTGCACCCAAACTGGGTCAGGGCATGCTTTCAGACCAAGGGAATTCCTCACAAACTCAGCTGGTTTTCATATGTATTATTCACGTGTCAGTTTGGGCTAAAAGCTGTCTGAGTTTCCAAGGTGGATAACTCCAGGCGTTCTGGGAATCAAAGATGTGATGTCCCAAATCACTTCTAAGCTTGCACATGACAAAATCAGTGTCCAACATTTGCCATCAACAGCTGTGAACACGCCCCAGCACAACTGACCACGAACTCTAGCACTGCTTTTTCTACAGCAGAGGGAATAGACAGCATCTCTAAGATGGGTGCACCAAGGCATGGGACTGCTGGCCTTCCAGTCCAGCCCAATGGAAAGAAATTCCTCTAAATTTGAGCAACTTTGGAGGCAAGGAAAACCCCTTCTGTTACCAAAATGTTAAGACAGAGTTATGTACTCACAGGCAGCAAGGACATAATGGAAGTGGACTTCCAAAAGTTGTATTATTTACACTGAAGGCTCAGCCAAGTTGGAGATAGATCTATTCATTTTAAATCAACGTAATATTTATGACAGAGCACAAAAGATTATGGGCCAGAACCTCAGGCAGTGTAAATCAGCACAGCACTTGACCCCACTGAGGACCCAGTTCTGGCTGTTGGCTTTTAAAACTCTATTTTTCTTCAGCTCTCTAGCTCCTGCCAGCCCCATCTGGGCAAAAAAAGCACCAAAAATATGGGGGCGGGCAGACAGAGACCTGTTCCCATGGTCAGGGCTGCAAGGATGGTGACCAAAGGTGAGGAGGAGATTTGAGAGGTGAAACAGCTAAAAATAAAGAGAATTTAAAGAGTAGTTGATACCTCAGGTCAGGAAATCTCCCTTTTGTGAACTCTGCCATCCCCACAGAGTTCAGGGATGGGGAGTGGGGGTGCAGCTCCACAGGACTCCCCATTTCTGGTGGAGCCCAAATGCTCCTGGTAAAGCAGCCCTGATTCCATAACCACATGCCAGGGAGGCAGAGGAACTGCCTAAAGGCAATGGGAAACCACGCCATCTGATTAATTTTTAAATTTTTTTTTTTTTTTTAGATTTTGCAAGATTTACCAGGATTTGCAGCCCTCTGCCCATCCCCTCCCTATCAGAGGCATGCCCTGAGCTGCCTCTGCCCCAGTTTTGGAGGCTGCCTGCAAGTTAGAGTGGAGTTTCTGTATCTTAGTCTCAACAATCTTGCTGATGTAGCTCCTGTGTCTCCTGTTGCTTCTGTGCCCTTGAGATGAGGAATTTTGATGAGGTCCACCCAATCATGCTCACGTAACCCTAAGTGCTGCTAATCAAACGAGTAATTAGAGCAGGATGCTTCACTTCCACAGCCCTGTTACTGAGCATTCCCCAGCAGCTCCCTCTGAAAAGACACGGTGATGGATAACAACTCCATATTACTTATTAAACACCTAATACAGCTTTAACTGTTCTGTTTACTGAAGAGTGTTAATCTTAATGAAAACAATATTTGAGGCAGACTGGCAAGGATAATTCTCTACCCTTTTATCCAGGGATCTCAGAATACAGAAACAGTAATTGATCCTCACGGCATCTCTGTGGGTATTACACCTTTTTAAAAGGGTAAACAGAGGCACAGAGAGGTTAAATGGTTTGTACAAAGTGCATTTGCTTCTCGGAGAGTGTTGGTAATGCAGTCCCCGAGCCCTCAGGAAAGCCAGGGAAGCATGTCTCTAACAAGAGAGGTCTGTGGCTTTTTATCCCCCTTGCCTCTGAGAAGGCTGGTTTGAGCTCTGCAGTGACAGAGGAGCTGAAATGGGGCTTCACAGAAATCAGAGCTGGAGCAGACCCACGAGGAAGCTCCTCGTTATATTAGGAGAGATCAAAACTCAGTGGGGCTCTAAACGCTTCTGCTCTGGCACACAAGTCAATCACTGACTGCCTGAGATGTGCAGACAAAACCCTTCCCAGGCAAGAGATCATCCCAGGTCCTGGGCACCTGTCTCCCAAGTATCTGGGACTGGTACACCTGACTGGACCAGCACCCCAGTGCCCAGGGCTGCCAGAGCATCCCCTCTCCTGGGCCAAGGACACTGACACAGGCAGGGCAGCTGGGAAGGGAGGAAGGAGAGCTGGAGCTCCCTTAACCCAGAAAATTCATTTTCTCTCCTTCACAGTCTTTTCTGCCCTGTCAAGCCAGGAGAGGGTGTAAGACAGGAAGAGGCACGACAGAGTACAGAAAACACTGCCCTGTGGCACATTCTCCGTGTAATTTTCCAGCTCTAAGAGTTCACAGGCTGCCTCTGGAGTGAAAGAGATGTCAAGGTTCATAATATTTTCCTATTTTTCAAGATAAATACTCTTTTACCATCCCAAAGCCTTCACTATCTACTACTTAAGTCCATCTCATAAAATTCATAAGTCTTTCCCAAAATATCCCCCAGCCAGAAAAGCCCAGGTTAGTCTCAATTCTAAGCAATGCACAAACCCTTAATGACAAGTTCCTGATAACAAAGGCACTCAGGCATCAATCTATCAATCCACAGGCTGGCAAAAAGCACCTTAAGAGGAGGAAAGGGGACACACAGAGCCAGAGCTGAATCACCAATTTCATTAGGACAATCACCATCCAAATGCCTTCACATTTGCGTAGGATTATTTGATTTCCCCCAGCACTGAAAGGTCTTTTATTACACACCAACAGCACCATAACAACAGGCCTGGAATGGGAAGGAGAGCCATCTAAATTAATATTGCTCCTGAGTTCCTCTGCCTGTGTCAGTGGGGACTCTCAGCAAGCCCCTCTGCTTATGAAGGGCAGTTTGAACACTTGCACCATGTCACCAAAAGGACACCTCTATATCTATATGCTCTCATGCATGCACTCATGCACCCAACTCTTTAACAGGAGTTTAATTTCACCCAGGTACTCTCCTGACCTTAGCAGGTGTTTATTATTTAAAGCCCTTTATCTGCTTTAGTGGAACTCCTGTCCCCGAGGCCACAAGCACACCCAAGCAAAACAACAGAAAAACACCCAAACCCAGCAATCAAAATGGGTGCACAGACAGAAGGTCTGGCAAATCTGGACATTTCCAACATCAGTATCTTGGGAGATGGAGACTGAAACAAATTGTTCTTAGCCCAGAGTAATTTCACGAGATTTTATCCATACAGCAAAGTCACTTTCCACCACCGAAAACGATTTTCTGCCATGCCTGCAGATATCACCAGAGCACTCTCAGCTCCTGCAAGTCTTGCAACTCAAGAGGGGAATTGCGGACATGCAAGTCACGTCCACCCAGATTTAGCTCCCACAGCCTGGGAAACACATCCCCTTACAGCCCCAGAGCTGACAACCTGTTAGCACCACGAATTAGCCTGATCCCGGGTGGGATCTAACCCTCTGCAGCTCAGAGCTCTGCTGCCTGGGAGAGACAGGGAAAGAAGAGACAGCAGCTCAGGGATGGATGCTCAGCAGGAACGAGGCAAAGCAGCAGCAGAGTATTTACATGGGCACAGCAGCATTAATGACCTTGCAGTTTGCACTCATCCCAGGTCCTGACTATAGACCCCCATCCCTGCTGGATCAGCCAGCCCCACTGAGAAATGAACTCCCATCCCTTCTCTAGTGCAGCAGGAAGTCTAAATAAGTGCTTTCCACACATTCTGGGCTTGTGTACACACAGTTCCTGTACGAGCTGTACTGGCTCAGCAAGAAACAGCAGAGCCCAGTGCGAGGGATGGAGTTATTCTGCCATAAAGGCGCTGTGTCAGGGATAGCTTGTTTGCACATGCATAGAGAAATATTCCAGGCAGCCCTGGCTGCAAGCAGCAGCGAGGGCTATCCATTATTAGGGAGTCTGGGAATGAGCCTTTCTCCAGTGGGTAAAGAAGGAAAAGAGCAGGTACCTCTGGCTGAGGTTTGCAGCCCCAGGGGGTACCCAAAAGATGGTGCAATCCCAAGGAGGAGCCCCACTTTTTCTCACCCCTCCCAGCAAGACAAAGCCCTCAGTTCTTCTTAAAGCCTCCAAGCCTCCTCCAAATCTCCCAGTCCTTTCCTGATATGATGCTGGCACTCACATCCCTCTCCCTGCCCATCACATCCCTCTCTCCCTGCCCATCACATCCCTCTCTCCCTGCCCATCACATCCCTCTCCCTGCCCATCACATCCCCCTCTCCCTGCCCATCACATCCCTCTCTCCCTGCCCATCACATCCCTCTCTCCCTGCCTATCACATCCCCCTCTCCCTGCCCATCACATCCCTCTCTCCCTGCCCATCACATCCCCCTCTCCCTGCCCATCACATCTCTCTCTCCCTGCCCATCACATCCCTCTCTCCCTGCCCATCACATCCCTCTCTCCCTGCCCATCACATCCCTCTCTCCCTGCCCAGCACATTCCTCCTCTCCATCACTCTGCCTGCAGCAGCATCCCTCCCTTGTATGCATTTTGCTGGGGAACTTGTAGGGCTTGTCTGGCTAATGAAAAGCTACTTTGGATCCCCCTTTGGGCTTTTCAGGAAGGATTAGCAAGGTTTCTCCAAAGCAGACACAGCAAGACAGTGTGTTTCTCTAAATACATCAGGGACTCCTCCGGTGCTTGGCTTTGGCAGGGGCTAAGTGCAGTTGTCTCACAAGTTGTCTCCTTGCTCGGGTGTACAAGCAGGAAGGTGCTGTCAGGCATTGATACAGGGCTGCCCGGGCTCTGCCTCTCTGGGGTGCTGCACAAAATAGCGAGTGAAAGCTGCTACCTGCTGACAGCTCTGCCCAGGTTCACTCAGAACAACGTGGGCTGAGGAGAAGCTTCCCTGCTGAAGATGCTGACACTGGCACCAACTGTGCAGCCCTGGCAGGGAGGGTGGCAGAGCCCAGATAATCCTCTGCACTCCACAGAGCCATCCTCTCACCCTCCTATGTGTTCCCAGAGCAAGACCCAGGGATGGCCACCCACTGCTTGCTTAGGGAGCACAAACTCCAGCTTAACTTGGCATCTCCCTGATCATCCATGGCCTTTCCCTCAGACCCTGCCACAAATGGAAGTGAATTTCCTGTGGTCAAGCAGCCAAGCCATGGCAGAGCTGGGCTCAAGGCAGACCTCCAGCTCCACAACCTCCTCAGGACACCAGGTCTTTAGGAGACCTGTGCAGTCCTAAAACTGGTGCCATTCCCAGCGATCCTCTTGGCCCCACACAGCCTCAGAGCTGCCTTGTGTTTCTCATCTGGAGTAAGTGGGGCAAGCAATTAGCTTTCTCAACAACCCTTACGGGAAGTTGCTGTTGGCAGGGGTAATTGAATGTTATCCCAGTAAAACAAGGGGAACAAGATGTGATAGCCATATCATCTCAAAATAGGCTACACACAGGCCATTCATCCCTCTCTCTGGGGGCCTGGCTTTGTTTGAGCAAGATTATGAACTCCCCTTCAGAAAAGCTTCATCATTTCCACATATTTCCCATTGGCCATGGGCAGGCAGGATCAATAAAGATATAATCCTAGAGACAGCTGCAAACACAAAAGTTCCTAATGAATTCCCAACCACCCAGGCAGCCCAAACACATGTCCCTGTCAGCTGGGAATTTGTGCAAAGCCATCACTCCGACACACTTAAAATTTCCCCATGGAGGGCAGGACCAGAGGCAAGACAGTGTCAGGGGGCTCCCAGCCCATCTCAGAGTCCAGCCTTACCCCCGGAGTAATTACTCCTCCAGACATCAACAGCTCCAGCCAGGGGAGAGATTGGAGGCACAGGAAGGTATATTTGAAGAAAACACTATGGAAATGGCCTGGCAGTGTGGCCTTGGGGACAGAAAGCTGATGTGTGGGTAATAAGGATGAGTCAGTAGCCCAGATTGTCCCCTCCAGCCCAGCTAATTCACAGGCTCTATCTCTGCTACCAGCTTTCCCCTTCTTCCTTTCCCTAACTCCTCCCTCTAAATGCAATTTAGCATCTCTAAAAGTACATATTGTCCCACCATCTAAAGAGTTTTACTACAGATGTAGCAAGGAAAAAAAAAAAATGCACATGGATTTATGTGTTCTTAAATTGAACTGGACAATTTGACATCTCTTTAGAAGGTAAAAGTTGCACTGAAGGGGATAACTGGAGCTTTATTTCCTCTGTTGGGCCACAACATCCCATAGCTGCTAATAAGTTAAAAGCCAGCCATCCAAAATTCACTGGGTTTTTTGTGGAAAAAACACATTTTACTGGTGGTTTTCCATGGTTGTTTTTTTTAAACCTCCTTTTGGAAAATACACAGCAAAACTTTCTAAGCCATCTGGGGAACGTGGGATATTAAATTCCCATTCAAACGAAGCACAAACCCAAAATCCCAGGAGGGTTTGTAAATTCCAGTTAAACTGTCCTGACTTTGCAGTAAGTCCATTGCTCCCCCAGAGGACCCTGTGGATCTACTGCCACTATTTAGGTGAAAAACTCCTCTGAGTGATAGAGATCTGTCATTTTCAAAAGCTGAAGGAACAAGATGCTTATCCCAGCTTCCCAGAAGTCATTTTGTGTGCATGCAGAACCACAGATATTTCCATCCCAGCTCACTCACATCCCTCATCCACACCCACAACAGCTGAAAAGGGGAACTCTTCCCTTTTGGGGCCACATCTGGTCAACAAAACATCCTTAATGGACTCCCAAACAGCAGGTTTAGTCAAGAAATTGATGCACTTGGTAGGAGATTGATATATAATATATCTGCATAAATACAGAGAGACACAGTGCAATTACAGGGGTCTGCCAGGAGCAAGAATAAGTACAGGGGAATTTGAGCAAAGCCCTGCAGCTAAAGGTCCAAAGATCTTTCATTTTACTTACTGTGAGCACAAGAAAGCCTCTCCAGGCTGCGTTACTTCAAGGCAGGGCAGATAAAAACACAAGAGGTCTCTCATTTTGCCTTGTAACACACAGGTTAAGCAGCATGCACGTGGCCTCCAACCCCTGGGCAAAGCCACGTGTCTTGGGTTGAGGGCAAAGACAGAGTCTGCAGCCCTTTGTACTCACTCACTGCCTGCCAAGCCCCTCCTGACCCACCAGCCAAGCCTGGAATCTTATGCAGCAAATTCTTCACTCAGTAAAGGTAATTTGAATGCCCCAGTGACTGGGATCATGCAGCAGCCTTTGCTACCACTCCTGCTTCCCCAAAAGTTTACAAATGATGTTACTGAGGGCAGTGGATCACAGGAATCAATAAGTGCTCTGCTGCAGTTTGTACTGAGCTAATGAAAACACTCAGCACCAGGCACGGGCCCTGCTTGCAAACACTGGGCTCTGATTGACTCCAGCAGCTCCTCGGTCAAACAGGCACGGGCCAGGAGAGCAGGAGGTCACCTCAGCATGGGCTCCACGGTCTTGGGGTGCTGTGCCAGCTTCAACCAGCAGGTCATGGCAAAGATCAATGCTAAAATAGCAGGAATCATCTGCTGTTTCCTACTACCGTCCCTCTCAGACTCCCTGTGAACTTCATTAACACTTATTTGCTGAGGTAGGTGATGGATTTCCCAGCTCTGGCCCGTGGGTATCACTCCTTCCTGCAGTAAGGAAGAGGAGCCTTTCAGAGATCTGCCACAGGCCCTTTTTAGGTACATGATGAGAAGGATTCAAGTGGCAGCCCAGGACGCTTTGAAATCAAACACCTTCTCTTCTATTCTAGGTGTTGCTGTGATTTTTTTGAATGGCCACAGTGTGCCTGCAGCGAGAGCACACGTACCTAGCAGTACTCAATTTAGCTGTATGAATAGCATTAATTACTGAGCGATTAAATGACTTGCTCAAAGTCAAAATGAATCAGTGGCAGTGCCAGAGAAGCAGCCCAGCAGTCCTGGCTCCAGGTCCTTCACACCTGACATCAGATCTCAGCGCTCCAGCCGCCTGCCTGGGTGATATTTAGGGACTTAATTGCACACCACCATCAGTCTCCCTGCTCTGGGTTTCGAGGCTCAGGGAAAGCTGATCCCCAAGTATCCAGAGGAAAAGGAGGTTCCTTTGGTTGAAAGGCTGCTTTGTCACCAGCTCCTCTCCAAAGTTAGCTGTCAAGAGCATCTGGGCTTTTGGCTGGATCGCTCCCTGATATATGAGGAGCATGTTGAACATGTGCTGCCTGCAGTTGGTACAAGGTTCTTTGTCAACCCAAGCATTGCTTAAGTGCCCATAATAGGGAACAGGTTGCCCAGCCGTTCCTCCTCCCCAATATTGATTATGGGGGTATAATACTGCACAGAGCAGCAGCAGCTGTCTTTCACTGCCTGGATATTCCGCATAATAAAGCACTGCAAGTTCCTTCTCCCGAGCTGTCATTACCTGCTGCACCACAACAGCTCCTGCAAACAAGCTGTGCTGCCTCAGCCTTGCCACGGGCAGCCCCAAATAAACTAGCCCTAGTGATAGCCCCTCCAGTCCAGTATCCTGGGTAAGCCACAGGAACACTCAGGAAGCGGTATGAAGGAGTCTGTGCATGCAAAGAGGCAAAGGGAACAGGAAAAATTTGCTAATCCTCATTTGTGGTAACAACAGACACCATCAACTCTGCATCAGCAGTGCCACAGCACCTGCACTGATCCCTGTGTTACACGAGACTGGCACCCCATCCACTGCCCTGTAAAATCTTCATGCCAGCACACACTCTCACCTCAGCTCTTGGGTTTAGTCCTGCAAACACAGAAGAAAAACCAAGCAGAGGCTGCAGCCCAGGCTCCCTCCTGCCCTACTCCAGCACTCCTCACAAAGCTCCCCACACGTATTACAGCAACAGCTGGAATGAGCAGCTTTTGTGCCAAGTTCAATACACACACAGAGGAACAAAATCTTTTACCAAAGCTGCCTGCAATCAGAGTACAGGAGTGAACAAAATGATGTGCTGCTGGGGAAGAGAGAGCAGACTGCAAAGCCATTTGCTGAAGGTCACGCAGTCAGGGCTGCGACAGAGCAGGGCTGAGTCCTGAGTCCCAGGTTAATTCCTCAGCCTCACCACTTCACAGATCCCACAGACATTTGGGGTTACCTCTTTCTGAACTCCTTTCAGAGGCTGCAAATGTCTGCTGTGGTCCTGAACTTCTCTCCTGGCAGGGGATGGCTCTGCCTGCACAACGCTGAGACTTTCGAGCAAATGAAACTGGGAGACGCTGAAAGGAAACACTGGGGTACCTTGAACCAACTCTGCTACTCCCAGTTTTAACAACAAATGGTTTCCACAAAGGTGATCTCTCTCAGGAAGCCAGACAGAGGAGTTGGAGTCTCCCAGGGGGAGGCTCCTGCATCCCCACATCTCTAGCTCCACAGACAGAACCATCCCTAACTGCTCCATCTCCTCACATTTGCCCTCGGATGAAACCATGGCTCATTTTGCCAGGCTGTCACTCAGCACATTGTTCATTACAGGGAAATGAACTCTGTTCCCGAGCGTCTGGGGGACAGAGAGTAATTGGGTTCTGTGCAGCCTTTTCATTTAATTTACTCAAGTTGTATTTATTTCTTACAGAATTAGGTTTTAGCGGCTGACGGACAAGACATCAGTGAAAGACAGAGGCAAACAGATGGGATAATAAACCTGGAGAGGGAAAAATTGTGTCTCTCGATCTCTCCTTTTTTCTTTCCCTCACTGTCTCAGTCATCTCTGCCACTCTTTCATCCTTTTATAAGGAACATGGAGGGCTGCTGCTAAAAAGCTCTACTTCATCACCATGTGGCTTTGTAAAGGTAACCTTATTATCTAAGTTCATCCCAATATGGAAAAAAGGATATTTAGTGTGGGTTAAAACATGCCAGCAGAACAATCTGCTGAGTTTAATGAAATGAAAACATTTGCAAGAACCTATTGATTGTGTTGACATTTTCAGCGAAAAATTATCAAAATGTTATTTTTGATAAGGTTGAAGTACTTCATTTCAACATATTATAATTATATCTGATATCCTTATGGAGAGAAATTCTGAATATAATATAAAAGTCAGAAGAAATTGCCTCAGCCTGCCAGAATGAATCACTCTAACCAACACCAGACTTTCTCATATACTTGCACTTGGGGCACAGCAAGACCCCAAAAGGAAGAAACCCACCCTTTCCATTTTAAAACCTTTTCCAGCAGCACCATCCTGCTGCAGAAAGGCAGGAGGGGAACATCATGGGGTAACTAATTAAACCCATTATCTCTGCCCCAGCAGGCAGGGACGACCTTTGATGGGCTGAACGTCAGCACCTCTCATCTCCCATGGTCACAACCCCCCTGGGTGCATAATCCTGGAATATTAAATCCCTTCTCTGACTGAAAGTGGGACCTGAAGAGCAGCCACCAGCAAACCTGGTGCCACCACCTCCTCAGTTTGCTCAGAGAAAGGGCATGGGATGGCACAGGGGGCAAGAAGCAGAGGAAGAGCACACAGGGCTTCGCCTCACCCTGTGGCACCATAAATTATGCAGCTGCCTTCATCCATTATTCAGCATAATTTATTTTGAACATTTAGATCAGCAGTTTGTGTGAGGGAAAAAAAAAAACAGAAGTGGAGGGGAAAGGAGGGTAAAAATAGGGAATTAAGTGAAGGAGAGAGGGAAGCACTGGAATGGATGGTCCAGTCATTAATCAAAGACAGGCAAGGAGACAACAGGAAGAGAAGGAGCAGCTGGAGAGCCACTTAAATAATAACAGGAGCTTCAATTCCCCCAGCCCTGGAGGAGCAGAGGGTGAATGAAAAGCCCTGTGCACAGTTTAAGGCTATTAACAGCTTCAGCCCCTCTTCCAAACCCAAACCCCCTCACACCCAACAGAGCGGGGCTGCAGGAGCAGGGTGGATCAGCAAAGAGTTTTCTGGAGAATGTTCTCCCCAAAAAACACTGGGCAGCCTCCCAGGGGTGGACCTCATCCCTCATTTGCCTCTCTGAGCTCACCAGCCAGCTCTGATTTCTGAAATACAAATGTTTTCTGACACAGAAGCCTCAATGTATATTGGCATATTACTTCACGACTAATAAATTGAAGGAAATAACAACTTGCCCAGCAGACATACCCCAAGCCTGAGACTGCTGAATTCAATGAATAAATTACTTCCATGAATTTTTCACTCAAATCTAACACGCTCAGAGCAGCTGTCCCAAAGCCACGGCATTATCAGCAGCTCTGAGGTACTTGGGGGAAAGAGGAAAAATGGTGACCACAATAAGCCAGGCCAAGTTATCACCATGAAATATCCCTTATTGCAAACAGGAGGTGCCCTGGGTTTGCAAGAGTCTCACTCCGCCCAGGAAGCAGCAGGTTCCTTTGCAAGCATCTTCTTCTGCATCTCAAGGGGCTTTTCAGACACTCCTTCCAATCCTTTGGAGAGCAAGGAGTTGCCATCTGATGGTGCTGTGAGATCCTTGGGGAGCAGCAAGCGATGGAATCAGGTTAGGGGTGTTTGAAAAAAATCACAAGGGCAAATTTACAGAGGAAATGTTATTCTCTGGAGGAAAACAATAAAACTGGTGGCTTGTGCTTTTCAGATGTGTAGGGAACCACTGGCATCACCTAACGAGAGCCAGTTTTGTTTGCAGCTTAGAGGAAAAGGTTTCCATCCCCAAATTGCTGTGACACATGAGGTGCTCATGAAAACCAGACCACCCACAAACTCCTTTCCCATCTCCAAACGGGTTGGGAACACACTGAAAAGCAGACAATTTTCATGGTAACCATTCACATCCCAAGCGGGCACAGCAGAACTCTGTCCCAGCCAAACCCTCCAGGGGTGCCACCGAGGCTCAGTGTGAGCTGGGAGAGCCACCAGTGCAGTTGAGCAGGAGGCAAATGATCCCATGCACGCCCCTCTGCTCCCGTTTTTCCAGGCCATAACCCTGGAAAGGGAACATGCAGGATGGGGAAGGGACAGGCAGGCTCCAAGTGAGCAAACACCGAAACGAGGAGGGGAAAGCTCCGAGTCTAGATGGCTCAGCAGCTGCTGTGCTGTCAGGATTGACACTGCTGGAGCACAGGAGTGCTGGCCCAGGCATGGAGCAGTCCCTGCCAGGGCTGCAGCTCCTCTCCTGGTGGCTGCTCACTCCCACCTTTGCAAAGCTGTTGAGAGAGGGGTGGAAATGTGGGAATGAGGCGCTGGATCCCTTTGTGCACAGCACCAGGCTGGGGCGGTCGATGGGACCCAGCTGGAGACTTTAATGTCCTGGAGCAACTCTCCACAGCTCCTGCCCAAGAAGGGCATTTGCTGCTGGCAAAGCCATTTTTCAAGTTGTCACCACTGCTTTTACAAAGAGTTACAAGGTCTCCTTCTCTCCGAGTAACCCCAGAGGGAAAGATGCTGATGGTGTTTCACTGGACAGGAAAGTTCCAGCTGGAAAAGCAGGTACCTCTAGGGCAGGCACAGCAAGGAGCCCCATCACCACTCAGGGTTTAAATGCCAAATTTAATTTGCTCTCATCCCTCTCCCCCTGGCCGTCTGTTTGTCAGTGCTTGCTTTGCGATGAGACCTCCTCCATCCCCACACCTCACCTACTCTTACTCCTCCTCTCCTCAGTTCCCGGGAAACTCAATTCAATCCAAGCTGACTTTGAGAGCTTTAATGGGACCAGATGGTTCCATAAAATATAAATGCAGGGATAAAAATACCATCAGACCTCTGAGCGATTAACTTTGGATCTACCCTGGCTGGGAAGGATTCAACTGAGCTCGCTGAACTGGCAAGTTTGCTGCCTTCCTCCTGCAGATGGGTTCATAAACTCTCTCTGTGCCTTTCATCTGCCTCGGGAGCAATGCCAGAGGTCTCTGCACCTCTTTATGGCCCTCCAGCCCCTTCTGAAGGTCTGGTCTGCCAGCCTGTTAATGTGGCATCCAGTTCTCCCTCAAAGAGGTGTTACAAAGGGAGAAAAGCCATACAGGGTTCTCATAAAGGCCAAGTTCCCAAATGCTTTAATTTGCTGCAGTAGACTATTTTGGGCAACACTGAATAGAGGAGATCCTTTCACATCATTTAAAAATATCGAGAAACTTTCATAGATTGAAAACCAAATTAAGACTAAAATTATCACCCAATTTCACTCAGTAATTTTTGCTGGCATGGAAATGATCATTCCATGCTTTCGAAGTGAACAGATAATTCCAGACTTGAAAGGCTCACTTCAGCAGTAAGTAAACTTGTTAAATTAGGGGTTTGAAAGTTATAATAAACTATCTGGATGAACGTGATGTGGCACAGTGTGGTTTTTAGAAAATAAAGTGTCCCCTCTCTAATCTATCAGAGTCCTTTGAGGGAGGCAGCAATACTTTCAAGAAAAGCTGTTATTATTTATTAGTCCTTCAAAAATGTCTTAATTAATAATAACCAGTACCCCGGAAGAAGCAGCAGGCTGCGAAGATGAAAACCATCTTCCTGCAGATGCCTTGTGAAGGGATGTCATTTGAACAAGGGAAGTACACAAACTGAACAGCAGCTGGAGAGGAACAGCAGCTTGTCAAGATCCATACAAAGCAGGGATGTGGGAGAGTGAAAAATAAAAGCCAGATCTCCTGAACCACAGCTTTCCTACTCCTGCATCAGGCAGATCCCAAAAATGACATTGATATGGCCAGCAGGACACAGACCACACACAGATTAGCTGGATTTGAGTCACCATGGCTGAGAAAATCCTGGTTTAACAACCCAAACCCTTATCCCAGAGCTCCTGAAGGGTTTATACCACCTGTGCTACATCTTTGCCCTTTCACCTTTAGGAAAATGCATTTTCCCTACCCATCATGGCTAAATCCAAGGTGTGCACCTCCTACTATGGAGGAAACTCCCTCAAAGCTGACAGGGCAGGAGAGGGACAGAAAGAGGGAAAGGAAAGAAAGGAATGCCTCAAAATATGAGAAATTGATAGCAAATTAAATCAGCCAAGCCAAGGTGAAGTTTTAAATGGCATGGAGAAAAAGAAGGTGTCAAGTTTGAAGCATTTGTGATACAAATGCTATTCATTTTAGTCAGGAGGAGAGGACTGTGGGAAATTCAACATTATCTAACACAGGCAATTAAGAAAACAATGACAGCTGAAATTTAATACAGACAAGTACAAGGTAATGCCTATCAAAAGCAACATTGCCAACAACTCATACACATTGATGGATTCTAACTTAATTGTAACCACTCAGGGGAAGGGAAAAAACCACACATCACTCTGGACAACTTAACAAAAACATCTGATCAACAGCCAGTGGTGGCCAAGAAAGCAAGACACGGAGAGAAAGGGAGAGAAAACAGTAAATGAAAATATTGTGGTGGTTTTACGGAAGAAAACAACATTCTCAGCTTGCAATATCACCTTCAGCATTGGGAAGACAGAGGTGTCTAAGGATAATAGGAAAATAACAATGAAAAAATGTGGCATTAAACACATTTCCATACCTAATGAAAAAGTTGTGGGTGGATCATTCAAGAGCTGGATGAGATAGAAGAAAAACATTTCAAAACAAAAAACCCCAAGTTTATGTGATGCCTCTTATTCATCCTCCTATAAGGAAAAGCACAAATTCACTGACACTGAAATCTGGAAGAGACAGACAGTGAGTGCCTCAGCAGAAATGCCCGAACTGCCCTGGGAGCCTCATCCACGAGCTCCCAGTGGTGCAGGGAGCAATTCCACAGCTCACAGGGATTATCAGGTGTGCTGCAATAGCATCAGATGCGAACACAAATGTCAAATCCCAAAGACCTCTTTGTAGGATAAAAATCCATTAGGATCTGAATAGAGGCTAAATAAAAACCTCTGGGAGTCTGACCCATTTGTGGCTTTGGCCAGCCTGGTATTTACTTAATGTCAGGTCCTTATAGATCTTTGAGGTCAATTACCAATGGCTTGTATTCAGAAAAGAAAATTCTTCCTCAGTTTTCTCTTGGGAGAACTTTTCCCCCAAACTCCTGAGGATGTCAGGCATCCCTGTATCCCTGCCACAGCTGGAGGCAAATCAGGTGATGCTGACAGCAGGGGTGCTTTGCTCTGAGGGTTTACCAGGGAAAGGCTGGAAATCAGAATAGAGTGTGGCCTTTCTCCTCCTCTCCAAGTAACCCCAGAGGAAAAGATGCTGAGGGTGCTTCACTGGACAGGAAAGTTCCAGCTGGAAAAGCAGGTATCTCCAGGGCAGGCACAGCAAGGAGCCCCATCAAAATGCCCAATTGCTTTCATCCCTCTCCCCCTGGCCGTCTGTTTGTCTGTGCTTTCTGCCTCGCTTCTGCAAGGAAGCAGGGTCCCTGCAGCAGGCGGAGAGGATTGCACGCCTTGCTGCAGCAATAGCCCGGCTCAGCAGCGTGAGGCACTCTTGATTCAGCTTTCACCCACCGCAGAAAGCAGCGGCGCTGGCCTGATGTGACCCGGGGGGAGACATGACACAGCTGAACAGGGACTGGGTCCCTCCGTGCCACTCACAGGAACATTCCTAAGGTCAGCAGCTCAGTGTGGAGCCCAGAGAGCGGTGCAGGAGGAGAACCACAGGAAGGAGGCATTACCCTTCATCCCTGCCAGGATCCCTTCATCCCGTTCCTTTTCTCATAGGACACTTTATTAATTCCTAAAGTGTTGACAAGCTCGGTGGGGAGGCGGGGAGAAAGTGGGTGTTTGTGGGGACCTGGGATTTGCAGCCACGGGCTGCCACCGCTCATAACCAGGGGTGGATGTGAAGGGCAATCTGAGCACATTTGCAAACAGATTTAATAATAAGGGGCTGTCTGCCTCGATGTGTCAAGCTATCTGCAAGTACTGCAAAAGAATATCATCGAGTGTGACATAATGCAAAGCAGGATAAGGTCATTTGCTTTGCTTTCCTCTGTTTTAAAGCATCAGAAAAATTCTTTTCAAAATACAGCTTTCACAGAAACATGACCGGCTGCCTGAGGAACGGCTCGAGATCAAGCGTTTGATATTCAAAATTAATCCCAGGAGGACGAAGTGAGATACGTTCCCTTTCCCTTCATCCATTTCCAGGCTGGAGATATCTCTCTTCTATTAACTCAGCTCTCCCCCTCCTCCCTCCTCCCCCAGCCAGGTTTTCTTCACAGGCTCCAAGTTCATCTCATTTTTTTTTCCTTCCTGAACCATTGATCTAAATGAGGGGTCTGATCCCACACTCCTCATTCAACAGGGATTTTCAGCAGAGTGAAGCCTTCACAAGTGAAATCTTAGATTTTATCATCCCTACGAAGCCAAACACCACAAGTTTGCAGCCAAAAACACTGAAGGTGAAATTAAGATAACTGGGGACTCCTGCAGCTTTCACCTTCAGGGAGAAACAGAAACAAACCTGAGAAGGAGCCTTTAATGACAACTCCAAGAAGTTATTTAACTCACATCTATTTAGGGTTTAAATTGAGATCTCTGCGACAAAGGCAAGCAAAAGCCTTGCATGTGGGGAATGCTTAAAAACACGTTGCTTTTTCCTTTGGCATCAGAGTGGATTTCCAGGCTGTTCTTTCTTTCCCTGCAAACAGGTCACCTCTGTCCACCCGCACCCACTGCCCGTTGTGCCCCGTGCTGTCACCACAGACTGCTCCCAATGGAGCTCGGCTGGGGGCAAAGTCACTGCAGCCCATCCCTCTGACAGGCCCCACTAAACCACCACTCAGACACCCAAAACAGAGCCAATCAGCACAGCTGGATGCTCCCAGCACAGCTGGATGCTCCCAGTGCATATCCCAGTGCCCCACCGCAGGGAGCGGCTGCTGGAACATGCGAGCGCACGGCGCAGGGAGATCACAGAGATTCAGGGAGGGGAGTGAACTTTGCAAAATACAACTGTTCCTTATGAAATGAGGCACGAGGGACGGAGCCCTGGCGATGGCACCTCCAGACGTGTAAACATCTGGTAACGGTTATGGCTGGGGACACTCCGGAACTCGCGCGGCGCTGGCGGCAGCAGACGCGCTCAGGGCGGTGTCGGGGACGGGGTCACTCACAGCCAAGAGGCAAGAACCAGTTGCAGAAGAGGTCAGGGGAAGTCACAACATATAAATCCAGGCTTTGTCACCATCACAGCGCAGCTGTGGGAGCCCTGCTGGCAGCACAACGGGGTCTTGGGGCTGCGATGCAGCAGGTCAGCTGCACACAGCTGAACACAACTGCAGCAGCAGAACCACGAGGGGAAGGGCAGACTGGTCCCAGGTGAAGCCTCACCACAGTTCTCTTTCCTACCCGATCCCTGGGTAGCTCCTAACACTGTCAATAACTGCTGTGGAAAGCTGAACTAAAAACTAAGGAAAAATAAAACCTAAGCAAGCTGATACTTAAGGGAAAAAAACAGCCCCTTCCTCTGCCCAAACATTAGCAATGTGCTGAGATTTCAGCTGCAATTTAGCCTGGAGAAAAGGAGGATCAGGGGAGATTGCTCTCTAGAACGTCCTGAAAGGAGAGTGGAGCCAGGTGGGTGTTGGGCTCTGCGCCCAGGTAACAAGTGACAGACAAGGAAATGCCTCAAGTTGCATCAAGGGAGGTTTACATTGCATGTTAGGAAAATTTCTTCACAGAAAGAGTTGTAAAATTGGAACGGGTTGCCCAGGGAGGTGGTGGAGTCAATGTCCCTGGAAGTGTTAAAAAACCCCATGTGGATGTGGCACTTGAGGACATGGTTTAATGGTGAACTTGGTGGTGGTTGGACTTGATCAACTTAAGGGTCTTTCCCAACCTGAACAATTCTGTGATTCCACATCTGCCTGTGGTGAATGACTCAAAGTTTCCAGCTAAAGAAAAGCCCAGTGCCTGGCCCAGCAGGACATTTGCACCCTCCTGGCCAAGCTCTAAAACTCCCCAGCTTAGGAGTCCCCAGAGCCAGAGAGCTCACAACAAGCACCTGGATGGGCCAAATCCCCAGCCACAAACCTCTCAGGAGGCTTTGGAAAGCAAAGGCCATCAGTGCGGTGCTGTGGCCATGCCCACAGCCACCAAACTGACCAGCTAAACTCCTTCAGGTAGAGGAGCACAGAGCCAGGCCCAGGCTGCAGAATGATTTCCATGGTTTTTAAGGGAAGGTTTGCTGTGCATGTGGCCCAGTGGTCCAGGATAACCAGGAATGGAGAGCAAGGACATTTAGCATCCACCAGGTCTCCCCAAATTCATTGCCAACCATGAAGGAGAGCCACCCTGCTGGATGGCATGGGCTAAAGCCAACCCACATGCTGGATGTGGCCTCCTGAGCTCACTCATCAAACTCAAAGTGAGGGATCCCAACCTCCCCACCTCCTTTTCCACTGGCAGTCGCTCCTGCACACACGAATCCATCCCACATTTGTGCTTCCCAAAGGTCCTCCAACATTACAGCTGTCCCAGCTGGTATCTGGGGTCCATTCAGCTCCACTGAGGAGACTTCTCCTTTTTAACAAGCATGTTAACATAACACACAAAACCCTCCAGCTCTCAAATTTCTCACGAGCCCCAGAGGAGTACAGGAAATTCTTCTTAATTACAATGTGCGTGTTAAATAAGGACATCAGAAAGCAGCAGTTGAAACTACCTGGGAAAGGCTGAGAAGACATCACCACCACTCCTGCTTGGGTTTAAGGGTGGCCACCACCTCTCAGGTCTGTGTCACCTCCAGGGGTTGGTGGTGAGGCCACCAAAGCTGATCTAAGGGGGCTTCAAACAGAGTGGGAAAGGTGATGCTGGAGAGAGACACGTGATACTGCAGAAGCAGCAGCCCCCGATTCAAAGTTTTAACTAAATAATTACAAGTCACTATTTCTTTAACAAAAGACCGAGCCCTTGAAAAACTACTTGCAATGCCACGGCAGCCCTCGGCTCGTTTGTCATCTGGCGAGTAATCACTCACCGTCACAGGAGTTTAACCCTGTCACGGGAGACAGCGGCTCTGTCACTGCCGGCAGCGGCACGGCCGGGCGGGGGATGCGTCGCCGCAGGTCACACCTCATTCCTCCCAAAGTGGCTTTTTCCAGAGGGCACCGTGCGTGCTCCTGGATCCCTACCTCACCCCCACCCGGCTGATGGGATGCTCGCCGTGACTGGATTGGACCAGCGCCGCTTCTCAGCCCAGCGCTGCCACTTAGAATTTGCTAATTAGGTCCTGTTAATGAATTCCCGCTGATGCCTATTCACAGCACATTTGTGCTCCCTCTCTGCCAGCGCTCTCACCAACCCGTGCTGTTGGGAACTTGTCTGAAATCGGGAGGATGGTGCCAAGGAAGGCCCATTTCAGCTTCATGGTCGTGAACGCTCACGCCAGGAGCACAGCTTAACGCTGCATTCATCCAAGGAGGGAGCAATCACAGCCTGCCCGGGATTCTGGCTCTGGCAGGAGAACAAGGATATCACACATCATCCATTTTTTATCAGGGCATTTTATGGCTACAAAAGTCTCTACTCCCAACAGGTACCTACAAACAAGCTACAGATAAGTCCCACTAGCAGAAATTACAGCAACTGGCTCTGAAAGAACCACAGTCTGTCCACTAGTGGCTGAAAAACAAGCAGGGAAGGTGAATTATTTGTCCAGACAACCACCCAGCCCTTCTGCTCTCCAGCACAGATACCCCTGTACAGCTGACACGCACACAAATAAGGGGAATTCAGGTAGACGCTCAGTCGACACTAAATATTCTTGTTCCTTAGACACTTCTTTTCATCCCCAGGATGTCTCAACATCTGAGCACGGTAATTCCCTAGTGATTAACTTCTTTATTTATTTAAAACAAGCAGAGAGGTTTCCACCAGCGCAACTGTCACTCCGCGTGTCTCTCCGACAGCGCGGCGGGGATGATGTGTGACAAACGCTCTGCACTAGGGCCGCGTGTCTGCTCCAAAGGGAGATAAATCCCCTGACCAGGGCCCTCCCTGGGGGGCTCCTGCCACCACTGGTGCAGCAACAGCTCCCAGTTAAACAACAGTCAGTGCCTCAGCTCTTCTCCTCCCTCCAAATATGCCCCCAAAAACATGGGAGCACCCAAGTGCATCAGACAGAGCACAGGGACAGGGTGGGACACAAGCTGATGGTGGTGACAGGCAGCAAATCCATCCTCCAAAACAACCCTCCACGGACTCTGGGGAAAGCACCCGCTGGCAGCCAGTGGCAAAAGCAGCTCAGCACTGAAGAGAAAAATCTTTAAACACAGAAAGAAACACGACAGAGGCAAGGGTAAAGCTTTGCAGCTTTTCCCCAGCCTTCCCAGAGGCTGGTAAGGGCTCCTCCTAGGCAGAAAGAGGAGAAATGAGAAACAGTCCTGCTTAAAATGAATAAAATATGTCACTCCTGATCTTGTAGCTATTAAATCACTGGCTATACAATTACTTAATTATGTAGCAGTAAAAAAAGGGGGGTGGGTGGTGAGATGGTATTTTTCCTCCTGAAAACTTCAATTTGCTACCTCAAGAAAATAATTGCTCGATTCAAACATTAAATAATTGAGACATTCATTAGTAGTCCTATTGTATGATTAGCACAAGGAAGGTACCATTTAAAGACTTAGAAATTGATTCAGCAGGGTAAATGAGAGCCAGTTTTAATGGGCTAAACGGGAGCGTGGCCTCGAGGGCTGGTGGCTCAGCAGAGGACAGAGGCAGGTTGTGACTTCATCCACCAAGGGAAGCATTCCCAAACCTGGCAGTGCTGGATTCAGAGAGGGTGCTGTGGGTGTTTACAGCCCAACCCAAAGCCCAGCTGGCCTGTCCTGGTGTAGGTTCATATGGTCTCCTTGTCTGTCATAAATACTCCTCTGGCATGACCACAGTTGAGGATCTGTGTGCTCACCCACAACACCAGTTCACCCAGCACTCCTCCCTATCCGTGGTGCCACAGGACTCCCCAGAAAGCCCTGACCCCCTGGGATATCACCTGGCACCTTCAGTCCCTGCCTGGAGAGCACAAGCTGCTGGTTCCCTGAACTCAGACCTCAGCTATACCTCACATGAACCTTGAGTGAATTCACTGCTGCTGCAGTAACCAGCTGCCAAATATCCGAGGATTCAGGAAAAGCAGGAACCCTTCATCCCTCTAGATGCAATCGAGCCATTTACAATGTCTGAAAAAAACTTGCAAACATGCTCCAGCACAGCAGAAGGTGGGAGAAAGCTACGTGGGGTGGACAGGGGACAGCAGCTCCTGTAAAAGAGAAAGGGCAAAGGCAGCACCGGAGGGAAAGCAATTACAAGCAATAATTGGCGGAGGCTGCCATGTGGAAACACTGTCATTGTTTAAAATTTGACCCACCGCGAATATCTTTCTTAAAATGGTTATTGCCTTATCCTCTCAGATCTAAATAGCCCTCTCCACACTTGGCTGCTCCAGGGAAGACTAAAGAGCGGCTGGTGAATGCAGACGAGTTTTGGTCGGTCAGTGTTTCCCTCCTGACCCATCTCATGGGGTCCCAAGGCTAACGAGAGGCACATCACTGTCTGGAACAGGCAAAACATTCCTGCTCCATCCCACCCACGCCCTGAGTGGGTTCATGTTCACACCACAAGCACGGTTTTGCTCAAGGCAGCTCTTTTGTGGAAAAGGCCACGGGCAGGACGAGCATCCCCACAGATGTGTGGAGAGGGACGAGCACAGAGCAGGAGGAGCTGCTGCAGCAGGCCAGGCAGCTGCCATCCCTCAGCCCTGTTTATTCCCCTTTAACAAGCAGAAAAGCCAGGGAGTTTGAAGTCCTAGACAAATTATTCATCCCCAATTTAAGTCTGGAGTTGAAAACTGAAGAGACAGCTTAGAGCTGAGTGTCTTTGTAACTTAGATCATGAGATGGCTTCTTTTATGAGCCGACACCTTGCAAATACATTTTCTTCCGCCAGAAAATACTGCTACATATACAAAATATGGGCTTTTCTAGTGAGGGGGAGGGTTATCTTCATTTCACTTTGAGCAATTCTAAACCCCACCTTTCACCACGGATTCGGGTTCTTCCCGACAGTGGATCAGACAGCTCAGAGACTCTTTAAGGTGGAGCACGAGCTCCTGCAGCTGCATCAGCAGCTCCCTCAAAGCTGCATCAATGTCACTGCCCTCCCCAAAGCAGCATCAATGTCACCACCAAGCAATGCCACCGGCATGAGGGCGGCGAGATCCCAGCGCAATCCGGGGCTGTATTGAACCGGAACGATCGAGGAACAAAAGTGGCCATGTTAATCTCATCTCCATTGAAAAATAATAATGGATCAAAGTTTGCCAAATAGAAAAGGACAAAATCAGCAGAGAATTACTTTAATTATTACCTTCAAGCTTACAAAAAAAAAAAAAAAATTGGTATTACAACCGAGAGCACGCGCAAAAGGAAAACTATAAAGGAAGTACTTGACAGTGTCCCTTTAATTAAAGTGCTCTGAATATCATTAGCAGTGGACCTTTGGAATTTAAAGCCAATTACAATCTAAATGCAAAAGTTACTTGCTCGCCAAGTCGCTTACACAACATCTTTCACAAGTGGGCTTGGTGCACAGGGAACAGCTTTTTCCCTGCTAAATTTTTATGAAGGCTGGGGATGTCAGCACAGAGAGATCCCAGATAAAGGAGGAGTGAGAGGATCCCACCAGAAGCTGCAATTATGGGTCTGAATATGCCCACTGAATCCTGTGCTGCATGCAGGGCTCATCAGCCTACAGGTGATGGACCTTAAACCATGATTAAAGGAGTTTTTGACTTGCAGGAAAGTGCTATGGGACTACTGAAAAGTTAAATATTTGGGATCTAGAGGCAAACAGCTTGGTTAGTGTCACACAGACTTGTGCTCATGTTCCTGGGACCAAAGTATTTCACAGCAGCTCAGGAGAAACTCAAGCCTCTGGAACAAGCTTCCCATCACAGTGTTTCCAAATGAGGCTCTCCACTGCTCAGCAACCCAAAAAGGAACAGAAAATCCACTTCTTTTGGATTTGCAACACAAGATTGCCAGGAACGCGGCTCTAGAGAGACCTGGGATAGAGCAAATTTGTGGGACATGCCCTGGCTCCCAGGTGCCCCTCCCATGCTCTCTCCCAGGCACTGCCTCTGTAGGACCCCTTGATGTCCCCAAGGTTGGGATCAGACTCTGACTATGATGCAGCAAAATCCTGCAGTTTAACTCCTGACAAAAGACCACAACAGCAATGCCAGGAGACAGTGGCTGCTTGCATGTTGCCACCACAACAGGGAAAATCCTGCTGTGTTCGGGCTTCTGCTTGGCCCTGGGGTCTGGAGGGAAAGGGAAGAATAAATGGCACAGGGAATGGTTCACCCCAAAAGTTACACCACAACAGGGACAAACCAATGCTGGTTTGGGTTATCCCTGGGTTTGGGATAATCTGTGGGGTTCATGGGAGCTCTGAAAATGACAGAAACCCCAAATTCTTGTATGAGGGTGTAGAGAGGGAGCAGAAGGCAAAAAACTTTGTTCTTTGGTCTTCTGTCATTAAAACCAAACAATAATTAAGCATCAATGATAATTTTTCTTTCCCTTCACACCTTTCATCTTCATGGAAAAATCCTGCAGACATTACAGACTGCACAAGTGTTTGACTTTCAAAGCAAACCGGGGAAGCATTTCCCCAGCACGGCATTCGGTGGGACAGCAAGACAAACCCAACAGAAATATTCATTGCCATATGTTTCGGGAACAACTTCCACAGACGTTCATTAATATCATTGCCATGAAACTCTCCAGGACTTTCCTGCAAGGGAAGTGGCAGTTGCTAATTAAAGTGCAGACGTCACCCCAAGTGAGGAAGGGGAGGCTCAACACCTCCAGTTGAAAGGGCAAGAAAAGGCGATGGAGAATGCTGCAGATCCCCAGCTCTGTCCTGGATGTAACCCCAGTTATTCCCAACCATTAAAAAACAGGATTTCAAAGGGAGAATAATGATTTCTATAAGCTCCACATATTCAGGATTTTTGGCAAATAAACCACAGCACAGAGAAACTCTCCTGCCCAACTTTGCTCATGCAAAGTTGCCCAAATAAGACACAAACCAATACACTCACACTATAATTACAATAAAAGTACCCAGTGCTTTGTGAAACCAAGGCTGCTACTTTCCTGACCATATTTAATATTAACACTTGCAGTTGATTTGTTACATTTTTTGGGCAGGTGGATGTCTTTAGGGACTTTTGAGGAGCATAGATGAGGAGCACTGGTCCTTTTTGTGTTTTCACCTCAGCAGCAGACAAAGCTGCTGCCCACCAGGAGCTGCTGCTCCTGAGAAGTGCCAGGAAAGCAAAGGCTGGCAGGAGAGGACAACCGCATGTCTTAACACCTAGAAAAGTTTCTCCAGACAACCAGAGCAGGGAAACCAAACTGAAATCTGGGATGTTCCTAGGTGTGCCACAAAAGCCTTCTGAGCTGGGACAACCAACTCCAGATGAAAAACAAAATTGTTATTCAAAAGTTGCAGGCTTAATACAAACTCTCAGAGCCTGAAACATCAATTCAGAAGGGAATTAGATGTGGGCTGATGGCTTTTCCAGGCAATTTCTTCCATCCTTAGCTGGACTCCCAGAGGGGTAGCACAAACGAGAGAAATGCAGCAAGAGGAGGAGGATGGAGCCAGAATCAGTGCTTAGACATGATGACTGATTCAGTCATCTTGCAGCTTCCAGCCTCCCCCCAGGGCCCACCACACACCTCTTTACTGAACTCTGAAGCACATTTTGCTCTTCTGAGCCCTAGAAAGGAGCACAGCCCTGGACAGCAGAATGCTTGGGTTCCATTTCCAAATTGCTCCTGACTCACTGCACAATTTCGGGCTTTGCTTCACTTTTCCCATGTGTAAAAGCGACCTCAGCAAATTGCTCTGAGATGCTCAGGAGGAAAAAACATCACAAACGCCGCTTTTAATAACTTAATCCATGCAGTCCTGCAGTTATCCCGCTCCAGGATCTCCCCAAGGAGCAACAGAACACGTGTGCATGGAACTGCAGAACACAGTTATTCTGAGGAGATGGATAGACAGGGAAAGAGACAGGCTTGACAGCCAGCAGAACATTTCAAAGAATCTCAGCTGTCCAGGAGTCATCCATCATCCCCAGGAACAGCAGCGAGCCAGGGCTGTGGGATCACAGGGAGTATTTAACACCTGTGTTCATCTACATGGGCTCCCAAAGGGCACCTCGTGGGCTGGGACCCCAAACCTGGCTCACAGCCACGGTTAAGTCCCCAGGGACATCACCTTGAGTTGAAGATGCAGAGAGTGAAAAGCTGTTGTTCTCTAATTCTCATCCATCTGCCTATTATGCATTTCAGGTGCATTTTATAAGCAGATTCATCCCCAGGTACAAATCACAAGGTTAAGTGCTGGGATGAGCACGCCAAGGTTTGCTGAGGGGGAAACTGAGGCAAGGCAAGATCAAAGAGATCTGCCCAGTGTTCTGGAACTGAAAACCAGATCTTCTATTCCCAGACTAGCCACAGGCATTTCCTTTTTGACCCCTCTGATCTCAGCCAGGAAAGTAATTTTATTTTTTTATAACATGAGCAGACGCTCTTTGGTCTTTTTTGGTGGGTCCCAGTGGCAACAGTGATGAAATGCTCTTCCTTCCCAGCACTGCTGGCAGCCAGAGCAAAGCCTCACGATGCTGATGAGCAAACAAAGACCTGGGTTTGTTCTCTCCCTCCACCTAAGGAAGCACAAAATCACTCAAGGATGTTTGTTGGTTTTAATCAATACAGAAAGAAAATGGTTATGTCTGTTCTCTTCCAAGGAAAGAAAACATCCCCTGTGTGCTAAGTCAAAAGAGAGAGCTGGAGAATGAACTCCTCAAGGGAGGAATTACGCTCCCAGACTCCTGAACCTACCTCCAAAATGAAGGGGGGGGGGAAATACTCTTCTTTTTTTTTTCTTTTCCCCTCACTGCCACATCACCCAGTGTCTCCCAACCAGTAATTTTGAAAGAGACATCCAGAGAAATTACTCATGGGGAGTAATGAGACTCCCATGTGCCAGGGGTGTCCTGACAGACTCTGGCAAGAGCATTTTGCCATCTGGATGGACAAGAGGACATAAAGTTACTTTGGGATCGATTTACCCCTTTATTCCCTTCCTTGTCTACCTTTACAGACACCATCCAAAGCCACCTTGTTTCCTAGAGCTCTCCAAAGAGAACGTGGGGATGTGGAAAGCAAGCTCAGGAATGGCTGCAGGCAGAAACATTCCAAGGAGAGCCCTGGAAGGGCCCACCAGGAGGGAGGAACCCCGAGTCTGTGCTGGGGGAAGCAGCACAGACATCCCAGCATGAGACACCCCTCCCAAGAAACCTACAAAACCACCCCTGTGGCTCCTGCAAAGCCTCTTTCTGCAGCCAAACAAATCCTCCCCCACCAGCAGAGGCCTTGGTGGGACAAACTGGTGTCCTGGAGGTGACCACAGCCCTGACCCACTGGGAGTACAGAGCTGTTCCTGCACCTTCAAACCCCCACAAAAAGAAGGGGTTGCAACATTGGCTGTAAGAAATGAACTGGAAGGGAACAGAAGGACCTGGCAGGCAGGCAAGGTTTGGGCTCTGCAATCTGGATAATCCATCTGAAACTCAGAAAGCAACGGGGAGAATGGAGGAAGAAAAAGTAATGAATAAAATGAAAAGGAGCACAAATCTGTCTGCAGCCGTTCCAAGCAGCAGTTTTACCTCCAAATGCTCCAACAGACCCAGGAGATTACCTAGTAACACAATACTGGGAGCCAGGGCATCCTTAGGATAGTTTGGAAATCACATAACTTGCACACCAGCACCAGAAGGGGTCAGTCTGAGGGGAAATTCATCCAGGATTTTAATTCTACTTTGGAGCTCCATTTTAAGGAGGTTCCAGAGGGCTGACCTACCCCAATAATGATTCGTGATCTTCCCATCTCTTGAGCGCCCCAAAATCCCTTCTTTCAACACCAGCCCTCCCTTGCTGGCCAAGGAGGGAAGGGAGGGAATGCACAGAGGGAGGGAAAGGGTGTGGGGATGTCTGGGAGGAGAGAGGGACGGTGAGGAGACACAGCAGGAGAGCACAGAACAGATCCCGAGTCTCATTTAGAGAGGGGGAATCTGCAGCACAGGCATGGCAGGAAAATAGAGAAAAAGCACATCAGTGCAAGAAAGCTCGAACAGATGGGACTGGGAGCCTGCAGGAAAGGCAGGGATTGAGGCTGGTAAATGCACGGACAGCAAAACCTGGGATTCTCTCCTCTTCCCAGTGCAAGAAACTCAGAGCAAATAACAGACTTGCTGCTTTTCCAAACACCTTTTCCAGGAGTTAAACACAGTGGAGGCTGGAGGAATTCAGAGCAATTTCCCACACACATGTCACTGTCAAGGCTCCAAGCAGTGCTTAAAATGGACACCCCAGCTGGAATTTGCTGTGTGCAGAGACAGCACAATTACCTGCCTTTGTCTTCTCCTGCGCTGCAGAGAGGAGGAGGAAGGAGAAGGTGAAGCAGCCAGATCTGCAGGATGCCTGAGCAACTCCGAGATGGGATGTCAGTGAGGGAAAAGCTGCTTTGGAATCACAGAATATCCTGAGTTGGAAAGCACCACAAGGACAATCAAAGTCCATCACATTTCAGTTGACATCATTTAGCTTTAAAAGCAGGGCCACCTGAGCTATCAGGGTACAAGTCCAGCAGCACTGGAGGTTTTCCATCAATCCAAGCCCCAGATTTTTTAGGAGCATTATGAAATTAGCAAAAGCCATTGCATCCCTGCAGGCCTTACACTCCCAGAGAGTCCAGCTGGACCCCAACATCACAATAAAAAGCCCAGCGGTGTTTTGCAGCTGAGAGGAGTCTGGCACAGGACTCCAAGACATAAAGTGAAATTAACTCGTCACTCTCTCCCTTTCCCATCAGTGCAGGCACAAAACAAATCCCTCTGAATATGCTAAAACTGTGTTGAAAGCTGCATTCATCCAAAATCTGGACTGGGAGCAGCACCAGGTACCCAGCCCAGCAGGTATAACCCATCCAAGGCAAGCCCAAGGCTGCATTAAATGCCTTGAACGAAGCATCAGCAACGACTCAGGCCAGGTTTAAAAGTGACTGTCGGCAGAGATAGGGCTGGAAAGGCAGTTTCTCCTCCCAGCCCCACAAGCCAGCAAGTGCTCCCTTTGTGCTGTTCCCTTTGTGCTTTAAAGGGAGAGGTGATAGCAGAGATGAGACTTGAGAGGGGAAAGCCCTGCAGGGCAAGACGGTGTTAAAAATGCAACAATTAAGCGAGCACCTTTTGAAGGTGCCGGTGAGAGGGGCTTCCCGACACACCAAGGTTAGGCAGCTCTCAGAAGTGGTTTTGTTTTCCCGGAGAGATAGGCCTGTTCAGCTTTTGGCTCTTCCTCTGTGGAAAAGATAACTGATATCCTCAGATCACAGCATATTCAGGTTCACTAATAATTTAGATAAGTCCAGACAAGCTGGGTTATTAAAAGTAAAATAAAATTAAGAGAAATCTGGAAATTTAGACCTATAAATCTACAGGCATTAAGGAGAATTGAATTCTTTCTTATACGGATGTAAAATCAAGTCTTTTTTATACGATTCAATTATAGATTGATGGGAAGGCTCAGAAACATGGATTAATGATCTTTTCTTAAAGGAAAAAATTATATAAGAGAAAATAAAAGAGAGCCATATAAAAGAAAGAATTACTACTCCCCAAACCATGATTAAGGTTTAGTAGGTTTCGTTCAGAACAGCGTAAAAGGGAATTTGTGGATTCCCAACCACATTAAGAGAGTATAAATGGAGATAAAGGAAGCAGCATGGTACTGTAAATTATCGTCCCTGCTAAGGTGGGGGAAGCACATCTCCAGTGCATGGGACCAGCAAGGACATGGTCATTTCCCATCAGGAATGAGAACATGTTTTTTAAGGGACTCTGGAGCTTCAGAAAGGTCTCTGATTTTCACAGACACGGGGCAATTGCATGGATGGCAATGGAGCTGGGCTCTATTGATTTCCACCAGCTGGGGAGGGAATATCAGCTTTTCCTAGTGATGGGAAAATGATGGCAGGGGCACAGCACGAAATAGTCCTGATGTTAGTACTCCACAGCACCTTACTCAGCCCAGCCACCTCTGTAATTCATCCCAGCTTAAGTATCCAAAAATCAATGCAATCCTACCAAAAAAGCCACTCCAGGCCCTGTGCCCGGAGCTTTCCTTATGCTCCTGATGATTCAGCCCTCAGCCTTTTGTAAAAAAGGATAACGCCACAGGGTTAAGGGGAAAATAAGCGTCTTCAAAAGCCACAAGGCGCCCAGATCCTATGGTAATGGGGGGCATGGAGTACCTGAGATAATCTGGTTTTGAGAGAATATTTCCCTAATGCTAAATCCAAGCCCCACTGTGGAGCAGCAGCCGAGCACATTGTCAGGGAAGCCATTGTTTATGGCTTTGTCCGGAAAGAAACGCTATCTGGGTCACACATTACAGGGGAGCAGGCTAGGAGAATGCAGCCCCGGACGAGCTATGGAAATGAAGGCAGTAAATGCAGGAAGAATAGCAGGGAAGGAGGTGAGAGGAGCTGGGGAAGGATTGCATTGAAGAGGGAAGGTGGCATAACCAGAACTCCTGCGCCGCGACACCGAAATCTAATTCACACCTCTGCGTTGCCTGCCCGTGCGGCACCCAAGCACAGGAGAAACGTGGAGAGAGCGCCCTGAATTACTTTTCAAGCTCGCCTCCAAGGGTAAAAAACATCCTCAGCCAGAAGGTGGGAAGTTGCAATAATATAAATAAATGTATAGTTACATAAATAAAAGGCTCGTGGCTGATTCTTACGTTTGGCAAGGGGCCGGGGCTTCGCGCAATTAAAAGGAAAATGGATTCCAGCGGAAAAAGAACAACTTCCCCTTCTTCAGGAAGATGCCCTTCTGATGAGATAAAACCTTTACTTCACTCAGTCTGGAGCAGAGTAAAAGGCCAAAGTAGTATTTAAGCTTCCAATTAATTTCCAGTATTTTGGAAGGCTGTGATCAGATGGCGGCAGTTGAACACAGCACAGGCGGAGCAGGAAGGGACAAGGGGAAGTTAAATCCACACCAGGACTCCAAGCTGTAAAACCCATGGAGCTGGGAAGAACTTTAGTCAGGTTTTTTTTATCAAGTTCTGAGGTTTAGGCTGGTTTTTTTTCCCTTTCTACACCATTATCCACTGACACTGCAAATGGCAACTCCTTTGTCTTTCATCCCAGGGAGTTTGCTCCAGTACCCCCTTCCAACGCCCACACCACCCACTGCTCTCCACCCCTACTTCCATTAATTGATTTGTACGGATCCTCCTGTCAAAGAAAATTCCCTGGGAAGTCAGAACTGTGAGCACAAGTCACAAATTTTAGAACCCAAACATTTCACGAAATGGTAACAGCTAGTGGGAATCAGGAAATATTATTGAAAATTAAGGGTCTGGGGTTAAATCAAAGTTTCTCTTTCCCTCTAATAAGATGACAGCCCAGACCATTTGACTGACTGCTGAGACACCGACTCCTCGCCGGCTTTAGATTGCTCAAGTGCTCAGAATTTAATCTCAAATGGCTGTTATTGAATTTTCTCTCGGACTAGCTGGCTAACGGGCACAGCAAGAGAAGCCAGCCCCTACTCACCCCGGCAGCATCCCAGCCTCTGGAGTAAGAATACCCACTGCTACACAAAGGGTTTGCAGGAGCTTTTGCTCTAGCACCTTCTAGGAGGGAACAGCATGGCTCAGGAGGGACGAAAACACCGGGAATAATTTATGGAAGACAGGGTTGCTTCTCCACACACTGCTTCTTGCCACAAAAGGCATTAACTGTAAGCAACAGCAAGGAACCGTGCAAGAAGTGATCCCTCCAGATGTGTTTAACGCCCGGCGAGGCGAGGCAATCCTCCAATGTACACATGGCTCTCCGAAGGGTAAATGTTTCCCAGCTTCTACCGGCATACTCCTGTCATTTACACAGCGCCGTCAATCACTGCTCTCCCAAGAAGGGGAACAGTGTAAACTCATGTTTAATGCCAGATTTACACACATTTCTATTCGCCAGTAAATGAGACCATTACATATGTTGTGTCAATTGATTTTTATAGTCTGAGCTGTGAGCGCTGGCACCGGGGAAGTGCAAAGGAACCCAGGCACTGGAAGTTGGAGCTGGCTCCTGGTTTCTGCTGGCATTGCCCCATCCTGAGGCACATCCTGACCTTTACCCTGTGACATTAAATTTCCCCTGGCCATGGACCTTCTCAGCCCTATCAGCTGATCCCAGCCCTGCTATGCAGACATTCTCCCTGAGCTGTTCCCCACTGCAGGGAGGGAGGCATCTGTGACATTTCACCCATGGACCGAAACCTCAGGATCTGCCCCAAAGTTTTGCTAGGTGCATGCTGAGTGCAAACCCTCAGAATGAAACTCAGACCTGCACTAACCCTTAGCCCAGGTCTAGTTTTGCTTTGCTGAGACCACCACAACCACAGGGCAGGACACTGTCCCCCGTGCAATGCCACCAAGGGACCTGATGTTCAGCTGAGGAGTTAATCCACCATCCTTTTAAGAAAGTCCTTCTAGCACATCT
The DNA here is from genome assembly GCF_963513975.1 of Fringilla coelebs. Classification (NCBI taxonomy): domain Eukaryota; kingdom Metazoa; phylum Chordata; class Aves; order Passeriformes; family Fringillidae; genus Fringilla; species Fringilla coelebs. The sequence goes on along the minus strand of NC_140051.1, from coordinate 4,562,441 downwards.
TGCCAAAACAAAGCAACCTTCCTCGAAGAATTATCGTTTGTAAATACCCCCCAAGGAGTTAACAATTCCCTTCTCCAAGATGACTCATCCTCCTACACAAGGGATGGGCAGAAGAAGAGCAATCACGCTGCCGTGTCAGCGCTGCAGAGCCAGCACACACCTCCCTGCATCTCCCCCTAGAGAGGTTATGGGCACAGCCCCACCTGCTCCCAGAGCATTGCCCACCCCCATGTCCCCTCCTCTGAGCAAGCTCCCTCATGGGGTGGCCTCTGTGTGTGTCTCAAGCAGTGATGATCCATCTGCAGGCAGCATTTCGCTGCTGACCTGGGTGCTTTGCCTTCATCAACATGCACAGCAGCACCTTCCAAGGCTGGAGAAAAGGAGGCTGATCCTTTCAAGGGGTGGCTTTTCGCACCCCCCACAGCCAAGCAGAGCTTTCTCTCCATAATTAACTGCTCCAGCCGTGTCTTGGCTGAGCTCCACCAGCAACACGGCAGAGGCAGTGACCTCCAAGAGCAAAGCCCTGGATTTTGGCGGAGCCGCTGCTCCCCACCACCCAGGCCACACGACGAAAAGCCAGCCTGCTGATGCAGGAGGCAGCAGAGCCATTCAAACCAGCCACGGGCAGTTTCACAGAAACAGAGCTTCAATCCAACATTAATTTGCAGCATCCTGGGCTGAACACTTTAGATAAGGAGCGCCGGAGCCAGGGAGATGACAGGGACAAGCTTGTGACTGTGGCACATCCGTGCGTGATCACAACACCCTGCCTGGGTCCGCTGTGGGCTCCAGCGACCTGTGTAACACAATAGCAGGATGGTCCTCACAGACAGACCCCTTCTCCAAATCCCTGGCTACATCTCTTTTTTTCCCCTCCCTGCAGGGCTTAAAGCCTCATCCTGCTCCAGTTATTCTGAAAGGGAATTTAGTGCCTGGCCATAAATTATACGAGCATTGGACATAAGCATCGTTTATGCACAAATCACTGTTCCCTAGAACAAAGCAAGTATCAGCCTCCTGACAAAACACTTTTTAGTAGGATTGGCAAATGAATAAAACCTCTCTATGAATACCAACGTGCTGATGAAAAAGTCCTAGTGATTTTAATAGAAAATTATCATTTTCCTATAGGATTTTTGTGAACCATCTCGTTGAATTTAATGGAGATTTTCTATTCTGGTCTGCAATTATGCAAGAGTTAAAATACCTCCAGAGACGAGGAGATTATCTATTACATTCTATAGGATTGCAGAGTAATTTCCATAGAATCCTGTTATGTTTCTATAGAGCCTGACAAATTTAATCCCTATTGAACTTTAAAGGGACTTTTCCATAAGGGACAAATAGACACTGACATCTGTTAGCTGCAAAATGAGTAATACTCAGAAAATAGAGGCCTTACACACCACTGCTGCACTCAAAATGATGGTCGAAAGATGTCTTGAACAAGCAGCTTAATGGGGAAAATGCATTAAATTGGTGTCACATGGCTGCATTAGTAGGGCTGTGTTGCAACATTTCTTTTATACACAATGTCATTTATCCAACCAACGCTTTACAAATTGCATTTGCTACCAATGTGCACTTGATCTCATCATCCCATGCTGGGACTTTCCTGTATCAGCGCAGGAATACTGAGAACAATCTAAATCCAGGGAAAAAATGCCAGTTCCAAGCGTGGAGCTGGCAATGTATCCGTGCACATTCCTCTGCCCTAATGGTTCTAATAAATGCATCGACTCCCAATCTCTCTCTCTCATTGAACTCCACTGTGGAGCTTGAAGGGCTGCACTTCTCTTTTATGCTCAGTACTAAAGGAAAAAAAAGCCATTCAGCTGAGCTATCTGGAGAATGAAGTCTTTTAAAGTTAACTGTAAGGTACTTATAATGAGGAACAAAACAAGCAGGGACAGCCTAAGGTTTCCTACACCAACACGACAATTTGTCCTAGACTGGTTCAAGGAACAAATTAAAAGAAACAGCAGCCCCATGGGTCTTTTCCCACCTTTCCTTGTGCAAGCTGGCATCAAACACGATACATCTTTGCATGTGGCTGTATCTCTGTCACCCACTTATCCAGTTATTCCTCAAAAGCCCAAACTTACTCCAAGAGGTCTTTCAGGAGATCTCAATTTTGGATGCATCACCTCCGCACAGTCACTCTGGTTCTTGCCTAGCCATTCCCTCCCATTTTTGGAGGTTATGGGTGCTTTAAGATCACCCTGGATGAAGCAGCTTGAGTGTCCCTAAGCCAGGCTTGCAGCACCTAAAGACATACCAGTTGCTGAGGGATCCTAGTAGCCCGCACAGGAGCCTCAGAGCAGTAGTAATAGAATAGTAATATCCAAATTAACCTTCAAATTATAGAGCTGACAGGGAAAATTATCCTAAAATAGTACAAGAGGCATCTTAGAGAAGGAGGGAATTGGCAATATGGACCTAAACCCCCTGACAAGCATCTGGCAGTGGTGGAGCTGAGGGGACCAAGCCAAAACTGGGCACCCAGAGCCGCATGTCTGAAGACACCGCAGACATACCCATGGCAACAAGAAGAACAAGCACCTCCATATGTCTTCCCAACTGCAATTCCTTTCCAAAGAAAAGGACAACGTGGTAACTGAGCACAGCAGGAAAATATATGGCTTTAATTTTTTCTCATTTGCCAAATGCTGGCGGGGTGTGGACAGTGGGTGCGGGGAAGGCTGGGAGTTGGGTTTGCTTTTTCCCTCCTTCTGAGCTATATCTGCAAGTGAATAAAGTCCTTAGTGGTGACAGGACAGCTCTTTTGGATAGTTACTGCCCAGAGACCCCTCCAAAGCAAGCCCAGACCGTGAAGGGGATTCATGGCAAAAATCAATGTGTGTGGGTACATCTGGCACCCTCACTGCTTCCCTTCCCATTTTTGGATCAATTCCTGTGTTCCTAGAAACCAAACCCAGCTTCCACGTGGGTTAATAATGATGCCTCCTGTCCCTTTTAGGATCCCATTACTGGGTGTGCCAACATCCAGGCAGAATAAACCTCATTGACTTTTCATCCTGAGCATTGTGAGACTGGAAAAGGGGGAGAAATGAGGGAGGCTCATATTTCTAATACCAAAAGGAAGGAACGGGAGAAAGCCTTTAATGCCAGCAGCCAGCTGAGGGTTTTCACACACACATTGCTCCCAGGGACAAGGGAAAAGACAGCTCTGGAGAAGGAAGGAGCAGACACCAGACCTCAGACTTAAAACAGACTCAAAGGCAACTGTTTAAATGAGCATTTAGGAGTAAAACAACAGGGAAGGAGTTTCCCAAGGGCTCCACCTGGGTCTGAGGCAGCTCCTACCAAGCCCACAGGTACAGCCCTCACTGACACCGTGGTCACATGCAGGTCATCGATGTGACCTTGCACTTCAGACTGGCATCACTCAGGGCACTTCACCTGAAGACTTAGGAAGGTCCATACAGGAGGGAAGGTGCTGCCAGCCAAATCTTGTTCATAGGAATGTCACATCATATGACTGGCTCTAGGGGGCTTAAGGAAAAGTTTCCCAAAGCAATGGCATCCTCACAGGGCCCACGGGAAGGATGAAGGCAGGGATGCTCCTGCTGCTGAACCCAACAAACAGCTGACTGTTCCACCATCCATTGCAAGGGTAAAGCATCACTGCAAGGGGAAGTTTGGAGCAGTTTCAGCAGGAGCAAGCTGTGCTTTGCTTCAAACTCTCCCTCCCCACAGTGTGCCCAGGGCTGTGCTGTATGGAGGCCCAGCATCGCCGGGATGGTGATTTGCAGTCTGCTCAGACACAGCCCTACATCACTTGGGAGAATGAACCTACAGTTTTATAAACTATTTATTAGCCCTGTCCTGTAGCGCTACATCAATATGGCCATCGGTGAAGCAAGGCAGGAGCTATAAAAATACCATCTATCCAAAATAAGCTTCATAAAATCAAACAGAGGCCAGTACAGCCTAGGATGGGATTGTGGCTTGACATATAAAGGGCCTCTCAATCTTTGAGATAGACCATTAAAATCCTCAAGCCCTTTTGGTTCACAGAAGTCTAAAACAAAAGGGGAAAAATAATGACACCTTTTCTGGCGGAGCAGGAGAAGGCAGCAAGGCAGTCATGCAATATCATTTGTTTCCACAGAAGCCAGATTACTCCCTCTTCCCAGCAAGAAAACTACCAGCTCCAAAAAAAAAAAAAAAAAAAAAAGGTAAAAAAAAAAAGGAAAATTAAAAAAAATAAATAAAATAAGTGCTTGTTTTCCTTTGCCTTCCCCACTCACAAGCTGCCTTTCAACAGGCAAAAAGTTTCTCCTGCGTGTGCCAGCAGTGATGTTCCCCGCTCGGCACGGGAGAGGCGGCGCAGGAGCGGGTGGGGGGAGGCACGGCTGGAGCGCACCGATATCCCAGCCCGCACTCCCCCCGGCTCCCGAGGCAGCGGGGTAAGGCAGAAGGCAGGTCAATACATTGTCAGAGATGATGATTAACATTTCCAGCCAGTGCTCCCTCAAACCACCTCTAAAACATGTCTTAATAAACTGCATTGCAAATAGCCTTGTATTTCTACCTCGCTGCATCTGCCAGGGTGAGATAATACAGCGACCTCAGGAAAAGTGACACACGGGGAATGAGCTGCCGCGAGTTATACGACACCATGAGACCTGGCTCAGCACATCCAACCCTGGGTGGCTCTTGCTGTGGCTCACCCAAGCTTTTTGAGGCTCTGTAGGAAACAAGGGGTAATCTTTGAGCAAAGAAAATACCAGCTCGCAGAGGGTTTGGGGCTGAAAGGGTTTGAGGGAGAAAATCGCTCTGAATTGCCATTGAGTGTGAAAATCACCGTACGAGAGAAATATTTCAAAGTCAGGCACGTGACAGTATTTTTTGCAGAGGCAGGCACCATGCTTTGAAAGGTCAGAGGGAGGTGAGAGCAAGCACAAGCATCATTTTTCTGGAAACATGGCTCTGAAGCTTTCCAAAACTGTGTGATGGCAACAGGCTCCGTGACAGTTCCCAGCGCTGCTGAAATACTCGGCTGGATCGAGCACAGCGTGGCTCAGCATCGCCTTCACCTTTCCAGGGGATTTTGAACCTCACACCTTGCTGCACTGCGATGCTCAACCCTGAGGGAGACAGTCAGAGCTGCCAATCCAAACTGCAACTCAGTTCTCAAAGCAGTGAACTGGAAATGAAGCTCACACACCTTCACGCCCTTCCCCTGCTTATCAGCCTGCCTCAGTAACATCAAAAGAGAGAGGAAACAGCTTGGGTTGGACATGGGGTGAAAAAAAGGAGGAAAAGATTTGGGTTTACCTGACAAGTCACCTTCAACTGGGCAAGGATGTTTTACATCCCCGCTCTGGACCTTCAAGTACTTCAACATTAAGTAAATGCCACTTACCTAGGAGGGAAAAGAAGGAAAAGTTAAAGTTCACAAGTATTTCAACGCTACGCATTTTAAAAGTGATGGAATTTGTAATTCACTTGTAGACTGGAGGAAACACAAAGGGGAAAACTCCAGGTTTTAATACACTTTTAAAAAGGTCAGCTTGAATGGCACAGGGTCACAAGGCCATACTATGAGCTGTTTGTTTTCTTATTTGCTTCTCACAGTCTCAGCTTTTTACAACCCCCCTACCCAAGCCCTTTGATCAGGCCTCAGTTCCAGAGGTAAGAACTGCCTCTTCCCATCCCAAAATTTAAATCCCTATGGAGATAAGAGCTGCCTCTTCCCATCCCAAAATTTAAATCCCTCCAGAAAGGTGCTTCCTGCTCCTTCTTACATTGTTTTTCTCCCAACAGCAAATTCACCCATCCTTGGTTAAGGTCTGACACCAGCCTTTCTATCTCTACAGTCTCAAAAGGTAATGCCACCAAATATTTCCAACATCAGCCCAAATTCCATATTCCATGGGAAAAAACTGCTCAGGACCCATCTTTCCCAAGCTCTAGCTGCAGCAATTCATCCTTCCAGGTGGGGATGCCCTACCGAATCTCCAGCCCACCAGGCAAGACCACAGACATGGGACAAACACAACTATTCCTCCTTTCCTTTCAGAAAGACCAGTTTGACCTTCTCTAGGACAAAGAAATTCCATCTTTGCCAACCCAAATCAAAAAAATCTGCCTCGTACATATGATAAATATTAATTGGAGATAAATGAGAAGGCCTTCCCTTTTTTCCACAGGCATCTGGAAGCATGGAAAACCAAGCAAGGAGGCTGTGCCCATCCAGCTGTTGCTCCATAGGCTGTTGTAGGAATTGAGGATGATGGGATGGGGCATGTCTGGATAATGCATGGCTCTGTGTGCTCTAAATGACTAAAAGGGTGCCTGGGGCTATGGACAGATGCTGCTAAAACACACAATTGAATAAATAAATGGAAGGTAACGGAGAGGGGAGCGATGCCATGGGAGAGCGAGTGGCAGAGTTGTGTGCCAAGGTGTTAAAAAAACTCCCACAGAGCTGCCTAAACCTCTTCTGAGACTCCACTGCTACGTGTTTCAGATGCTGAGAAGATTGAACTAATAAAAAAGAAATGAGAGAACTGTCACTGCAGATTACATGGTATTTATTCCAAAATCTGCTCATTATAGAAATTTGCAAGACAAATGGGTTTTTAGCAGGAAATGGCAGCTTTTCCTTAAGTGTATAACGATGAACAGATCTGGTTGGGAGCTGAATCTTTCTCTCCCTTTTTTGAGCTACTCCGGCTCCAAGTCTTACCAACCACCCGAGAAATACTCGTGAGCCTGAAAAAAACCCAATTTTTTTTTTTTTTTTACATTCTCCACCAGCCTCTTCATAATCCTATAAGAAAGTACGATTAAGAAATATTTGAAGCAAGAAAAGCTCATTTGGCCTAGAGAGTTTCTAGGCGGAGAGAGCTTCTCCTGCTCCTCAACAGCCTGCAATCGGCATTGCTAACGCTCCGGATCCTTCCTTCCTCGCAGGGAAAGCCCTTCACCAAGAAGAGTATTTGTGGTCAGGCTTTAATCCCCCAGCCTTGATAAATGTTTAATTCCTGGGCCTGGCTTCATATCTGAATATAGACTGGAGGTGCTTCGCATTCTGCCGTATCCGAGAGCTTCTAATGACATTTTGGCTTCTTTCCCAGTTAATTCCAAGTGCCTGAAACCCAAGCATCTCCCCTCTCTCCCTCCCCATCATGGATGCACATGCGGATATTTAACTGATAATATACAAAGCCAGAATATGTGGTTTTAAAACAAGTCTCTGCAGCAGGGACTCAAGAAAGGAGAAGAAGAAGGGGGAAAATATGCCTTGAAATATTACAGAGTAGGAGCTGTCAAGTTGAAAAAGCTTCTACAAGGTTTTCAATGCCATAACTGTGTTATTTAGCTGGGGATGAGAATTTTCAGACACATCAACAGGGAAAAAAGGGGTTTCAGGAGGGGAAAAAAAAAAGAGAGGCGGCCTGTCTTATTTGCAGCTCTCCTTTGTTGGAAAGCAATTACAGCCTTACTCAATTTATGACCCAGAATGCACCCTAATCTACTTGTAAATGCGTCTTATTCACCACACAGCACTTTCAGATACAGCCAGGGTAAATAAACGGGAGATTGTTCCTACCTACATTGCGGCACAACTGTTAATTGTAACGCCCCATGAAACTTAATTATGCAAAGCAGAGTGGCGACACTGCAGCCATTAATGAGATGTTTGATTCAAGAATAATTTGTTGTTTGGAGCTTCGGACTTGTTTTGCCTGTCCCTTCCACTGTGCTGCACTAATTCTCAATTCGTGCTTATTTTAATAGTGCGGCAGCAGGGCACAAAATGGCTCAGCTGAGGCAGCAATGGGAGGGCTCCTGGTTGGAATCCCATTTTCCAAGTGTGCAGCAAGGCCCCACCATATGGGTTTCCCTCACTTCAACAAATTCAGCGGAAAGCTGGTGATGGGACACAAAACATTCTGCAGGTAAATGCTGGGAATGCTACCAAGCCCTTTTAGACAAAGGAGTGGCTAAAAGGAGGAAGACTCCGCTTTGTTAGACCGCCAGAACCTCCCAAAGCCATGCTGGGATGGACATGGGTGTGGATCCTCTTCACCACACACACAAACACCCACGGCACTGCTTCCAGCTCCTTTGCAACGGCTGGATCTGAGCAACACTTCAGGCTGAGCTATCGTGTTGCCTGCCTGGAAATAACATTTTAAAAACCACAAATAGCAGTTGAGAAGAGGTTGAAGAGACAAAGAAAAAGCTGACTTGGAGCAAGAAGTTGTAGTACACCCACTGATAAGGCAGGTGATAGATAGAGCTACAAGATGTTGCGTGGAGACTCTCCCTGCTGCTCTAAGAGACTTTCTGCCTAAATGGGGAAAGGAGATTGCTACTCAGACCAAGGTCTATTATTTAAACCTCTGGTTATTGATAGAAACACACTATCTTTTTAAATTTACAATCAAGCAAGCAATTCACTCTCTCCCATTTACAACAGCACAAGATGTTTGCTCATATCTGCCCTGGAAATACCAGAGTCTTTTCTCCTCTCGGTTCTCTCCCAGGCTCTGACTGCAGAAATCCTTCTGCTAACATCATCTCTGAGCTTTCCCCTCGTTTTTCTTCCTGGTGACATGCTCTGCTCCTAACTCAGGCCGAGCACTGACCCACTTCTCCAGCTGGTTCCATTAATACCTGTGATTAGTAGGCCTTGGAGCCAAGAGCCACCACCAGCCCATGAATCACCAAGATTTCTTCCCTTCCGTGGCACCAGCAAAAGGAAGGAGCCAGGCTACTTTATCTCTGATATATCTGCTGGTGATAGGAAAGACATTGTTGGTCTACTGTAACTGTCTATTTTTTTCTTATAAATGTGCCTCTTAAAATAGCAAGTCACGAAGAGGGTTTCAGACATATGGGAGGCCCTTGGGAGCGGGGCCCTCATGACTGCGCGCGGTATTGATAGCAACGAGATAAAGAGGAGCCCGGCGCACACCGAATCCCGCCGACGCCTCTAATAAGATCAGGACAGATGACAAGGCACTCAACTGTGCCCCAGCAAGGTCATTACTGAGCATTAATAACGGAACCTTATTATGAACAGATCACTCAGTGGTAGAGCCTTTCCCACCTTTGCTGCTAAGAAAGTCATGGCACCCCAGGCCCCAGAGCAGCAGGGCTTGGGTTTTGCAGCCACTCACCCAGGATAAATATGGCCAGGGGTGTCAAGCTGCCCCATGGGGCAAGTCTGTGTTCCTAAGAAATGCTCATCATCAAACCATTTGGGTTGGAAAAGACCTCTGGGATCGCGGAGTCCAACTGTTACCCCAGCACTGCAAGGGCCACCATTAAAGCACATCCCCGGGTGTCACATCCACATCACTTAAATCCCTCCAGGGATGGGACTCCACCATTGCCCTGGGCAGACTGCTCGATGCTTCACAGCCCTTTTGATGAAGACATCTTCCCTTATACCCAATCTAAACCTCCTCTCAAGGCCATCTACTCTTGCTCTGCCATTTGTTAATTGGGAAAACAGATCAATCCCCACCTGGCTCTAACCTCCACTGGGTAGTTGTTGAGTGTGAGGAAGTTTCCCCTGAGCCTTCCCAGCTCCCTCAGCCACTCCTCACAGGACATGTTTCAGACCTTTCCCTGGCTCTGTTGTTCTTTGGACAAACTCCAGTATTTCACATCTTACTTAATGTCTTCGTATCTTACCTGAAAGTCATGACCAGCTACCTGGACCAAATCAACTTTTAATATTCTCCTTCCCCCTTGCCTTGTGTGACCCCCTTGCAGTCCAAACCAGCTCTTCCTGTGAAGATACTCCCACCAAAGCAGCAGCCAGCCCTGCTCTCCTCTGCCACAGCATCCAGCAGCTGTTCTCTCTCACTTTTCATCTTATGCAGAGGAGAAGGTTCAGGTTTGCCTCATCCTCCATCCATTGCCCCTTTTCCAATATATTTTGGAGTCCAAGCCAGGGAGAACTAGCACCACCAGGAATCTGACCCAGGCTCTGCTGAAACTCTGAGTGAAATTATGCCAAGCCCACTGAATGGGTTTTGACTTCAAGAAAAATAAAAAGCATGTCTGGAGAAGAGCAAGATTTTTTTTTTCAAACAATTTTGGTTCTTTTCCCCCCTACTGCCTGATATTTCATTTTGGGTGTTACTTTGATTTTATAGAAAAAATCAAAACCAATCTGACCCCAATTGTCCAGAAGTACTATGAAAAAAATATCTGATATTCACAGAGCTGTGGTCCTATTGCCCTAATTCTCACCTTCTCTTATTCTGTAATTTCCTCCTTCGTAACGTGGTGACTGGAGCTGAGTGCAGTGTCTCAGACGTGCACTCAGCGAGGGCTGAGATATTACTGTTGATTTATGGGGGCTAGCTCTGCTTAGGGAGCAGTGATTTACTTCAGTGTGTTTTCACAACGCTGCCATCTCTTTGGAGACAGATCTCACCCTCAGCTTCCCCACATCCAAGCACCTGGTGCTAAGCACTCGGTCACAGATTGCTGAGACATTTCCCCATCTTTCCTCCTCTCTCCAGCTTCGTTTCCAGGAAGGTCATTACCACGTTTTTGCTCCCCTAGGGTTTAACAGCCCAATTAGGGGAGACAGCAACACTTCAGTAGGTGCTGGCCAGAGCGTGGCCTTATCCCTGGAAACCAATTCTTCCTCAGACTTAAATATGGACCAAGTTTTATACGTCACTTATCTTCACAATGGAATAGGTCAGGAATTATTCTTCCCAGCTTTATCTGCTATTCAGCTCTGCCTTTTGTTGGTCTCCTTCTTTTGATGCTGTGAAAGAAGCAGGCCTTGCACACAGGTTTCCCCAAAGTACTTACTCTCCTCCTATGGGAACAGGCAAAACTTGCACCCAAAATCCAGCCAAGTGACCATGCCAAGATGAAGCACACTGCACCCTGGGTTGTTTTTCCAAGGAGAATTGTGTCTGCAAAACACTCCTGGGAGACAGGAAGAGGAATGGGAACAACACTACAGCAGGACCTGGCCATAAATACCTGTTAAAGGGGCCTGTTATGGCTTTTCCTTCTGCAGTGGTTTTATACATACATAGATCAGTAAATACTGTAATAGAGGCAGTTTTCTGTACAACACATTTTGCTGCTAGTTTGAAAGTGCAGATACATCAGTGCAGCATCAGGCTCTTAAAAATGCTCGGGAAAAGCTGCTCAGGAGAAGCTGCTGGTGCCATTACCCAGCACCCACACACCAGAACAACGAGCACTCCTCAGACTCACATTTCTGCTGCAAAAGAGGGGAATCAAGACACTTTCAACAGCAGAGCTCGGGACTAAGTCTCCTATGGAGCAAGTCCCAACACCCCACTGGGAGACAGGAATCACGATCACCTCTTTGTTTCCCATCTCCCTTTTCATCCTCCCTTTGCCTCCGTTTTCCCCGCTGCAGGAAACCTTGAACGCCAGCTCCCTACCAGAGGTATTGAGAATCTGAACAACTGAGCAGCGTTCTGAGGGCCTTTGAAGGAGCTGTACAATGTGGGAACAGTGGTTCACGCCGAACAATAACGCGTCCTCGCTCGCGGTGCGGCCCCCGCGATGACTGTCCTCAGCACAACTGTCAACTCCACTCCCGGTGAAGGATCTTTATTATTAGTGATGAGCTAAGAAGCAGGGTGAATGCAGCTTGATTTTGCAGCTCCAGCACTTAGGAGAAAAAACAAATTGTGCAAACCCGTAATCGGAACCACGGAGTAAGAATAAATGTGGAATCCCATCAGGTGACATCTTGCTTTAGGCCCATGTTTTCCTTGCTGCTTCCCACATCTCTCCTGTGAAAGAAGCACCAGCTCCTCTCCCCTCCCATAGCCCTTACCCTATAATTTCTACCCTTTATATCCTCAAACATTCCCACATTCATTGTAAACTCCAACACTCTCTCTTAAGCCGTTTCAGGCAGTTCCTCTGTGGTGCTCATAAGTATAAAATCTTTCAGTGATGGTTGCAAAAGGCGAAATCAAATGACAGGTTGATTTAGTGCAGCTCTTACTAACAGCTTGCAGAAATTAGAAGTAAATAGGAGGTCAAACAGCTCGCAAGCAATTTGACATTGGCAATTGCAGCTTAGTTAGGCTCCTCTGGTAATAAAGAACCACCGTGTCTTTCTTTTACCTCACTGCTTGGCAATAGAAAGGTCATTACCAGCTAAAGATACTGCAAGAATAACACTTTAAACCTTTATTATTTTTAACAAGACACGGGTATTTTAAATAGTGTCTGTGCAATACACTTGTGGCATGCTACAATGACTGGAAATGGCTCAAAATAATAATAAAAAAACCAAGTGAAATTGGAAACATAATATGTAGCCATCCACGGTCCTTAAAGCTGTGTCAGTCAGTTAAGTAAAAATCATGCTTGGGCATAAGTGAGCATGAAATTTAATATAAACATCCTGAATGTCGTAGAGAAACAGATGAAATATGTACACAAAATGCTAAAGTAAAATATACAATGAGCTTTGTATAAATAAACAATACAGAAATAAGAAGATTAAAAAAAGCTGTCTTTATGATATATACGATTGGTGGGAATGAACCCGTTCTGCAATTGTCTGACTTCAGATACTTTGGGGATGTTGATTATGCATTTAATTCTCTTTCATCAAAAGTAGAGGTAATTAGGGACAAAATAATTCCAGTAAATGTCAACTGCCTAAGACTTGAGAAAACTCAAAAGAGGCAAAGTCATACACAAACATTTTGAAGTGAATAATAAATGAATTGTGGACTCTAAACAATTATTTTTTGAAGTGTCCCTAATGTAAACTAACCAGATGTCCTGGGTGAAGAGGGTGAGAAATTGCCTTGACAGGCCACTAATTCCTTCACTGCAGATCCCTTCTGTGAAGTGGGGATTATCAAAATAAATAAATAAACAAATGAAAGCAAACACAAGAGACACAACATGGCTTAAAAAGCCAGAGAAGGCCAGTGCAGTTATTACAAACAACTGCAGTCCTCAAAACAATCCTGAAAGTTCCTATCTAAACTTCAATACCTGTTTCAAATGGGAAAACAACATCCCTGGCTTTTCAGAACCCCCCATCCCTCATTTAAAGACATGTGTCCCCAAAACAGTGGCAGCATCACTAAGCCCAACTTGGTTCCCAACTTCCCCACACCCCAGTTTCCCACCTCTCTAATGGGAATAATGACAGGGCCCCATTTCCCGAGCTGGAGCGTTGCAGCAGCACTTAGATGCCATGGAAACGGGCGACATTCCGCCACCCACGCTCCCCCAAGCCAGCTCTGTTATTCAGCAGAAATGCAGATGGACCAGCAGCTGGCCCAGAGGAAACCTCGTCCTCCTGGGTGAAGGATGGGCAACATTTGGCAAACCTCTGCTCCCAACACTGTTTTATGAGCACCGGGGTGTCAGCAGCCACTGTCGGGGTTTTGTCCCCTGAAAGTATTTCCCAGCCCATGCCATCCCACCAGGACACATCACTGAATGCCACCTGTGGGCTCTTCTCTAGATATTCTTCTCTGCTGGGACCTAAAACCCTGCAGGCAGGTGCAAGGGAGCACATCCCCAAGGTGCAAAGGACTCCCATATTGCACAGAGACGCTAAAAACCCCAGTCAGGATTACCAAAATGGCTATGGAACAAAGATGTTCCTCTCCTGAACACTCAGTCCAATCCCATCCACCTACAGTCTCCTCCACTGCTCCCCCCGAGCAGGAGAGGGACTGACCTGTACCTCATCCCACCTCCACCAAGCTGCAAGAATTATTCATCATCGTGCCAAGCTATCAATTTCCCAAATACATCCCAGCTGGCCACACCACAGGTAATTAGAGGCCACAGCCACCAGTGATTCAGGAGGGTGAGCATTGAGTGCAGGATCCAGGAGTGCCCTGGGAAATGAAGGGACCCTGTGGGTCATGCTGGTTCATCTGCACATGATTGGCTTAATCAGAGATAAGACTGACAATAGAGCAGAAATTTGAGCTGCAGACCAGGTCACACAGGCCAGCTTGGTGTGAGACAAAGAAAATCAGAAATGTCAGTAGCAGGTCTATAATAATTGCGTAACTATTTCAGATAATAGTTTTACAGCAGAATTTTTTCCTGGCTTCCTACCCTATACAAATCCCAAATCAAGGCTAAATTAAAGGGTTCAAATGCCTGAAGATTTTGACAATGCAGAACAAAACCAGTAAGGCACACCCTCACACCGATCTCCACTAGGATGGAGGGAGAGAGCCACCAGGAGCCAGAGGCAACCAGAGGAAAGCAGAAACACCTCCCTGGCTAGCAAAGGACACGGCTCCACACCACTTTTGTCATCTTTCCCTGTTCAGCAGACAAGCTCCTTGGTCACTGCAGAGGACCAGGGCCGTGGAGAGCAATTCTGAGCCATCTCTGCCTGCAACCTGTATTTGTTGCTCCCTTGAGTGGCTGCCTCAGACAGGCTTTACTGTATTTTAGACCTGACATTAGCCAGCAGGCAGTGAAAACTGGCTACTCATTAACTTTGCCAAGATGGGAGCAGCTCCCATAAAAGCCACTGAAACCACTCCAGCATTCGGGGTGTGTGTCATTTAGCTGTGATGTGTCCCTCTTGCTGTTTGGCTTTTCCCTTTCCCTTCGGTTTTATTTTTACGTGGTGACATTTGGAAGAGAAAGCCATTGAAAGCGGCAATATTGGACACTCAGTTCCTGGCTCCCTCGCTGTCACTTAGCAGAAAACATTCAGACATTTAATATTTGATCTTCCACCTCCTCTTTGATCACCTTTTTGTGCCTCTACTACTCCAAGGACAAAGTGGCTTAATAAATTGGAGAAATGGGCTGAGGAGGCTGCTCTGAGAGGGATTCAAAGCAAAGGCAGAATTCAGATGTACAAATTACTCGTTAGCCAAGGTTTTGGCTGAGATGTCAAGAGATTTGTGTACTTGGTATTTTTTCAGGCCAAATTTCCCAGAGAGGGACTCTGGCTGGTTAAGACAGAGTTAAACAAGGCTTAATAAAGGCAAATAGTTAGCAGGTAATGGATTGCTGAATATTCAGCCGATGAGGCAGTGCTCAGCTCATATCTATAGCCACCAGCAGCATCATCCACTGACGGATTTATCCCAATCTACCACTAATATCTGCAATATGCTTCTAACATCTGCTAACCACTTATTAACTCTATACAGACTCCTGAAGAGCTATCAATAACCCTAACTTTAATAAGAAGGGTGACCCCGTAGCCAGCATCAGGACAGAAATGTCATTCAATCAGCTTTTCTGGCTGGGCTGTTTTCCTCTGCCAGAAACCTCCTGGGAGCATCAGGCAGGACAGAGCAGCATGTTCAAGGTCAGAGAGTCCTCAACCAGCCCTGTCCTCGGGACTGCAGAGCCCCAAACTTCAAGGCAGCACCATATATCAGGCTGCATGCCCTTCCTTTGAGCTCCTCGGTGGCCACTACTCAGTTGATATTCACCTTTCAACCATAAAAAAAAAATGTTCGTGATGAGATCAAGTGCAGTGACCTCATTCTGCATGCACCAGCTTCCCATGTTAGAGCAGATATTTTACTCTTTGCAGATGTGAGGTGAAAAGCGTGCGTTGAGGGGAGGCACCACAGTGAGAGCCGTGGGGAAGGATGGCACAGAAGTCACATTTTCTTTCTGTGAAGGAAGCATCCTCCTTCTCCACAGCCTGCTCAGCTGCATGGGGAGTGCTCACAGGAAGGAGGATATGGGACAGAACCCTGCTGCCTTTTCCTCACCCTCACAGATGGCTCCTCTCTGGTGCTGTGGGTGCCAGCACGTCCCCAAGCCCTAATGTCACGTGTCACAATATGCTAACATTCCATGGAGCTCTCCTTGTACACCTCCATGACACTCCCCACTGTACAGATGGGGAAACTGAGGCAGGCTGGGTCACAGCAGATGGGTTCCTGCTGCCTTCGGTGCTGCTTCCAGCTCACATCCCAAGGTCAATGTGCCAGCAGCACTCACACATCCTGCAGGGATGGAATTCACAAGCCAAAGCCCAATTCCTCCACCAAATTGAGTCACAGGCAATCTGCGAGCCAATGGATTTGGGTTCCAGCAAAAGTTTGAGTCCCAAACTAACACAACTGTGCCCCATCCTGTCCAAAGGGGATGCTATGCCAGCTTATGGAGCAAACGCCCCATTTGCCCATCGCTGCTCCTTCCAAAATAAACAGGTTTATGATCACGCCATCATTCCACTGGTCCAAGGCTCTCATGGAAAAACCCAGCCTGCACCGTGGCCAGCACCACCACCCCGCAGACCGGCTGCGGATCTGTCACCATTTCAAGAGCCACTTCTGCATCCCAACCATCCAACAAAACTCTGCCAGCCTCTACCACCTGCTCTGCTTTGGCCCGCACCACCACAGCCCTCGGTGGGCAGAAAAGGCCCTGGCATGGCGCGGATCCTTGCGGGGTTTGCAGCTCCGTGGCAGCGCCGGCAGGCACAGCTGGCTGGATGCTGCTGCATCCCACACCGCTGCGCCGGGGAACGGCCACTGCAGCACCAAATTAACGGTGCATCTGCTCCTCGCTGCAGACGCCGCCGAGAGTGGGCTGTAATTTCGTCTCCGATCCCCCAAATAATGTTTGTTGTCGTGCTGTAATCTTGGCAATCAATGTAACAGCTGAACAGATCGTTTCGGCTGAAATATTTGCTAAACACGCGAAGACCTTGAAACCACACCTCAGCGTGCGCGCATTGTGTGCGGAATTGCACGCTGAACTAAATAAGGACTGGGTGGGGGGAGACATGGGGAGAGCTGCCAGCCAATTAAAACACAAAAACAATGAGAAAAAAAACAAAACACACCAAACCCCTGTGAGTTTATCCGCAGCACCTTTCACCAGCAACACCTTATTTCCTGTAAACCAGGCAAAACAAAGCTTCAAGCACTCTTTGGAGCACTCCACTGTCCAAGATGGATCAAGTGAAATGTGTATGCAAGGCTCTCAGAAGCAGAATTTAATGGTCACAAAAATCAATTGGCCAAACCAGCTGCACGCATATTAACCTCCTGATGTCCCTCTCACTGAGTGCTACCTTCGCTACAGCCAGCTATAAATAGGCTAAGCCACAAAATGTTTTTATTTAGGGAATTTAGCAAGAGCTGCTTTTTTGATTTCTGTGTTTAGCCTGCTTGAAATGCCAGCCTGGGAAATGAAAGCAGCAGATTAGTGAAGACAAAGCCACAGGCGACCAGGTTACACCCATGGCCACACTCTCAACCACCTGCGCGTCCTTCAGCAAGTCATGGTACTGTGATATTTCCTCTTTTCTTCTTCAAGACCTGTGTTTCTTTTGAAAACAGCTTTCTGAAAGGAAGAATCTGACTTGGACACAACAGCTGGGCTGCAGGAGCCCAACTGGGGCTGGGGTTTCCAGGCATTAACTTAACATTTACCTGAAATAACACAAGGTCTTTGGGGACAAGAAAGGAAAGTTGCTCCTTTTTTGGTTAAACTTTTGTGTTTCCAAGGTTTTGATTTCTTCTAGCAGTGCAAAGCATTTGTATAAATTAGTGCAGACATCTGAGATACATCAAATTTGACAGGCCTGGGGCAAGTTCAAACTTCTGATCACAACATCCATCACAAGCACTGAGCTATTTATCAACAATTGATCAAAACAAAGAGGGAGAACAAAACCTTTCACTTCAGTAATTGATACCTGAGGACTGACAAGAGCAGGTCCACCACCTCCCCCTCAAGACTGCAGATTGCTTAGTTGACCCCCAAGACTTCACTCCATTAAAGCACCTCACCAAATGGGAATCTTCGGGAGACCTGACACCACAGAAGGAAAAAAACCATCACATGGACCTGCTCAAGCTCCACCTTTGACCCTGTAATTCAATCATGCAACCTCCCTGATGACCTCAGTGTAAAAAGTAGCTGGAAGGGGTTGGAAGACCAGAGATGTGACTGATGGAAAGAGGGTCTGGGATTCTGGATGAGTCACTCTCTGCTCTGCCACGGCCTCCCAGGGAGGCCTGACACATCACCCAGGCTCCCTGGTCTCATCCCCAGTGGGGTTGGTATCTCTTTTAGGGGAAAAAAAGCACATTTGCAAGTCTGGAGTGCCAAGATATGACAGAAAAATGGGCAAAATCCTTTCAGTGAGACCCAAGCAGCCTTTTAATCCTCCAAGCAGCAGATCACAGCTGCTGAATCGCAGCGCTCTTGACTGGGATTCAAAAGAGAGAATTTGGGGTCACTGGGCACCTCCATGGTGATGTGTCAGGCTCAATTCCTTGGCTGTGACATCCCTTCCATTTCTAAGCATCTCATTCAGTGGGGTTTCAACCATCTGCACTGCACAGGGACTTGTCTCCAGCCTGGGCTGCAAATTTGGCTGGGATAAAACTGCCAGGAGCCAAGGAGTGAAGCCAAAGGGACAATGGCCTGGAGCCAGGAGAGCCACACCAGCACAAGCAGCACCACCACGGTGCCCTCATCCCAGGCACTGGGCACTTCCCTCCCCAGAGGAGAGGAGGGAAACACTTTGCACGTCTTTATCACGCCACAGCCTCCAATCCAGCAGCGGGAGCCAACCTGGCTTGCCCGGATCCCTCATGGAGACACGAGCCTGCCAACCTGCTGAGAAGCAAAGGCTGCCAGCACTCCCAGCCTTGGCAGCTCTCCCAAGGTGGAGAGGCAATGGGCTTTCCCTGGAGGCACCAGGCAGACAAAGGAAGCTCCGTGCTTCCTACAAGGCGTGCATGGCCCTTGCCAGAGGACGTGTGTCCCCAACAATTCCCTGTCGGGCCACACGACTCCAAGGGAGCTGTGACACAACTCATTGCAATGAGGCTCATGGAAGCCATGTGTGCCAACCAAGGCAAGAAAAAAGATTGTTTTCTTTTTTAAAAAAATAAATAAAGTAAAAAATTAGCCGATTTCCACACATTTGCTAATTACTCATCAGATTTTCTAATGAAGGTGCTGTGCTGAGCACTGGGAGACAGAAGGATTTTCTGCTAAAATCAAACGGGGAGTAAGTGCGGCGTTTACCAAGGGATAGGCAGCTTCAAAGCTTTCCCTTCCACTTAGATTTTAAGCACTTCTACAAAAGAACATTGATTTTGGGTTAAATTGACTGATTTTATTCATAGCTGGTTCGTATGGTGTATTCAAAAGACAAATTGTACAAGACTGCAAGCTATGGATCAGCTCTGATAATTCAGAGTCCTCTTTCCTCTTTCTCCTTTTTATTTTTTTTTTCCCTAAATATTTTCCATGCTTATAATTTGCTATTATTTGGCCCCTGCCTGGACAGAAAAGGCATTTTCACAGTATGGGAGCCTGTCTTTGAAGGAAAGGTATTATATTTTAATGCCAATTACAACAGAAGTAAGAATCAGACATCCCTGCAACCCTTTAGAGCTCCTGCATAGCAAATGGCCTATTTGGGGAGGGGATGTGTGTTTTGTTCAGAGACATTATATTTATGCAGAGAATTTATTGACTCCAATTTAGTTGAAATATATAATAAACATGTGTATCAAGCACTAAACACTTGTGACAAAGATCAGCTCTAATCCCTCAGGTGCACTGCTGTAGCTGTTAAGAGAAGTGCTAGATGAATACTCCTTAAAAATATCACAGGGCAGGAATATTTAAAGCTATTGCACATATTGGGCATAAGGCAGCAGGTCTGGGACATGCTGCCAGCTGCCTTTGGCCATGCAGGAGGGAGCATCAGCTCCTGCCACCCCAGCCCAGGTCACCATAAATGTCCCAAAACATCCTCCCAGGCTGACTTCAGCACATCCCCACCCCCCCACACACACACAGCTGGCCAGCTGCAAACAGCTGGATGCAAACCAAAGCAACCTTATCCCCACAAGTCATGGTCTGAGGCTGGGCAGCTCAGCCACTGTGACTGTTTCCCCATGGAAATGGAGATGTTGAAAGCCACTGGTCAGAGGAATTTAAGGGGGAATTGTTTGCAAAATGTATCTGAGGAATTAAGATATCAGCTGCTAAATTAATATCAGCATCATCACTCTTGGAATCATTGGAAAAGCCCTGCAAGACCATCGATCCCCACTGTGTGCCCAGCCCAGAGCACTGAGTGTCACACCAGGCATTCCTTGGACACCTCCAGGGATGGGGACTCCAAACCTCCCTGTACAGCCCCTTCCAGTCCCTTTCCATTGGGAAATTCCTCCTGGTGTCCATCCTGACCCTGTCCTGGCCCAGCCTGGGGCCGTTCCCTCTGCTCCTGTCCCTGTTTCCTGGAGCACAGCCCGACCCCCCGGCTGTCCCCTCCTGCCAGGAGCTGTGCAGAGCCACAAGGGCCCCCTGAGCCTCCTTTGCTCCAGGCTCAGCCCTCCCAGTTCCCTCATCTGCTCCTCACAGGATCTCCAGAGCCTTCCTTATTAACTTTGGTTCCATTCCACATTTTCTTATAGCAGCAACACAAACCTAAAATGGCAAAATCCTTCCATCCTCACATCATGAAAGGCTGCAAGACTCATTTTATTAACTAGGAGGAAGAGAAACTTAAACTATCGAAAATATTTCTCTCAAAACCAAAAGTCTGGTGACCCCAAACAATTCTTGGGTTGAACCCACTGGATTGTTTCAGAAAGGGAAGAATTGAACAACTTCAAAAGATGCTGAAACACAAAAACATGCAGAGCATTTGGTTCAAAGGCCCATCACAGGGTTTCCTTCTGTTTTATTCAAACCCTTTGGGAATATATTTAAATAAATGAAATCTAAACAAAACAGTGGTGTTTGCAGGGAGTGGGGCTGAGCTTTTCACCCCTCCTTTTTTTTTTTAAAGGAATTTTGTCATCCAGCAAACAAGCAGAAAAATGTGTTATTCACTGAGCTCTACTTAATGTGCTGAATACAAAATAATAAATAAATAAAAGGAGAATACAAGTGCATCAATCTGAACATATAATGAGAGCCTGGTGGTGATGAATTTGAGGGATGCAGGACAAGCCACCACTGAGAATTGTGTAGGGACCAGGATTCATTGTTGTGCCATACACACACTCCCCAACGGATGCTGAGGAAATTAGGGATGGCTTCTGCAGCTGTGGACAATCCAGAGGAACATTTACAATAAGCCTGTTCATGTCACACCCTGAACATGGGGGAAAGGAAGGGAGAAGAGGGCACAGACTGCAGAGCATGAGGTCAGAAGTGCTGCTCCTTCAGCTGGATTTTCTACTGATCTGGAATTACAGAAGTAAATACCTTAAAAAACACCCATACATCCCAAATCTCTCTGCTTTCCAAGTACAATTAGATTCTCAGCAGTCAACCACTACAACCACCTACCACACACAACAGCTACAACCCTTGAACAGGAGATGGGATTTCGACCAACCCAGGAGCATCCCTTTCTATTTTCCCCTGAAGTCCAGCTCCTGAGTCCAGCATCCTCCCTTCCCCAACAGCCAAAATCCCACCAATTTTTGCCACATCCTGGCACCTGCTGTCTCAGCTTGCAGCCTGGGATGCCAGGCATGTCTGGAAAGCTCCTCTGTTATCATTTCAGGGCATCCAATGCTGCTAATTGATACACCATAATACTCTCATTTACTCAGCATCAAGCTGGAGCGTTGATAATTGATGGATTGGTTTGCCTTTGATGATCTGCAAAATTAAAAGCCACAACTCTGCAAGATGCTGAGGATCTCACATGAGAGCCTGCAAACTCTTGAGCTCCCAGTGCAGCTGAGCAGAAAGGAAAGGAACTCAGGACCAGGCAGGGCTGGACCTTAATTCAACAGCCCCCATGACTTTGTGGAGCTGTATCTATTAATATGGATTTAATTGTGGGTTTATATCTTATTATTGTCAAGCGAAATGAAATTAGGAGGAAGGAGATGCTGGTTCTCCAGAGAGCATCTGCATTTCCAGTCCCAGAGAGCTTTAACTTCTGGAAGAGGGCAAATAGACAATAAATGTCAATAAGACATCTCTTTTCTGCTCTTTTTTTAATTAAAAAATGCTTCCTGCAAAAACCCACAAAGCCAAGGGGACTGCAGGCATGGAACTGTGCACTCCTACCCAGTTTCATGATGCTTTTCTGAGAGGAGCTGCTTTATTCCAGCCCAGCTTCCCTAGGATATGTCTTGGAGAACACCAAGTGCAGCACAGCACAACAACCCGTGCCACAAACCAGTTGCTGAGTGTTTTTCCCCCAGCACGTTCAGCAAACTGCATGGCTGGTTCTGGAGGAGGGGGGAATGTCTGGCCACGCTGACATTAATCAAAACAGGATTTCCAGAACGAGTTTTACAGATTTCTGACCCAGCATTGCACAGCACATTCACGAGGTCAAGGAGACGTATGCTTGAAGGATGGCAGTTGCATGGCTCCTCTCAGACTCAAAGTCAGTCAATCCATACTTTCCCTCAATATATTATTGCTTCCTCAGAGCAACTCCCCCATTTGCACATGACGATTAACACTCCCATCTTGGCATAATTACTCCTGCCTTTCAAACCACACCAAAAACAGAAAGAGGAAGGGGAGGAGCGCCGAGGAGCCAATGTCCCACTGTCACACCAGCGTTTCAGAGCCAGCTGCCCACGAGACAAGTCACGACAGCAGCGCTGTCCACCTGCTTGGGAACAATGTCACAGGAACTGAGGAGGACACTGGCCATCTGCATATATTCCCCTCATTACTGTCTCTCCAGCTCAAGTCACCATGGCTTATCAGGTTTTAAGACACAGCAAGGTCATTGCAAACAAAGTTCTCCCGTTCGCTTCCCAGAATTTGTTCCAGTTATTCCTATCTGGATACTCATATTATTGCCATTAAATTATGATAATTTAAGCATCCTGCGTTCTGGGCGAAGCAGACAGAGATATCCAGTCAGGATTCCTGCCAGAAACACAGGCTGGCTGCACCTCCTGAGTATCTCTTAATTATCTCTTTCTCTTTCTGGTGGGGAAAGGTCTGAGCTCAGGTGAGTGCTCCCTGCTCTCTTCTATTTGATTCAATTCTCCGGCTCATGAAATATGCTCCTGCTTCCTTCGAAGGACAAATGAAATGAAACAGCCTCTTGGAAGGAGACAAACGACAGAGGATACGGGTGAAGACATAATTCAAGAGACTTGGGGAAAGTCGGATGGTGATTTTGAAAGGTACTCAAGGAATTAATCCAGGAATGAAAGAAACAGGGAAAGAAGTCAATTAATTCACTGCAGCACTGTGTGGACCTCTGACTGGAAGTCAGCTGCAAGGAGTGCCCAGGGAGGCTGAAAGGCACTACAGACATTGTATTTTTTAAAAAAGGGGGCTGAAAGGTGAATTTTATGCACAAAGAGAGGATATGGAGCTGGAACTGCACTAAGGAGGTGGGCAAGAGCAAGAGCCACCAGGCTTCACCTTTTCTCATCCCTTAGGTGAGCCCCACCTTGTCTCTGAAGGTCCCTTGGGTGATGGAATCTGGCAGCACAGTGTGCCTAAGAGCAGCTACAAAGGACTGTGATGTGACTTCAAAGACAGACAAAGCAGGAAAAAGGGATCTCTAGGAGGTAGGAAAGGACAGCTGGGCACTGAGCAGCACAGGTGATGCAGGGCTGACAGAGGAAGTCAAAAGGAATTTGGCAGAGAGGTGAGTGGACAGATGGAGTGTCCTGAGGGCAGCCAGGAGCAGCCACCACCCATGGAAAACTCCTCCACAAATATTAAGACCATCACTGGGCGAAGGAAAAAGCAACACCTGAGATCAACACTGGCCAACTTTTGTCCCTTGAGATCTCTGGAGATACCAGGCTCTCCTGGGAGCCAGAACTGGTATTCTGGGAGCCAGAACTGGATCATCTCCAACAGCACTGATCAGCAACCAAACACAGAATCCCAGAATGGCTTTGGTTGGGAGGGACTTTAAGGATCATCTTGCTCCAATGCCCCCTGACATGAGCAGGGACACCTTCCACTGGAAGGAACAATTCCAGGGATGGGGCAGCCACAGCTCCTCTGGGCACATTTTAGTGGATACCACTTTAACCACCCTCTGTTTGTTCTTTGAGGTTCTCCAGAGCCCCAGCAGGGAGCAGAGGACGTCTCTAAAGCGCCGATGAAGCCGGAGGTAATTAAATACGAGGGGCCTCCCATTGTCAGCGTTGTGCCTCTGTTTTGGCATCCAGCTCCAGCAGAGCAGAAGAGGGAAGATTTGATTTTAATCACACAGATTTCAGGTTTTATTTTGCTCATTAAAATTTCTGATAAGGATTTAGTCTGACATTATGCAGTATTTTGGAAGAGGATGTGTGGCAGTGGGGGGGATTGAAGCAAACCACGTTTCCTTGTGATGAGAAGATCTTTCTGCCTCCCCATGACAGACACCAGGATATGAGCAGGTGTTATTTCAAAGGGAAGGGATTTGGGGGGAAGAGGGGAGCAGGAGGGACTCAAATAAAGGATCTAAGCCTTGGATTATGGAGAAAAAAGGTCCAAAGTCTGAGATTACAGAGCCCATTTCAGAGCTGCCTCCCGGAAGCCATGGATCAGTTATTCTCCTAACGCCTTTTCAGGCCCCATCAGAGGGAAGGGAACACTTTCCCAGAACAGAACTAGAGATTTCCAGACTATCCCAGCATCCCCACATCCCTCCAGAGATTGCTCCAGAATAAGCTGGCACTCCTCACTCAGCTTTGTCCTGGCAAAGGGAAAAATGATGGAGTACAAGAAATGGAATTGTCACCATTTCACTGCTTTCAGGAGCACCATCAAACACTTCCATGGAGAGGAAGGGTGACAGCTTGGACAGGGGAGGGAGCAATTCTCTTGTTTGCTTGTTGATTAGGATCCAGCAATTGCAGGCAGCTTTACACAAACACTGCTTTAAGAACCTAAGTGTTATTCATCAAGAACAAGAAGTCTGCATGAAGCCAAAGTCACCTGAGCAAGAAATAAATGAGTGAATGTGAGCTTCACCCGGGCCTGCTATTGCCAAGCATTTGGATTTGTCCCCACAAAAGCATTTGGAAACAAGATGGATTTCTTTGTCCCCAGAGGATGTGTTGTTCTTTTAATAAGCCTTAAACCAAGCGAGTTGTGCAATGTGAGTCGTGCAGAAGATGAGATGAGCTTTTAACTGCAGTTCCCTGGGTGCTCTCAGCCTGTGTGCCCACCAGCTACAAGCCAGAGAGGAGATCTGGGGAATGAGCAGAAATCCGGGAAACAGATGGAAAAAGAATCTCTGAAATACCCAGTAATTCCCACCAAACCAAGGGCAGCCAGAATGACAGCAGCAGGAAACGCTCAGCCAAATATTTCCAGTGTATCTGAAGGCCTTGTGCCACCCCAGAGGTTCCTGGTGCATTCAAACCAGCACCCAGAGCAAGAAAATTCCTCTGGAAAAGGGATTTTCACTGGGTCAGCACTGCCAACCACCCCACTGAGGTAGCAGCTGGCACCAGTCCCCTCTTCAACCTCCCCTCAGTGGCGACTGAGCCTCAGTTGTGTGCAAGGTGCTGCAATTAGATGGCAAAGAAAATAATGCAAATGACACCATTCATGTATTTTTAACAACTTCTAATGGAAATCAGTAGCTGGGAATGAGCAGGGATGCACATCCTAAGTGCAGCGAAGCCCCAAGGGCCCAGAAATCCATCCTGGGTGCCAGGAAGGGATTTGATTTACTGTGCCAGCTACAATACATGACTGCCCAGGGTTGGATCTGTCCTTCCCACCATCGTGCTGGAAGTGAGTCCCCAAATCCTCCCCCAGCAGAGACAGAACACCCAAAGCAGCAGAAGAGGGCTCGTGTTCATCATTCTTTGTGGCCCCATCCATCAGGTGGCCCCTGGAGTGCTTCAAGACCCTCTGGTACCCATTTAAGGAATAATTTCTGAGTTAAAAATCAATTTAAAGGCTGTGGCCTGCCTTGCCCCTGAAGGCCTGACACACCATGGGGGGTAAAACAGGGAAAAAAGCCATCTGCATCCATGAGTGCTGAGCAGAGCCCTGAGTCACCTCCCCCAGCAGCGAGGCCACCTCTTCTCAGGTGTTGCAACTCATTTATTAGATCTCTCCTCTCTTTTCTCCTCCACCTTTCACTGTCCTTATTATCTTTTTTTTTTTCCCAACCAAAGGGAAAAGGAAGAAAAGGAAATCTCTCCACCACAATAGCGTGTCAGGCTCCTATCATTTTCAAACCCTCCTCTCCCCTCCCTTTCAACTCTCCTTACTTAGCAGAGAATTTTTCTTCATTAAAATTAAGCCTCATTTCAGGCTCATCTTCTTTTCTCCCTCTCCTTTTCTCCAAATTGAATGAAACGTGATCTCCATCAACTTGGCCTCCCCTCCCTCTTCTCTTGCTTTCAGAACCAAACCTTCCTCACCATAAGAAAAAAACAAAAATTACCCAACCATCCATCCATCCATCCTCATCCTCTCCTCTTGCTGCTCCAGGAAATCAGCCCCACTGAAGGCGACAGCTTCTGGCGGGAGCTGCACGATTCCCCCCCTTCCCTCTCCCCCCACCACATCCCACTTTCAGCTCATTCTCCTTAATTGGGGAATATTTTCTCCCACATAATGGAACGAGACCTTCTCCTCTCATTTTCTCGCCGGCGTTTTTTACCTGCCTTAATAATCCTGCAGCTCCCCTGGCAGGCAGCAGGAACGGGCTGGGGGTCCCTCCCATGAATCCCCGCCCGGCGAGAGATGCTGAGCGGCTCAGCCCACGCAAACCTTGGCATCCTCTCCTAGGAAAAGCAGCCAGATGGCTTTAGCAGGACTTTCCCCTCCCCTCCAGGTTTCCAGTAACCTCTGGCACCACTGGATGGTCAGCAACTGCTTCAATGACAGCTTGGAGATGACACCAGGCACAATCTGCTCATCCAACCTGACCAGAGACCTGCCTTGGCTCTGTGACCAGTGCTCAGCGGGGATAACCCCATCCCACTTCCCAATTTCTCCCACCTTTGCTGTCCTTCCCTCCCTCCTTCTTCCCAATGCTGCTTTCTCCTCCTCACTCCAGCTTTTTCTCCACCAAAAAAATGTATTTAACATTCCCTGATGCTCAAGGCCAGCCGGCTCGTTAGCTCTGCTACACCTGGATCAGGATCTGGAGACAAACTGCTGCTTCATTATAGGAGCTGAGGCTCTAATCCATTTTTTTTTCAGGCTGTTTAACTTGTAAGGACAACAGATGGATACAGGGCTGTATACTGCAGACTCCTTAAGATCCATCACACAGGCTTGGAAGTGCAAAAACACAAGGATGAGGAATGTGAAACCAGAGCAGATCTTAGAGTGGTCACCTCAAATTAGGCACAAAGAGAAAATGTGCCAAGACTGGAACTGGACTGAAACTGCCAACTTATATTGCTGAAGATTAAAGGAAAATCAAACTTTTTCCCTCCACATCCCACAAAGTCATTTAAGTTTTTTTTTTTTACTTTTGTCTCACCAGTGAAAAAGAGCAAGGAAAAAGTTCAGTAAAAAAGTAGCTAAGAAATGAACATACTCCTACTTTAGGTTTGAACAGAGGATGTGCAAGAGGCACAGGCTGAAAACCTCAGGTTTTGCTTAGGATTTTTCACAAAGGTAATGGCAAACTTTGACCTATCAAAAGACCTCCTGCAAATGTTCTAAATGAGAACACATCCTGCACCATCTTCCTTCCAGAATCTCAGACACGACCTGAACTCACCTGCAGAGCTCTGAGGCGGCACAGGAGGCTCTCAGCTGTCTGTCCCCTGCCCAGATGTGCAGCACATCTGCTGACCCTGTCAAGCCAGCTGTTTGCTTTCTGCTGTGCAGAGCTCCAGGGACCTGGAGGTGCTGTCCTGGTGCTTGGATCCACCAGAAGTGCTCACAGACACCTAAACATGGGTGTGGCACTATGGGGGGATAGAATGTAAGAAAATATAGTGCAGAAGGAGGTGATTAGCTGCAGCTGTGCTAATCACCAAAGATTAGGAACAGGCCTGCCCTTAACAGGCCACAGCTGTGTCCAAAGAGGATGAGTGCTATAGGAGAAGGAGTCAGTGGTATAAGGTGCTGTCCATGAGAAATCACCAAGAAGGAATGGGACTTTTGCAATAAGATGACAACACGGCATCCCCAGGGAGCAGTGCCCTGTGCCCATCCTTGCCAAAATCCAGCTCTGCTCAGCCAGAACACAGCAGGGAACAGCAGCACATGCTGGGAACACCCTCTCCCTACCAGATGGAGGAGAGGTGCCACGGAGGTTGGCTGAACCTCTGAATCATCGGCTGGGGAGAGGCGTTCTCACTCCGCTCCTCCCTCCCTGCAGCAGCAGGCGCCTGGGAGCACCCATGGAACCCCGTGGTTTCCCCATGGAATGTGTTGGTCAGGGCACGAGGCTGCAAATGCTGGCATTTCTCGGGTCTTTGAAGGCTTTAATCACCTCGGAGGGGATGCTGAACTGGGAGCCTGGCATTTACCCTGGCACTGCCTGACCCTCCCGAAGGAGCCTCTGCTCCAGCCAAGCCCAGGGCTGCCAAAGCAAACCAGTGCCTGGCCTCGGGGCAATTCCCTCCTCTCCCTGGAGCACATCCCAGGGACAGTTTCATCCTCAGGGCGCCAGAAGACTCAGAAATCACGGAGC
Source organism: Fringilla coelebs (assembly GCF_963513975.1). Taxonomy (NCBI): domain Eukaryota; kingdom Metazoa; phylum Chordata; class Aves; order Passeriformes; family Fringillidae; genus Fringilla; species Fringilla coelebs. Next base: position 4,533,868 of record NC_140051.1, on the reverse strand, counting down.
TCATGCAGGGATGGGCAGCCATCCTTCCCAAAGCCAGCAAAGCCCCCGGGAGCACTCCAGCTTTGCAGAGGAAACCTTGGACGCCTGCCACAACACGCTTGCCACTGGTTTAGGGATTTGCTGGGACAATGGCAGGACAGCAGCTCCTACCCAGGGGCAGGAGGATGAATAGGCACAAGAATCCCTATTTAATACACACAATAGCACAGCCCGGCTGCCCGTGTAGGTTCACTCAGCATTTGTTCATGTTTCCCACTCCTTGGACTCTCTCCTGGTCCCTTCCAGAGCTTGGAGGCAATAACTTGCCTTCTTATCTGACCCAGAAGGACAGCCAGCTGTCAGCACACAAACACGGCCTTTGTTTATCCTGAAATGAAAGCTCAGTTAATTAAAACCAGAAATCACTTTCTCTTATCTGCAGCTCTGGCCCCTGTGGCAGGCAGGAGGCTCCGGGGCCATGCTCACGCCCCAGGCTGCTGACAACAGCCCCCACACAATGTCCCAAACTGCTTGCCAGTGCCTGTTGCATCCTCCTTTGGGATTCATTCATGGGAAATGGGAATTTGTAAGGCAGCAAGAGCTTCTCCACACTCCCAGACAGGTTAATGCCACTCAGTACTACCCCATTCCCTGACCGTGGAGCTGCAGAGCCTTTGGCTAATGTGCAATGAGCTTAACGGTCTCAGGGCTCTGGGTTTGGAATCGCAGGGTGATCGAGTCCATTGTGCTGTCATGACTGTCCCCTCACAGGCCAGCCCAGCATTTTTTCATCCCCACACAGAGATTTCACCCTCCTCTTGCCAGCAGCCTGCCTCACACAGTCACAGAGGGACCAGCCTGGCTGGAGCTCCCAGGCAAGGGGTGCTGCCCACACCCAGCCCCGCTCCCAGCACGGCTCTGGGTGTGCTGGGAGCCCTCGCCAGCAGCAATCATGGTTATGCAAGGCAGGAGTTTGACAGAGTGCCAGTTCTGCATGCTGAAAATTGAAAGCGATCGACTTCCACCTTGCGCGTAAGGCAGAGAAAATCACATTCAACTCATTGAGAGGCTTCAACAGCAGAAAGATTGATCAACTTGATGAGAAGTGACTCTCTCTCTGCCATCCTCCTTCCCCCCACGCTCCTCTCCTGTTGATCCCAATTTCAGCACAAACAAGGGAGCCAAGGGCCCGAAAAGGAGCCCGTGTGCTGCTGGCTGGGTCAGATATGTGGAAGAAGTTCTTCCCATGTGGTCCTGGCACAGGGTGCCCAGAGAAGCTGCAGCTGCCCCACGCCAGGAAGTGTCCAAGGTTGGACAGCACTTGGAGCAACCTGGGATATAGGAAGGTGTCCCTGTAATGGCAGGGGTTGGATGACATGAATTTTAAGGTCCCTTCCAACCCAAACCATTCCATGATTGTATCCCAGGGTCAATTCTCCCTAAAAGGGTCAAAGGTGCACCAAACTGCAGAGGATGCTTGCTGAACTTCCTGGGTACCACAGAGGATGCAGCAACGGGCTGCACCTCACTCTGGGGACACCAGGAGGATGCCCAGGATGAGGGACCCCACCTCCCTGAGCTGCCTGCCCACACACAGGCTGCTCCCTCCCTCCCCTCTCGCCTGGCACTCCTCACTTCGCCATTTACACGTGTCACACCAAAATCTTTCTCATTAAGCGGAAATTGAATTTCGTTAATTAAAGCAAAAGAAATCAATTAACCTTATCAGCAAACAGGAGCCATTGGAAAGGGAATAAGGAGAAGGCATCCCTCCCTCTCACCCCGAGCCTCCCCTGGATGCTCAGAGCCGTGCACGGGCAGCTCACCGTGGGCTGCAAACAAGCGAGATGGGACTGCGGGGAAGGTGGGGAACTGCTGACAAGAGGAAAGGGATTTCAAAGCAATTAACACCCCCAAGATTTACCATCAGGTTGACAAGCTCTCAAAGTAGCCATCACTCAAACCTAAGGATTCAATTAATTTTTTTTTCCCCTCTTCCCCCAACTCCCCTGGTAGCTTTGCACGTAGTAGCAGAATGACTTCAGTGTGGAAGGAAGATTTAAAAACCAAACAGAGCAGAGTGATTTTAAAGGAGATAAAAGCATAGTTTCCCCATGTCCCCCAACAGCCAACATTTGTTTTTCCTTCCTTTGCTGTCTGCCTCATTGGCACAGCTCAAATGCAGCCATTTTGTCACTACCCCTGGATATTCGTGTGTGCCCCTTTGCCTTTGCATCTTGCAGAACCTTAATCCCAGACTTGAATCTCATAGGGAAAGGCTGGCTATTCTGGGATGTTTAATCCATGCCAATGGTCCCAGAAAGGACCTGGCAGTGGCTCTGCCACAAGACCTGTCCTTACAGAGGTGATGGTGGTGAGGTGACAGGAGACACACAGGCTCCTGACACACACTTTTAACCTCTTGAAGACCATTAGTCAATAATTGCATTGTTTTTTTCCCAGCCAGGTGGGACAGGCTTTACCTGCAGCCCTGTGAACAGAGTCTGTGGGACATCTCATTTTCAACATGACCCTCTGCAAAGGTAGGGAGTGAGGGAAGCTCATCCCTCCTTCCCATGGGCAAGGATGCTCCAGAGGAGAGCTGACATTCAGAGTGCTGGTGGAAATCTGCAGTCCGAGCATGAGCCTCTCCTCCAACCCAGGCAGATGAGCTCAGCTCTTTGCTGCTTCAGGTTGTCTCTCGGGGTGGATGTTTGCACCCAAATCTGCTCTGGCCAATCTTCTCTACCTCTAAAAGCCTCAGCTGAAGGAGTCCTTTAATGTCTCAGTCTCTCTATGCAATAAAAGCATCACAATAATAATAGCTTCTGCTGAGCACCCTTAATCTGTAGAGATCCAGGCACTTTAGAGAGGAGCAAAGCTATTATATCGAGGGGACAGCAGAGAAAAGAACAGGGACACGGGAAAATATAAGGGATTTGCACACAGAAATCAGCACAGGCAGCACAGACCCCCAGTCTCCCACACCTCCCTCCAAAGCCTGGAAAGCAGAGACACAGCTCCCAAAAACAGGCAGGATAAAGGAATGAGCAGGTCAGCAGTGCCCACGAGGGTGGGTGCTGAGGGCAGGGGGAGGGAAGGGGTTTCCCTTCACAGGAATGCTCTCTGCTGTCCCCTGTGCCCCTGAGGACACTGCTCTCTGGGCTGGTGAACCCTCCCTTTCCCATGAGAAAGGGGGGTGATGCTCCCCAGTTTCCCCACCCCAAGAAGGGCACAGAGTTGTCCCTCACCCCCACCTCCCCCAATCTCTGATTCTGCTGGAGCCCATCCCTCACCCACCCCAAAATACCACCCAGGGGAGGTTCCCCAGTTTAGGAAAACTTTTAAGACCCCCCCTCTCCCCCTCTAAACTTCCAGCTGGCTGCAGAGACCCTCAGATATCCCAGGAGAGGGTTAGAAAGACCCATCATTATATCAAGGAGCCAAAAATATCCACTCTCTCCCAAACCTCTACTGCAGTCTTTGTACCCCCTGCTCTGCCCTTAAACACCCCCAGCCAGCTCTCAAACCACCCCCTCCTGTCTGAAAATTCCAGAAAACCTCCTTGAGCAGCCTAATGAATGAGGTGGGTTCCTGCAAAGCCTGAGCCCAAGGATGAAATGAGATGGAGATCTCCCTGGCTGATTCAGGGATTTTTTTTCCCACAGATCAGGATGCTCAGTTCTACCAGGCAGGATGCTCCTCCTGGGAGCAAGACTGGCAGACCAGGAAAGCCCAGGAGTTAGCAGAGATTTTCTGAAGGAATCTCATCTGTATAAGGAATCCTCGGGTGCAGGGCCAAACCAGCAAGTGCTTTCAGGAGCCCAGACAAAATCAGGGAAGAAAAAGATGCAAATATCCCAGGAATGTCCCCAGCAGTCTTTTGTGTGAGCACATTAGAATACAATAGAAATGTGACTAAAAAAGACTCAACAGAATAAATACTGCACTTATAATAGGCCTCAGGGAGAGAAAGAGATTTAATGGCAACATATTAAATGTAAATCAACACAAAAGGTAACTGGGAAGGGACGAGATATACCAGCTTAGGGATTATAGCACAAAGCTGTAATATTTACTCACGAGATTAAGGCACTTATAGGAAATGAAATATTGTCCTTTGGAAATAATTCAATCCTTTGCCTTTATCCAGGAGGATTGGACATATCAAGCTGTTTGAGAGATGCAGACATAAATTCACACCTCATACTAGTGGAGGGATGGGGAGCTGCATCTGTCACAGTGCTCTACAAGGGCTCCAGGTTTTCCAGGGGAAACTCGTCTTGGAGGAGCAGCCTCTGCCTGCACATCCCCACTGACACCCAGAGCTGCTGTGAGCAGGGATTTTGGATGGCTGGGACAAAGCAGAAATGACTGCTGGCCATTTTAAGGGGACCTTTCCTCCCCACAGCTCCCCAGATCCTGGGGTCTGTTGACCTGCTGCTCCCCGTGGATGGCAGGATAAAGACTTCTCCAACGTCCTTTTGGTCAAGGTGATCCCCATCACCTCGATCCTCAGGGTCTCAGCTTCCACATCTGCAATTTGGGAGCGTTTCCCTGCTGTGGAAGAAGCTTCAGCCCAAACATGCTTCAGGAATGTGATGTATCATCACCACACATAAGTTATCTCCCAGTTTACTGTAATTTTTTTTTTCAGGCAAAAATAAAATTCTAACAACTCAATCTGATTTCCGGGTGCCAGGCAATAAAAAAGACAATCTTCTGATTTCACAACTGCAAAGCTTCCCTTAAAGCAGATACCTCAGCTACTTGTATACCCCAATCAGCAAAGCATCTTTAGCACCTCGCAATCTTTAATAGACTCGTCCTCTGCAAACCCCCGGTGAGGCTGGGAAGTGCTATTATCTCCTCTAAACAGGCAGGGAACAACGGCTGGGAGTCGGCCGCCCACGGCGTTGTCTCGCTGCATTGGAGACCTGCCCAAAAAACTTTAAATTAAGCAGAGCACTGCCAGGCAGCAAGGCCGGGCTTAACTGCTCCTCACTGCAGAGAACTTAGTGCTGCCAAAGCTAAGGCATCCTGGTGGCTGAAATGGACAGTTTAAGGTGAAAAATAAAATCAAAAACACAAGCAAAACACCCAACAGCAATGGGGGAAAAAAAAACCTCAAACAATACCAGAAAACGGTGGGAAAAAAAAAATAAGGGGGGGGGGGGAGATAAGAAAGAAAGCTTCAACTCAAACAAGAAGTCTTCATCATCCTTTCAGCCAGACAGGGAGGCAGGAAAACCAGACTTCCCTGTGGAGCTGTCTCCAAGATGTGCTCAGCACAGCACAGCTCCTGTCCCTTTCCCCGCATCATTTTTTTAATAACCACCTCCTGGTGGAAAAAACAATATTGGCGCTGAAGTGCTGCTGCCGGCTCGGGGAAGAGAGCCCAGCCGGGCCAAGGGGACCATTAGCACTAAAATCAGGCTCCGCTTAAACGCTCCCGGGTTAATTCCGGCTGACGATCAACAGCCTCTTCAGCCGCCACGCCTCGGGTGTTCCCGGAGCGCTCCTAACCCAGAGCATCCCGCGGCACTGAAGTGGTTAATGCCACTTGGAGTGCTCGGGGAGGCTGACAGACACAGTCCCACTCTGCTCTTTATTTAATAATAATTACCCGGATAGTAAATGCGACCCTGCTGTTTTGCTCACTTGAATTTTTTTGTTTCCCCAGCTATGGCAGTGTCACTTCTCCCGAGGCGGCCTCCCCCACTCGGCAGAGTTAAATTGCATTCTGATTCTATTAAATGGTACTAAATGTCTTCAAAATCAAAGAGCAAATATAATTTAAGTGCCATTTGGGTCTTCCCACAGGTTCTCAGCTGTTCACTCTGCAACCAACCTGTAGAAAGCTGCCTGGTGACAGGGGTATAGTTTAAAAGGAAGCACGCAGCCGGCATATACAATACAATTCCCTTCCACACCACGTCCTTTATGGAAATGCACAATGCACCGTGCTTGCAGCCTAAAACACAGCAAGTGCTCTGATCAGCAGAGAGGAAGGGAGAGGGAAGGCAGCAGGAGAGCTGGGGACAGCCTTGTGCCTCAGGGCACTGCCACGGGGTCCAACCCACGGCAGGCAGAAGCTGGAACCCTACAAATCTCCCCTGGATCCGGATCTCACCATGGCACCAAACACAACCCAGAGATGCTGCCCACACCAAAGCCCCAGGAGCCCAAAGCACACCCTTTCAGCCTCAAAACACTCCCCTGATGCTGTTTTTGCAGACAGCCTGGCAGGAAGGAGGGGCAGAAAGGTTTCAGCAGGGATGGGATGTGGGGCAGCCCTGCCAGAGAGATCCCAAGGAGATCCCAGTAGGAGCAGTGGTTGGCAGGCAGGGAAGAACAGGGAGAAGTGATTGCTCCAGCAAGAAAGAACCTGTAAGCAGAGAGTAAAGATGATAAAGCAACATTAAGCTGTTGGTTGTATGTTGCAGTTTCAAGGCTGGTTTTTAAGGGCAGGGGCTCAATAGAAGGAAAAAGCACTTAATTAAGGTGTTCAGAAACACCAGTTGACCTAAGGTGCTTTCACACTTCCAGCAACTACCAGCCAGGAGTGTTTAAAGGTAAAGTACAGTGCAGAGAGAGGGGATCTCCTTTAGGCACCCAGGGCTGGCTACCAAACTCTAAATAAACTCACATAAGCATGTTCTTGGCATGGTCCTGGCTCCTGATGAGGCAGAGCTCACCTGCAAAGCAGCAAGGCTGCAGCCAGCACACCTCTGTGAGGCCAGGGGCAGCCTGCCAGCTGACAAACCTGCTCCTTAGCTCCTGCTGAGCAGAGAAACAGTCCTGGGGGCAGAGCCCAAACCATCACATCCCCATCAGGCAGAGAGAAGGGAAGAAATACAGCTGTGTACAGCCTTTCTCCCACTCTAGTGAACAAAATAACAACCTCTCCGTGCTGGATTCTGGCTAGCCAGTTTTTTCTCCCCCTCCCCTGCTGCTGTCATGCTGTGGATGGACCCAGTTGGCTCCATCAATGCTCATCCTCTGCCTCTAGCACCTCACCCAACACCCAGGGCACAGCTGCAAATCTGAGGGTGCTAAAAATGTAGACACATAACACAGATCTCGATTTGAGCATCGCTAACAAAAGCCACCACGAGGCAAAGCTCATCTGGAGCTGTCCAGACCAGGAGGACTCCCTCTTCTGCTCCCTCAGCACAAAGCCACAAATAGTTCAGGCCCTTGCTCTCCTTTGAGCTTGTGGAAGTGACTAATTGTATTTTGAGAGAGAAGCAAATCATCGCTCAGATCATCTGCAGCAACTCCAATAATAGCTGATTTCCCTGCAATGATCTGCCACGCAGCTCCCAGGCTGCTGCCTAAGCCTCATTAGGCAGCAAATGCTGTGCAAAGGCTCTGTGAGGTCAGAGTCCAAGGTTGTGCCCTGTCAGACCATGGCTCCCTCCTCCAGCCACAGCAGCACCCCCAAAACCACCGAATTGCCAGGAAATGGGGCCTGTCTCCAGCCAGAAGGAGAAGCATTACACAAACATCTCAGCTGCTCAAATCCCGTGCACCAGGAGCAGGACGATAACAGCTCTCCAAAAAGTCCTCCTGGCTGCTGAAGGGGTGCAGCTTGGGAGGCTGGAAATGGAGCATTTTGTGGTGACTGTAAGGTCATGGCCTCAGCTGTCAGATTCTCCCCCAAGCAGCACAGTTTGGGGGGGTGCATTGCCAGAACCTCAAGGACAGCAGCTCCTGATGCTTGGTGGTCTTTCCAAGCTTTTATCCCCACCCTTGGGCATACTCAGGCACTGCTGACCAGTTTGAGAACCAGGCAGGGGTTTCCTAAGGAAATCAAAGGTTTAGCAGGGAGGAATTCAGTCCTGACTCCTGTCCCATTGCTGCAGAGAAGCCCCAAGCCCAGGGATGCTGCTCTAGCCTGAAGCGCTTCTCTGAGTGACACCACAGGAAAAAACCTTTGGATGCTACACCTCTACCTAGCACCCAAGGGTTTGCAAGGTGTCCTTGTCCTCCCCCATCCTCTGACCAGACACAGGAGGAACCAGACCTGTTTTTAAGCCTGCATCATTCCCCTGCAGCGAGAGCAGCCCAAGGTCTTTAAACATTCAACACCTCCTGGCCAGCCTGGCCTGCACTACAGAGCTGCTCAGATCAAAAGATCTTCAGCTCAGAAGATTAAAAGGCTCCAGGGATGGGTAAGAGGATGCAGAGCTCTTCACCTCGAGGTGGCTGGCCCTGTTTCTAGGTCAGGAACAAGCACAAAACCTGTCTCTGCTGCAGCAGAGGAAGCAGCCAGCTTGACTTTGGCTCCTGGCTGTCAGCTGTCCCTTTCTGGGGGACAAACAGGAGCTGGGCTGACACTGTGGGGGACAAACAGGAGCTGGGCTGGCACCGCTTCAGCACATAAACACCCTCAGGGACCCAAGATGGGCTGAGGACATCCCACCTCCATGGGGAGGTAACTGGTGAACAAGGGAAATTCTGGAGGGGATGACTCGATGTCCACACCTGGGGTGAACAGGGATGACCCTGCATGGTGCAGGAGCACTCTCCTATGGAGGGATGCTCCAGCCCTCTTCATGCACTGTTGGGGAAGATGAAACAGGAAAGCCTTATCAATATGATTGCCTGGCAAAAGGTTTTGAGAATATGGAAACTATAAGGGAGATTGAAATGAAAGCAGCTTTGAGATATTTTAGTTACTGAACAACTGGAAAACAATGGCATGGCCAGCTGAAGGTGATCCCCTTTGGATGGAACAACACCCTCTGCTTGCAGACAGCTCCAAGGGGCAGAGCAGACCCTGCTGGCTTGGCAGAGGGGGCACAGAGAGGAGTTTTTGGGGTTTAAAATGGAACACAGGATGGCAATGTAATGATTCTTATGTGCTGTATGTAAACGCTATAGGATTTGTATCGTGTACTAGATTGGTTAGTAAGAATTAGAATATTCAGCACAGAAGATTATTTTTAGTATTGTAGTGGGAACTTCGCTCTCTTTTTTCCTCTTGATTTTTTTCTCCTCTCTCTCTTTGGGGCTCCTCTCTGGGGCTCCTCTTTGGGCCTGCTCTGAGCTGTGGCTGGCAGCTCCCAGCAGGTCCCTGCCCCCAGTCCCTTTGCAATAAACCCCAAGTTCCAAGCCCTGGCCTCAGAGATCTCTCCTCTCCGTCCGTCCCACTGTCGCTCCCACCGCGCACCCTCTGGAAAGCAGCGCGGCACGCTCGATTCACGCCTCGGCTCCCTCCCCGACAGCTCCCGAGCCCGGGATCCTTGGCTGGGCTGGCAATCTGGCACTTTCTGCCGGTGCCGACTGCACGTTCGGGGAGCGGCGTTAAAAATATCCTGCGTGCCCGCACCCTCCCCGTGCCGCCTCCCACGGGCGCGCCCGGCTGTGCCCCCTTGGCTCAGGGAGTGCTGCAACGCAGGCGGTCGCCTCCCCTCGGGTCTGCCAGGACAGGTGGGCAACAGATGGAAGGAGCTCTTCATCCCTTTCTCCGTTTTTAACCCCGCTGCACGCAGCTGGGGAGGTGCTGTTGAGGAAAACGGCGGTGCTATCCCCAAGCCGTGGTTGTGGTGTGTTTAATTCAGGGAACAGGAGAGCAGGACTGTGTCTGTAGGCTGGATCCAACAGCCTGGGCTCGGTATAGTGTGGATGAGAGAGGACTTTTAAGAATTCTGGGGAGGTTCTCATCATCTTGGGGATGAGTCATCTGTTGTCAAAGGATGATATCATAGTTACTATGTCCTGTACCAAATGTTTCTGTTGCACGGTGGTTAAATCATCATCTCAATCCCCTTGAGTTTGCCAAGGATGGGACAATTCCTTCAGGAGCTGATTAAAGTCACCTTCAAAATTTAAGGGTAAGAGCCTGGAGAGAGTTCTAAGTTGGTCCCTCTGTTAAGATTTTGCTCAGATGAAAAGATCTTCTCCTAAAACCCCAGCAAGCATCACCTCAGGAAGTTCTTGCCTTTTAAAAGGTGGCCAGACAAGCAAATCCTCCAGTTTCCCCCACCATCACCAGAGAAGTACAACGTGTGAGCAGTGACTCTTAGGTCCCTCACATCTCCTTAGTGAGTCTGGAGAAACTTGGGCACCTACCACAGCTGCATTTTTATAGAGCTAATGACAGGCGCCATGAAGTAACTCTGTGTCCCCAGAGAAACCATGTTTGTGAAGAGGCTCTCCAAAGGGTGCATTTATAACCAAGACTTTGACACCCGCCTGAAGTTGCAAGAAGCAATTTATGAGGCAGGGGGGAAAACAGTTTGACTGGGCCCAAGCCTGCTGAGCTGAAGCAGATGGCTCCTGCGAGAGTGGGGAAGGAGGAGAGACATCTCTACGCAGTTACGAAAGGTTGCCTCCTCTTCTTAGTCTGCTCTTCCCCACACTCCTCCTCCCTGAGACAGAGAAGATGCGGGAAATATGCCGGTGAATCCCACACAAGGCGCTACTCAACTGACTTCTCCAAGTTACTTCACTCCCATCCAATTTATCCAAACTTTGCAGGCAAACTGTGGCCTGCTGAGAGGGAAACTTGGTTGCCTCGTCAGCGTTCACATCACGTCAGCCTTGCCTTGCTTCACCTCGGCAAGGGATCACCACGTTCTTTGAGAGACCTCACGCAGCTCGGCAGTGCGAGGTGAAACCAAGAGGCTCCGAAGCAGCATGGATCAAACCCAACAGAAATATTTGTACCAGGCTCTGTGAAGTGAGACCGCCAAGCTTCTCACGGCTTTAATTATGGCTGGCAAGCTTCCACGGTGTTAATAAAACCGGTGGTTCTGTGGCACCTTTCCTCCCACAGGTCCCCGAAGTCACAGCCCTGTGCAGACGTGGTGGGAGCGCGTCCGCCAAGGGTGTTGGGATGCAGCCACTTGTGGAGTGTGATGCTCCAGCTTCCAGCTTCCAAGGCAGCCAGCAAGGCTGGCCAGGCTCCATCCTGCTCCTGCTTTGCAGGGATACACGGTGGGACCGGCTCTGTTATCCCTGGGCTGACACGCAGCAACGAGCCTGTCTGAACCAGCTCAGAGCAGAAGGTAATGGCTGGAACTGGAAAACGAGCAGCATATTCCCAATCTGATCTCCTGACTCGGGCCCTTTAGTGGCTTGTTTCTCATGCCATTTATCTTCCAACCTTCCAGTTTTTCTAAGTGCCCTTTTTTCCTTTTGTAGAGAAAACTGTTCCCCGCTCAGACCACCTGTTGTCTGCATTGCCCTGCCTGCTAATGGGAAGTGATCAGTGACGAGGGGGTTCAGTAACCCCCACTTTCCCCTACATTGAAGCTTTTCCCAGTACAAACAAGCTCCAAAGCTGGACCAGGAAAAAATATAAGCAATGCCCCCTACATGCCTTATTTCAAGGTCACCTGCAGCCACATTACATCTTTTACCCAGGCGTCTTCCTGGCAGCCAAAGCCTCATTTAGGCCACAGATCAACCTTTCCAGGAAGGAAACAACTTCCTGGACAGCAGAGGAACAGAATTATCCATTTGGAAAAACGGCGCCTCGTCAAGCTTAACCCATACAACAAAGGCTCCATCCTCCACGGCTGGCGGAGGCACAGCGGGCGAGAAGAGCGGAATCCCACAAAACATCATTTAGAGGTATAAAATATTCACCATAAATTGCAAGGCCACTTGGGACCCGGCATTCAAAGAGCGGAGAAGAAAGCAGAGCCTCAGCAATGACATTTGGCTCCTGAGCTCAACTTTCTCCCAAAGCCCTGAGGGGAAATGAGAAGCCGGACGCTCCGGCAGCAAAGATTCACCTCCCATCCCAGGCTTTTAATCAGCATCTCCCCCAGTATTTCACCAGGAGTATTAATACCTTTAACCCTCTTTTACTAGGCAGAAGGAGAGATAAAAGATATTTTAGAGAACAGCTGCCTCTCAAACATCCCAATCTGGATCTGGATCATTAGGCAACACTTTCAAGAGATAAGGATAAATCAGGAGATGAGGAGGCAGAAAACTTCCATGAAGTCCCAAAGGAAAGAATCAAGGAAACATTTTTTTTATGGGTGGGGAAGCTGCTGTGTATTTATGAGGTTGCTTTAATAGGGAGATGAGTCCAGTGTTTGATAGCAGGGATGGAGCCAGGTGCCTGCACCCCCCGAGCTGAAGGTGACCAACACCCAGTCACCCAGCAGGGCCCTTCCTAGTCTGTATTTGCCTGGCACTGGCACTGGCACTGGGGGACACTTCATCCATCACTCAGCATATAAAAACTCCTCAGCTGCTTTCTGACATCTTTCTTCGCTATTTTCTTTCTTTCTTTGTTTCCTACCACACGCCCAAATTTCCCTCAGAAGGTGAACACTTCCCATGGAAATTTCACTTTTGATGAAAACCCAAGTTTCTGTCAAAAAACAACCCTGACTCCCCTGAAAAATTTTCCACTAACTCTAGGAAGTAACAATAACACTTAGATCTGAACCACCCTGGCTTGGTTTTGTTGTTTGCAAACGCTGCTGGAGGCTTTGCCCACCTGTAGTTATTATTTCATTGCTTTGTTCCTGGCTGTCAAACTTCATCTCTTTTTTTTTTTCTAACCTTAACACCATATGCTTCCTAATGAAAAACGTCTCCATATTCACACCTGAAATTAGAGTCTTGTGTCAGCGCTCTTTCACAGAGCCCTTATGGAATTTCACTCCAAGGCTTGAGGAAAATGAAAAGGCGAGAGAAGAGACTTAAAGAAGAGAGAGAGGACCCTCTTTATACTCATCTCCCCATGACTGTGCAGCAGAAGACACTTTTCACTAGAGGTCTGGGCTTAGCTTTATGGAAAATTCAGATTTCAAAAGGGGGAGAAGAAGAGGGTTGGGGCATCACTCACCACAGCCGTGAGAACCACCTGGGCTTTTCCTTCAGAATGGAGGGTGGGAAGGTTGGCAAGGCTGCCTGCTCTAAGCTGAGGAACAATTTAGCTGTAAAAAGGTGCCCAAGAGCTTCTCCATCTTCCCTATTTTTGGAGATGACCTTGCTGTTTGTTAACATTCACGGATGATGTTTGATTTACTGATTCCCTTTGTTGTTCTGGAGGGTTCAAAAGCACCCCACAGCCCTGGCAGGTAAATCCAGGTAAAGCTCCTGCAATGGGAATGGTGTCCCCACAGGCAGCTCTCCCTGGGGTACCACACGCACAGCATCCCAAAAAGCCCTGAAGTTCCCCCTGAGCAACACCCAGGTGGAGGGAGGGCAACACCACGGCTCGACAGCTCAACCCACTCTGCAGCACGCGATGTCCTCAACACCACCGCGGATTCACGCCAAGGACAGGAAGTTTCAGAAGTTTCCAAGGAAACCTGACATGCTTTTTGCAGGAGAACTTGAAAAAGCAGACAGCACACTGCTTGCAGTCAGGGCTCAAAGAGCCTGCACGGCTGGAAAATTGCTGTTTATTTTATTTCTCATCTGCAGCCCCGGACAGCTGAGCAGGATGTGGCAGGGGAGATGCTGCGGATGCTCTGGATCCCAGCTCAGCACCTCGTGGCACAGGGTCAGAAACACACTCACCATCAAGCTGTGCTTGGCCTTGAGTCATCTCCACAGCCCCTGCTCCTGCCAGGCCAGGCTGTCAGCGAGGCTTTTGCTTTACTCCCAGCAACCACTTAATGAGCCCGGCACGGCGTGTTTAATTACACCGTGCTCTGCATGTTTGTCATTCCTGAATCCCAGAAAACTCAGCAGAGCTGGAAGGGGCTGGCATGACCTGCAGGCACCCAGAGCTCCAGAAGGTGCACCCAGCTCAAGCACCCCAATTGTTTTCAGCACCTCAATGTGGCCCCAAAAATACTTTGCAATGGAGGGCCCAGCATTTCCCCTGCTCTGTGCCAACAGCAGGGCCAGTTACTGCACCTGCTCTTCCCTGATGGGAAGATGTAATCCCAAGAATTAACAGAAAACACCATGAGGATAATTAGGATTGCATCCTCCCAGTCCCCAAAGCCAGCAGGCAGTGTTGAGACAGCAATGCTGGGAAGGAAGAAAAGCAGCTTGACAGCAGAGCTCCTGGATGCAAGACAGAAAAGTGAATTACTGCAGAGGAATTTCTGGAGGTATTTAAGTCCTGGATGAGGTCCTGCAAGAAATGTTTCTGTTTTGATGAGGAGGATGTGCAAGGTGGGGAGCTATTATGGTTTTCTCACATGGATTTCAAAGCCTCAAGCAGAGGTCAGCGAGCAGCGATTGGAGCGATTCCCGCAGCCCCCGCGGGGCACGGGCTCCCTTCGCTTCCCACCACCACACTTCCACCAACAGCCCACGAGGACTTCTGGCAAAAACTGCCACTGTGCTGTCAAGGATAGAGAAAGAACAGGTTGAAAATGCATTTTGTTTATGTGTGGGCAGATAGACTAGGGAAAACATTTATTTAAGGCATTGGGAGGGGTTTTGAGCCCCTTTTCCCCTCCTCCATCCACTGAGCAGTGACCAGGAGTTTTCCTTCCCAGCTTATCCCTTGACAAGAAGTCAAATTGACTTTTTGCTTCCCTTCTCAACACCTAAAAACTTTACACCTGGGTACAGACCAAAAGACCAGGGCCCCCTCAGTTTTAGGTGCAGGGCTGTCCAGCCCTGCTGGGGCTGCACCAGCCCAAGCTGCTCTGGAGGCAAACAGGAAGAAAGGATAGAGCAAGAAAAAGGGGGAAAAAAAAGAAAAACCCAGGAGAAAGACTGAAAATTGGATCCATTTATTTTACTTCAACCTTCCCCAATAGCTGCTGGTTATTTACCATTATCTCTCCTTGCAGTGTCGGTGTTGAGCTGAACTCCCCTCCCTAGGCTGCTGACAGTCCATGATTACCAAGAAGCACAGCAATTCCTGCAAACCTGCCCGAGGAAGACCCTGTGTGCCAGAAACAACCAGCCCCCCTCGAGGGGGAATGGGGTGAAGGGGGACAAGAGAGCCACAGAACCTGCTGAGATCAGGCCAGGCACACAGAGATTATTTTTTCTCCCTGGGACCCAGCAAGGATCCCCTGAGATGCTGCTGCTCCCACCTTGCACCCATGAGTACAAATTTGGAGGTGCCATGCATAAATTTTCCCCCTCAGCAGGATCCTTGCCAAGGCAGAGCTGTTTCTCTGCTGCACACCACAGGGATGAGGACAGTGTTCAGGTAAAGGACAGTGCTTTTGTCACCCTTCTGTGCCCTATTTGTCCAAGACACAATTTGTTTGGCCTGCATGGGAGGGGGTACACCGAGCATCTTGTGTTTTATAAGAATATTTTGTCCCTTGGGAAGGGCTTTAACCAGCTTGTACTTGCAAGTGTAGATGAGCCCTGGAAATGACCCACTGCACAATTTATCTGAGATTTCCTAGGCAGCTTTCAGCAGCAGGACAAGGAGCTTCACTGTCACCCCAAGTTCCCAGGGTCACACAGAATGTTTCCAAAGCATTCCCAAAGAAACACCCCTCCTGCTGAGAGGAAAAGAGAGGGAGCTTGGATGGGTGCAGAAACGAGCCCATCACTTCCCCCTGTCTGTGCCAGAGGCAGGGGATGCTGCTCAGCACAAATAACTCAGGCTGAGCATGACCCCTGCCCCCAGAGCTGAAACACAGGCACGGGGAAATCAAGCCTGACCAGATGAGGTCAGGGGAGCCAAGACAAGGGGCTGCTGCTGGGTCTGCCTTGGCTTGGTCTTGTTTTTCAAGCAATCCCTGGCCTCTGCCTCAAAGTCAACAAAGCACTCCTAAAGCCAGGCTTTTCCCTTGGTGAGTGGCCAGCTGGGGATGTCCTAGACCTTAAAATATACATCCTGCACCCCCTCACCCCTGCAACTCCCTTGAGCCTCCTGTCCTGCATCCTTAGAGGGTACATTGGCTCCAGCATCCTCCCATCTGTCTCAGGCAGGTCAATGCTCTGTCACCCTTCAACCCATCCCCACCAAACAGAGGGCTCTGGAGGGAGCTGCGGGTGTCTTCCTAGATTTATGGCCTCTTTATTTATTTGTATCGATTTTTAAAAATGCTTTTGAAAGGAATAAAAAAAAAAAAAAAAAAGGCACAATGACTCTGCTGGTCCCTGGAGGCCTGGCAGTGATTAGTGCTTAATGCATCTGTGGTTGCTCCCTGCACCTGGGGACAGCTCAGCACAGTGCAGGCACCCAAACTGGGACAAAAACACCCTTGTCCAGCTTTCTGGAGGGGAGAGGCCAGCCTGGGACAGTCCCCATCCCATGGATGGCAGGGTGCTGTCACCAGTGGGTCCTGCAGCAGCTCCCAGCTTTCCTTGTGGCTCCTGAAAGCCCCTCAGAAATGTCTCCCTTCAGAGCAGAGCTCATGGGTTATGGCAGCCCTGCCGTGGCTCAGAGTAAGTCGTTGCAATGATTAATTACCCTCCCTTCAAAAATCGGACACTGCTTCTACTGTAAATGAGTCCAGCTTCACCTTCCAGCACTGGATCCTGACACTCTCTTTGCTGCTAGATTAAAAACCTGTCCATTTTCAGCAGCTTCTCCCCCACAGAGAAATATGTAGACCACAACAAAATCACCTCTTAACCTCCCTTTGATAAACTAACTAGGCAGTGATGCTTCCCTCACACTCCAAAGCGAGCCTTCCATGCCTTAATTTACCCACATGTTTTGTTTTTAACTTTCTGCATTGGCTTTTTTCCCATCTTCTTTTGAAAAATGCTCCCTTGGAGCTGCACAGAGCCCTGTTAAAAAGGTTCTGCTCGTACATGTAATGCCACCTCCAAACACTGGTTATTCCTCATGCATTCCCAGAGACATTTCTTGCCCAAAGGAGTTCATATTTACATTGAAGGACTGACATAAACTGAGAGAAAATAAGGATTATTATCCCTGTTGTCTAGATGAAGGAATCAAAGCATGGAGATGAAGAGATTTCCCTACAGCCACGGGGAGCTGAGGAGCTGCCTGTGCTCACCAATGCCAATAATTATTTAGCAATCAGCGTATCAACAGACAGCAGAAGGAACAGATTCTGATTCAGATCCTGGATCTTGCTGCTCTGATGGTACTCCAAGAACCTCTCTGACCTTCACTGCCCTGACAGCAGGATTTCAGCACAGAGGAACACAAGCTCCTCAGGGTCAGGGGCTGCTCAGAGAGTTTTCTGTCACAGGGAAGAAAGGAAAAGCCCTGTTTGAGCATGCAGACCAAAGGAAAAGCCAAATTTCCAAGGGGACCCAGAGTCAGTTGTCCCAACATCTCTGTCAGCTGGAAATCCTCAAACCAAGGTCCAGGACCCAGCTCAACCCCCACTCCAGTTGGGCTCTCTGCAAATTCTTGCCTGTGCCCTGTCTGACTAAGACAGGGGCACCTTTCTATATCCAAAGCCATGAAGAGCAGGCTGGGACTCTTCCTGCACTCTGCAAAGCAGGGGCAGTCCTGTCTCCTCCCCAGCTTTTCATAACTCCATGACTTGGGATGGAAAGATCCTCCCTGGCTCCCCTGCCTCCAGGAGAACCACCACGTTATGGTTTGTCACTTTCCTGGTGACAGGGAAGTTAAAAAAGGGATCTGTAAAATCTTTATTTATTCCCACCCAACATCTGGCTTCTCCCAAAGCTTCCAGTGGCCAAACAGGAGGCAGTGGTGTGACAGCCAGCGGGGGTGGCAGCCTGCTCCAACTGGGTCCTGAAGGAGCAGTGCTAAATCCCTTCCTGTCGGGATACTTCTGATAAATTCAGCAATAAGCACAGCCATCCTAAGCAGTTTTTTTCACACTGCCAAGTTCCCGTGGCCACCATGGCTCTCCTCCCTTCTTCTGACACAGTCCCACTTCATTCCCCTAAGCCACCAGTGGGACAGTCAAAGGAGACAAAGAGAAATTCCAAGATGCAGCATCCCTCTGCTCACTCCTCTCAGGGAAGCTGACACAAACCCATCCCACTTGCCAAACAGTTAAAAAGAAAACAGCCCAGCACAGCACATCAAAACTGCACTTTAATTAACTTGGGATTGTTTCCCTCTCCCCCTCTTGCCTTTTTTTATTCCTTTTCTTCTCTGTCTCCTGGCATCAAGAACCAAATTGAGATGCAGGTGAATTCATTTTCATAAACTATCAGTTTCCATCAAATCTATCTAATCCATCTCTCTCTACAAAATCCCTTAAGCAGAAGATCTCGCTCCCACTCTGCCTTCCCCAGCTGTGTAAGCCTCGCAGAGCCGGCAGAAATACCAAGCGTGGGTGGCACTACAAGTTCCCAGCTCTCTCTAGATGTGAATATCACTGAGCTTACACGTCCTCGCCGTTCCCTCTAAAACATATGGCTTTAATGTAGCACCAGTCACTTCCCATCAAGATCAAAGTTTAAATATATCTGCGGACCAGGACGGGCAAAGCAGGTGCTGCTTGTGGGTCCAGAGCTGGGATGGAGAGGGGATGAGCCACAGCTGGAGCACAGCTGCAGGGAGAAACTAGGGATGGAGAGAGAGACTAGGGATTGGGAAGGGGGATGAGCCAGGAACACACATCCCTCAGTCCCTATCCCTCCACAGATATGGCAAAACACCCCAAAATTCCTTCATTCAATTGATACATCCAGAGCAGCTGATGCTGACAACATTCCCCAGCTCTGAAACAACTAAAAACTCGCAATCCACAGCGTGAGCAGAGCAGAAAGTCAGCTAGCCCTGCCTTGAACGCCACACTGGCTTTTCCACAAACTCCTCTTTGAATCTCTACCACCCAGGGACTCAGCCTGCCAGGGAAAGTGATGGCAGTGAGCAGGATTAGGGCTGGGGAGGCAGGAGAGGAGGCAGGAGGAGATATTGCATTTCTTTCAGCATCACCCAAAAGTGTTTATCAGGACCACACACAAAGGTATTGGCCACAGATTGAATGTGTCTCATGGAAGTGTTTCCCAAAGCCGCTAGGAGCTGGAGGGCTCATCAGAGAATCTTAATTGGTTTTCTCTTAAAAAAACTCCAAATGCATAAATTAAAGCAATATAATAAACTCCTGCCTGTTTCTCATTATTTATAATATGAACACAGCAAGACAACACTGCGAAGAAACTTTCTCCAAATTCTCTCTCCCAAGATGGAGCAGCCAGCAGTGTGGGAAAGCTCTGGCACCCTGGGGCAAAGAGGGACCTGGAGAAAGGAGAGGATCCTCACTGCTGGGATAACATCCTGGGGGATGAGACTGGGGCTGCTACAACCTCCTTTTTGTTGAGGTTCACATCTTGCTCCTGCCAGCCAGGTCTCTTTATGATCATCTTTCATCTCCCTCTCTCCTTTTATTTCCTCTCCAGTGCAGGCACTTGCTCTCAACAGCTCAATTTTTTTCCATGTTGTGGATGGTTCTGCCCTTTCATCCCGGCCTCCAGAGGTTCCAGCAAAGCTCAAAGTCTCACCCTGGCCCAGGCAAAGCAAACATCAAAGCAAGGAGCTGATGCTCAGGCTGGGGCTCTGATGCCGATCAGCCTGGCACCTCCCAGGCTGTCCCAAGGCCATGCCACCTCCAGGGGATGATGAATCCTGGTGGGATCAACCAGAGGGAAGGTGGGCAGTGGACCTCCATGACCTGGCATTCAGCTGAGAGCCAAAACTACAACAGCAAGCCCAGTTTCCCTACTTCTGGTGAAGTTTTTTCCTGATATATTTGTTTCAGCTCAACAATCACAGAATCCCAGAATGGCGCGGGTTGGAAGGGACCTTAAAGACCATTTAGGGACACTTCCACGAAACCAGAGACCCATTCAACCTGTCCTTGAAAGCACCAGACTTTATCTTAGTAAAGTCTCCAGTGAATTAATCTCCAATGATTCTATTTCCCAAGTTACAAGGCCAGAATCCAATGGGTGAGCTGAGAAAAGGAGCCAGTCCCTTGCACGAACAGCAACATTTAAAAAAGAAAACACAAACCAAAACAGACTTTGCTGCTGTTTTCTTTCCCTTTATTCCTCCCCAAAAGTAGGTTATTTATATTTTAATTAAAGTGTGCACAATGTAACTCCGTGAGTTTGGCCGCTGAGTGTTGTCTCAGCTTGGGCTGGAAGATAAACAGTCTCAAATACTCTCAGTGTGGCCCTTTTCTGGGAAGCACAGGGATCAGGCTCACAATTCATCTTAAACCATCACAAGATGATGCCCATTAGAGGGGAGAGAAGGGGTGTTAATGAGATGAAGTGTGAGAATGGGGGGAAAATGAATAAAAGCAACAGCATGAATAGCACATGAGAGGCAAATGAAATAATTACTCCATTCACCATTGTTACAACAACACAATAAATTTAATGCAATTTCTAAAGGCCAACCAGTTTTCTTTCTTACTTTCTGCTTCTTTTTTCTGCCTCCCCCCCCCCCTTTTTTAAGTTCCTTTTTACAGTTTCAGAATTATGCTTTAATTAGCATAACATTTAAATTAGCGAATGGAATCTTAATTAGCTGAGGAAATAGACTTTTGTTGGAGTGGTTGCTAAAACAAATAAATCCTCTTCCTCTTTCAAGAGCCATTTGCTTATGGCACATTTAATAGCCTAGTGTACCATAAACAATTTGAGACAAGGATAAGTAATTAAATTAGAAAACATGCCGACAGAAGTAGCCCAGCCTGGCCTTCTGGAGCTACAAGGAGATAATGCAAACCTCCCTTCAGGAGGGAAAAGTGGCCATGCTGGGATGTTCAGTTTTTGTTTGCAGAATTCCAGTTGCCCAATGTTTTGGGTTGAATATTGGAGCCTCGGGGGTGGTTGAGCCCTGACTGAAGGAGGGCTCCCATGGGGAGGAAAGGAAAGGGCTGCAGAAGGTTCAGCCAGAAGGACAAACCCATAAAGGATGTTTTGTCTTAAAGAAGGGAAAGCCCACAGTGGTGAAGGTCTGGGATGAGTGGGATAGGGGCCACAGGTTGAAATGCCAAGAGATTTCCATCCAGAAATTCTTTCAGCTGCTGCATTTGAGGTTCATCCACCACAGCTTGAGACCCAGGTCTGGGACCATCTTCTGGGTGTGATCTAATTTTGCTCCCTCTCTTCTGGGTAGGAAACATCTCCCCCAGCTCTCCTGGGTAGGAAACATCTCCCCCAGCTTTAGCCTCAGCATGGTTGGACAGGGACCAGCACCTGGACAAGGTGCTCAGCTCACCTGTCCTGAAATTCTATTCCATGAAAAATGCCCCCAGCAGGCAGCTCTTCTCTCTCCCTGTGCTAAGAGAGTGTCAAGTCAGGCAGCTCAGGCTGCAAAATCCATGTTCTGTCTGCCTCAAGTTATCACATGTGATAAATTTTTCCCATCCCTAAAAAGGATCCTTTGGTTAATATTTAGGCATGAGGCTTGTGGATGAAACAGGAAAAACAACAACACCCAGCATTCCCACACAAACCCTTTGGAGGACACACTTCCAGGACCTTATCTGCACAGGCAAAGTGCACAGCAGGTACTTAAAAACCTGGATAGTCCCAGGATGCAACAAAAATAAGTCTTAAGCCTCCTGCACTCTCAGCTTTTAAGGATGAGCAGGGATATTGTCAGTCAGGAGAGGTGGGAAACAGCAAGACCCAGGGGAGGATGTACTGGTTGATCTTTCTGTGCCTTGCAGAGGATTGTGACAACCATCATCACATCCAAAGCATCCTCCAGCTGACGAGCAAATCCTGGGGTGGCCCTGGGATGCCTGTCCCTGCTGTCCCTCCTCTCCAGCACAGCCCTGGCAGCTGAAGACAGAGTGTTTCCAGCACCAGGGCTGCTCTATCCCGCTCTGGCCAGGCAACTGCAGAGAGCAATAAAAGTTTAATGGCTCCCAGTGGGTCGATTCCAAAAGAATGAAAACGCTATAAATCCAGCATAGTGCTTATGTGGAGCTTAAAAACAAACTGCTCCAATCACACTTAGCGAAGTCGTCCAGTCTTCACAGAAGACAGGGATGAAAAGGAAAGATTTAACCTTAGCCATGCCTTGGGCAGAATTCAGGTTGGGCAGAAAAACAGTTTGGCCTCAGTGGGAAGATTTTCCTGGCTTTGTTTTTATTTAGTGTGATTTAAATCCTTGTGTGTGCATCCCTGCCATGAGGGCTCACACTCCCAGGCATCGCCAGGGCTCAAGGTACTCATGGAAAGTTGCCAGGATCAGGCAAAAGCCAGCTCCTTGCTTTCCAGACAAAGCCATGCTGAGGATCCCCTTTTAAAGCCTTGCTCCATGATGTTTCCCCATGTAAAACTATTCCATCCCCACTGCCTCATTCCTCCTCTCTGTGCATTGTAACAGCCAACAATTTTCAGTAACAGCCTCTCTCAAGGAAAATGCTCCATCACAGGTCTAATTCCTGGCCACCACTCTCTTTCCATCTTATCTCCCTTTGTTCCCTGCTTCATCACACAGCTGTGGGCTCAGGAGTTTGTTGGGAGGATGGGAAAAGCAAAACTCCCTGTGTGTAATCCCATCTCTCATGACAGAAATGCCTTCCCAAGGAGGCCAAGGTGCAGCACAGCCCCATCCATCTCGTGTCTACCTGCTCCATGCTGCTGGAGCCAGGGCTGGGGATGGCTGCAAAGAACAATTAACCTTTGCTCTCTGCTGGGGAAAAGTCCATCAGCAAAGAGGAGCCCAATCCTGGCTTTTTCCACCTGTGTTCTCCTTTCCCAGCAGCAGTGGCAGTGCCATCCCCTGGGTTCTTGTGCTTCTCACCCCTTATAAGCTGCTCTGCCCTCAGCAAAAAGAGCTGTTAGGTCTCAGGGAGGCTGAGAAGAGCAGCATTTCACAAGAACACTGACACTCATCTTCTCCTGACCTCAATGGCTGGGAAAACCCACACCTCAAGCAACAAAACCATCCCACACCAATTGAAAGTTCCTCAGCAAAGTCAGATTCTTTCTCATTTGAAAATAGGTCATCACCCACTCCTCATTTCCTATTTCTTACACATCCAATATCAGCTTTCATGGCAGAGTCATAGAATTGTCTAGGTTGGGAAATATCTCCAGGATCATCCAGCCCAACCTTTGAGTCCAGCCAGACCATCCCACACAATCAAATTCCAGGAAATACCTTGCACTGCCTCTAGTGGAATGCTGGCAACTGAAGTGATCTTTGTTCCTAATTCCTGTAAGGACATCTTAAATATAAAGAGGATGTTTTGGTGGTGCTGGGATGAGGACACCCAGCCTGGGGACAGGGTCCCCTCAGCATCTCCCATCCACAGCTTCTCTGTGAGACCCCCAGCACCCACAGACCAGTAATTCCTCATTTTTAATATAAAACCCCTGTTTAATATTTTGACCCATCACTTTTAAAGCTCAGAAAGCAGCTGAAACACCACAGCTGGAGCACTGATCCACATAAACATCCCTCTGCTAGGAGACAGAGGCACCGAGCCTCATTACTAAAATTGCATCTACATTGCAGTCACAGAAGCTGAGCTGGCTTCAAACAAGCTGTGCCCTCATCCCAAATAGCACTTTTAATGGACATACTTGGACACACAGACAAGGAAAAAAAAAATAAACTAAACAAACCACCAGAAAAAGAGGCTTTCTTCTGGTAAAATTCCAAATGGCAGCCAAATTATGCATTACAACTACTAAACTCTTCTCTTTAGCACACTTCTAGCCCTTCCCTGCTTTGTTGACAGGACATGGGGCAGAATGAGGACACTGGATGGGAGTGGATGTTGCAGCAGTGTCAAACACTTGGAGCTGGAGGGACAAAGTGTCTGATGGAGACCAAAGCAAAACCCCACCCAATTCCTTCCATTCTTTCACAGCATCAGCTACTTTTTTCATTTTTTAAAATGCATTTCAGCCCTCCAGAACTCAGACACCCCAAAATGGCCCAGCTTCATCCTCTGAGCCATTACTCCAGCAATATTTATAGTTTTCCAAGAACAAACAAAGCCATCACACCGAAGCCTGCCTGTTAATGGCACAGCCTGGGGATAGATGACTTTGGGGAAATCACTGTGGCGAGCGCACAATGGTGATGGATGGAGGAGGAAAAGGGGGAAAAGGAAAGAAAAAACAGCAGTCTGCAGAAACAGGGGGGCAATTTGCAGACTTGAGTAGAGTCACACCTCCTTGCTCCAGTGACAAATCTGCTCCATTAGGCCTATAAACCACACTTTGCCATCACCACGCTGCAGAGAACGGCTTGCACTCAGTAATGGGCCTCACAAGGCAAATGCAAGCCCAAAACAAACACTTTCCTAAATGCCTCATAACTTCTTTGTTCCATCTGACTGCAGTCAAACCTGAACTCCGACCTTGCTGTTTCTGCCACACGCTTCAAACCTCCAGAAAAAAACCCAGCAAACCTGATAAGACCCTCAGCTGCATTCCTGGGCTGCACCAGCTCTCAGTGCTGCTCTCTGATGCTCAGCACAGAGAATTTTCTTTCCTATGCTGCACTTATTTAAGGAAAAGCAAAGGGTAGCCACAGAGGTGGTGGAAGTCAGGGCTACTCCCCAACAACCCATCCTCAGAGAAGCAATTTCAGAGAAGCATGGAATATCCTGAGTGAGAAGGGATCCACAAGGATCACCGAGTCCAACTACTGGCCCTGCAGACACCCCAGCAATCCCACCCTGTCTCTGGGTGCATTGTCCAAACCCTCCTGGAGCTCTGGCAGCCTTGGGGCTGTGCCCATTCCCTGGGGAGCCTGGGCACTGCCAGCACCCTCTGGGGGAAAAACCTTTCTCTGATCTCCAGCCTGGCCCTCCCCTGGCACAGCTCCAGCCATTCCCTGGTCCTGTCCCTGGTCACCAGAGAGAAGAGATCTATGCCTGCCCATCCACTGCCCATCTCGAGGCTGCTGTGAGGTCTCCCCTGATTTCTCCCAGCCCCAGCCTGAGGACGCTGACCCTGCTGTGCCTTGCAGGATTAACACATCTTGAGATCCACTGACGAAAGGATGCTGCAGGTAAGGGGAAAATGTGATTCCCTTGGACACAAACTCTGACATCCTATCTTAATCCTCAGCTGCAACAGGAGCGCTACCCTGGGATCTCCCCCCGTGTTATTAAAGCACTCCAGATGGTTTTGATGGGGAAGAGGCATTCATTGTGATACCCCAGACACCAAGCTGACATCTCAGCGGCTGCAGGAACATCACAGAGAAAATCGGTTCCCCACCAGAGTGTTTGTGCAGCAAGAGGGAACTCGTGAACTGAAGCAGAAAATCCTCCACGACTGCTCTAGACTAATAATTGCCCAAACGCCGGGTGGTGGCGAAAAAAAAAACAACCCACAAAGCGATGCCTGGCTTTGAAACCAGCCCTGCTCCTCGACCCGGAGGCAGCGGCTCTGCTGCCGCCCCGAGGGGGCGAGTGAGCCGCGGGACACGGTGTCCAGCAGCAAATTAAATGCCAGCAGAGCCGCCTCGCCCAGCCCGGGCACCCCGCGGGCAGCAGAGATGAGCTCGCTCCGGCTCTCCGGTGCTCGCTGCTCTCCAGTCCCTCCCGCGCATCCATCCGCACCGCCTCTGCTCTCATCCCCTCGCCTCTCTTCCTCCCGGCTTTTGAATCTCGCCCTTCCCAGGGGTTCTGCCTTCCTCTCTCCCCTTGCAGCAGTGGCGCAGAGGGACAGAGCCCGCGTGTGCATCGTGGTCATTTACAGGCGCTTCTCCCTCCGTCTCTATCAGAATTCCAAAGGAGCAAAGCCAGCCGGAGCCCTCCTCGCACTGGAAAGGCAGCCCAGCTGCTCGTGTCACCGTGTCCTCGTACTGCTCAGATGCTGGGCAGGAAAGCAAAGGGGACAGTGCCTCTCGGGAGGGGCTGCAGGATGCTCCCTACCCCAGGCTGAGGCTGGGCGCTGGAAGCGTCCATCCCGCTTCCCAATGCACTGCCACCCTCCATCCTCACCCTGCGCGGCGCTGGGAAAAGAGATGTCACAAAATTACCACATCACAAGTGAGCAGAGAGCGCGGCTGTAAGCAGAGGACACAGGGAAAGCTCCCAGAAGGGACGGGATGAAGGGGAAAGGCGAGCCCCGGGCCGGGGGAGCGGGCGGTCACAGCAGCCTAACCTTCAATCACCGCCAGGCAGCCGCGCTTGGCTGCCAGCAAAATAAAAGCGATCGCTGCGGCCTTTTAAAGAGCAATATAATCGGGGGTGATTACCATACAGAGCGGCACGGAGAGAGCTCGGCACAGCGGGAGACTTATGAGGAGTTTGGCTGCTCCGCAAAGCGCAGGCTGGTGCTTTTTGAACCGTGCTGGCAGAGCATCCCCCGGCTCACCCGCGCCTGGCATCGCTGCCCAGTGCCCTCTCCGGGCACACGCAGCCCCGGAGAGCCTGGGAAGGGTTTCCATAGGTGAAGCTAATGAGGCCGATCATCGGCTGATGTTGCTTGGCAAAACGCTGCGGATATTTGGCTAATTAACACCACCAGAGAGAACTACCCCAGACATTCATTATCATTCTGGGGTTTGAGCATGCTTGCTGACTTTGGTTCCCCCTCCTCCACACGCTGGACTGTTTCCCCCTCTGCATCAGCGAGGCTGGAGCTGGTCCCTCCTGCCAGCTCGTGCCAGCACAGATGATGGCACAAACTGCACAAAGGGAGGAAAAACAATAACCAGGACCAAACCACTCGGCAGAGCAGTGCCAGAGCCATATTCTGTCTCTCTCCTTCACATGGGAGATGAACAAGGACCTTTTAGGAGACCACCTGTGTGTATTGGACGGGGAGATGCTTTTCTGGCTAAGAAATCCTGCCTGGAAGCAGGAAGGGACATCACTTGAAAGGGGCAGCTGGGCATTAGAAGGCACGATTTGGGTGAAATGAAGCTCATCTCCAGCCAAGAGCTTGTATCTGAGCCAAACTCTCCCAAGGTATCCACCTGCTGTGAAACCTTCCCAACCACCTGGGTTTTGCCAAACCAAAGGCCATCAGAAATTACACTGATTTGTGATGCTTTCACAACCATAATAATGCAAGTCACACTTCTGGAAAAAATCTGCTCCTGTTCACATGAGGTGTATCCCCTTTTGAGAAGCCCTGGGGCTTGGGGGGCTCCATGCTCAAACAAAGAGCTCTAAACACCACAGTGCCCTCAGGTGAGAGCCCATCCCACCACCTGGCATTCAGGTATCCAGCACCAGAGAGGCCAAACCCTCATTTTTGGGGTCCTCTCCCTTCCACTGCTGCCAAAATGAAGACTAATGATGATGGCCCCACCTGTCCACACCGTACAAGAGCATCTTCTCTTTGAAGGGCAACAACACAAAGAGAGAACAAGCCCATTTAAAACTCAGCTTTCTCTGCAAGTCAAGCCCACGTCTGACCTGGCAGTGAGAGAACAGCTCAAGTGATGATAAGGAAAACAGCAGATCAGGCAAGTTTAGTCAGACTGGATTATGGGAGACCAGCAGTCTCCAGGTTCTCCATAGAAGAAGTATAGTCAGGAGTCTGCGGTGAGCTGTTCCAATGAGAGGCAATAATTGAATTTGTTTTCATTTAATTTGAAGGACCTTTAATTAAAAGCCAAGCCTGTGTGTGCAGAGAGATAAAGCTGAGCACGTGGAGAGCGGGGGTAATTTGGGTGCTGAATGCAATAATTAATTGTAAACGTGGAGGTCAGGAGCCGGGCTCTATCTCCCTGCAATCAGCACGCGGCGCTGGCCGGCCGCACGGAATGGGCTCGCCAGCGCCGGAAACGCTTAAGTGATTTTTGAAGCCTTAATGGCAATTACAGAGCAGCGAGGAGGTTAATTTGCAGAGTTCATTAATCAGAGAAATAAACACATCAGCGATCGCCACGGAGAGGGGAGGCAGAGGAGGCTGCCCTGGAGATGGAGAAGGGCGACCTCAGCACCGGGGCTGGCCGGGGACTGGGGACGGGGTTTGCCTCCTCAGCTCAGGGTGAGCCCTGGCTTTTCACACTTAGCACGAGCTGTGAAACCCTTGGCCACTCACCCCGAGTGCTAACCAGAGCTAAATGTTCCCCAGCTCCACGAGGTGTTAACTGGATAACAAGCCCATGTCCTTCTCCAGCTGGTAGCTCCAGTCCTCTCAGTCCTGCGACTCCCCTGCAATCTCAGCTTCTCATGGGTTGGGACTTTATTACTGTTGCTGAAAAGCTCCTCAGATTCTCAATAAACCAGCTCTGAAGTGACAACAATCACTCTCAAATTAAGAACTAACCCCACTGCTAGGAGACCTAAAGCCCAGCCCTCCCAGGGCATCCTTTCTCCAAATTTTGGAAAAATGGAGCTTTAACACAGCACCTTTGATGTTATGGCAGGACACAGAGTATTAAGGGAAAACACTTAGAAATAAAGAAAATGGCTTGAATCCTAATAGGCATTAGTGAAGTTAAGAGATGTGTGGCTTCCTGGACGTGCATCATGAGACAAGAATGGTGCATTGTGGAGGAAATATCTCAGAAATGAGGTAAGGATAGTCCAAAGCTGCAGCAGGACAGAAAGGGGCCAGGAGTCAGGGGTATCTCTGCTGCCTCACACAGCACAGACAAAATGGAATTTTGCAGTGGGAGGGAAACCACGACAAGGGGTGAAGGGGCCTGGAATCCCCCTAGGCTGAGCAGCAGCAGAGATTCAGCAGAATCCTGGGATAAAAGCAGAGCAGGCCAAGGCTGGAGACCTCCAACAGCTCCCTATATTCCTGGGGATCTCCTGGCTTTCCTTCCCCTTCAGGCTAAGGAGAACAGGGTGAGGCTTTAGGGAGGAGGTCCACACTCTCAGGGGAAGGTTCTGGAGGAGCTGGGTAGCCCCTTCCCAGGCTGGTGGCTCCTCCTGTCCCTGCTGCTGTGGGACCAGCAGGAAGAGAATACAGACAGATGGAGAGGTGTTTCATGGAGTGCAGCACCAAGAGCTTTTTCTCAGGATGGTAATTGCTCCCTGGAGAATGTCTGTACACTGCATTTTATTTTTTCCACTCCTTCCTCCCTCACAGATTATTTCAGGAACTGAATGCTGATGCTTTTTGGGATGTACCTGTGTGGAAGACCTGTACTTCCAAGGCAATGGACAAAAGGGCTCCAAACCCAGCACAGATAGGTCTTGCCTTGCTGATCTGTTCATCCTAGTTACTGACAATTAACACGAGCCAATTAGTCCAGCCATTGCCTTGGCTCCTCTGCCTCTTTCAAGCACTGTTATCCCAGGGACCTCCATATGGAAAATGAGTTTTAAACACCTCAACAGACTTCAGGGATTTGTTTTTACAGGAGCAGCTTGTTCTTCAAAATATTGAAGAGTATCTATGACATCAAGCAGAGTGCCAAGCTGAGTGCCTGGAGCAGGATAATCCCACACACTGGAACAGGCTGGGAGGGGATGAGCTGAGCAGGAGAGCTGCTGAGAAGGACCGGGGGTTGTGTGCAGGATGAAGAAGATGAGACACTGCTGTGGAAAAAGCACAGAACCAGCCTCCAGCTGCAGGAGATCCAAGGAAGCTGCCATTCCCTCCTAACTGGACCAGGAAGAAATGCATAAGCAGCACACACATGTTCCCTGTGACTCTGTCCCTGTGACCAGGTTCACCTCCTGCCCTCCTGAACACTGAAGAGAGTCCATCATGTTACTGATGGAACCATCTCCTCCATGCCCATCTCCTCCTCCCCCTGCTCCCACTAACCCCAAGTCTGGGGACCTGCCAGGATTGGTGTTAACTTTTCTGCCTGCTGGAACTGTGTGTAATTAAACATTTTAATTAAAATCTACAAGAGTAATTGCCCTGTCATCCTCTGAAGGGAAGGCTAATCACAGCCCTTTTATCCAGTCCAACAAGTGGCCCAAGGACATGATGCTGGGGAGAAGTTTTGGGTGGCAGCAGAAGTGTCTGTTAGGAGCCAGGTCCTTACTGGCAGCTGTGCAGAGCCAGAACCTGGCATGGACACAAAACCTGGGCATGTGAAAACTTGGATGTGGAGACAGGAGTGCCTTAGGTTGGAAATGGGGGTGCAGATTCTATTCCCATCTGTCAGAGCTGGAGCAGTTATCTTCTGTTCATTGGACAGTTTTCTTTATCTTTCCCACACCCAATCCCAGATGTCTTCTGTCCATGGCCACTGAGTGTCCCTGCAGGGCTGATCAAATTCCACCATCCCATGGGGAGATGCTCTGCCCAGGGGAGGAGCCAAGTATTCCTACCTGGATGCAATCTGAGATTTCAAGCATTCCTACCTGGATACAATCTGAGATTTCACACATTCCTACCTGGATACAATCTGAGATTTCAAGCATTCCTACCTGGATACAATCTGCCCTGGAACAGCACAGCAGCCTTTGCCCCCTGCATTCCCAGAGGAGCAGCTTTCTCCTGCCCTGCATTCCCAGAGGCAGAGCAGGCCCATCTCCAGCAGCCCTGCAGCTGCAGAGGAAAACTCCCCCCTTGTGCAGGATCCTGCTGCAGCAGAGCCACAGCTGGCACTGCAGGAGGGCTGAGCCCCCGTGGGATGGGGCTGTGCCCCCACCCTGACACACAGGGGACAGGGCATGGTCTCACTCTGGCAGGGGTTTTTATTTTTGTTCTATTGCATTGCATTTTTAGGGTTTTTTCCTAATAAAGAACTGTTATTCCTGCTCCCATATCTTTGCCTGAGAGCCCCTTAATTTCAAAATTATAATGATTTGGAGGGAGGGGGTTTGCATTCTCCATTTCTCCTGCCTTCCTTGGCAGACACCTGGCTTTTCAAACCAAGACAAGGAGGATGCAAACCACTCAGGGAAGTTCATCCCTCGCTGCATCTCATTCCTTCAAAGGATTTAAGACTTTTGGGAACCCCGTCAAGAACTGTTTCCACACCACAAGCAGCCTCTGTGTCACTGGGGCTAGTGGCGCACACCAAGCCCACCTTGCTCCAGCTCCATCCACCCTCCCTGATCCTCCACCCCCTTTTCCTGCTGCCTCTCCCTCTCCCAGCAAGCGCCAGAGGGGTTGTGGAGGCTCAGAGCATCCTCAGAGCGCTCACCCTGATTGCAAGTGAAGTGTTTGAGCAGCGTTTCAGAAGTTTTCTCCCCCAGTGCCCGTCAAGAACAAACAAAGTATTTGTTGTTGTTGGAGTAAAAAATTCATCAAAATAAAATAAAATAAAATCAGGAGCAGAAATGCACACATCTACATTTGACTAAGTGGGGAGAGAACACACTCGGAAACTTTTTGATCAGAGCAGAGAGCCTCAAATCCTGACAGAGAAAATGTATTCATAATTTATTAAAAAAATAATTTATAATTTATTTTAAAATTCATCAGACTCCTCTTTATTTTTTTTTTCCTTTTTGCCTCCCTTCTGAAAAACAAGATTTCCTCAATTCCCGAGGAGGGCAACCGATGGGGACAATATTGCTGAAGGCTTCTCTGCTTTCAGAGGTTGGGAACATGAAAAGACAGAGCAGCAGTGCCAGAGACACCCCTGACCAGCACCCCTGCTGTCCTAAACCCTCCCAGGGACGCTCCTGCATCTCAGAGCCTCTCTCTCATATTCAGGGGCTTTACAGACTTAAAATAGGAGCCCCCACCCTCCCTGGCTGCTGCTGGGTTCCACCACCTCACTGGGCTTCATCCAGCACTCAGCCCTGGCTCTGACAGGTGGAAAAAAGCAGCCAGGGCACAACGCTGCAGCTCAGATCCCTCCTGCTGGACTCCTTATCCGGGAAGATTATGAGGTTTACTGCTGCTTCTCCATTATCCTAAATAAAGCAGCCTTTCAAAATTGCTTCAGACATATTAGATCATGCACTTTTTACACTTCCAGAGACACTGGTTATAATATCTTTTTAACAACACTGGGCAGAATCTATTTTCTTCTTCCACTGAGCTGAAAAATACTGTTTTCTCAAGGAAGAAGAAAAAGGAGGAGGAAAAAAAAAAAAAGCTATTGATTTTGTTTAGGGTCAGAATAAAATATCATTGGAGTGGGTGTTGAAATCCTCAGCCACAAATTACTTCCAAAGTGACAGTTTGGGCTGTGAAGATTTTTCTTGTGAAATAAAACAAAACAAATGAAACATTGTGTTCTTCCTCTCTATGTGCACGTTTGAGGTTTCCACCGGCTCCAGCTGGTTCCTGCTGGGTATATTTAGCGTTTCAATCTATTCTTTTCCCATTCCCATCCCTGCTGGAGCTGTTGCACGGCCAGCACCAAATCCTGCTGCCCAGATGGAGTGAGGCAAAGAGAAATGCTGTGGGTGGGATGTGGAGGGAGAAGTCCCAGAGCCACAAGGAGAGAGATGTTATCCCCTCCGATGCCCAGGGGATGCTGTCGGCTCTCCCTTCTCCCTCCATCCTGCCCCTCTGCCACGCAGGGATGAGGATGGTACCCAGCACGCTGTAATTCAGCATCCCCCTGGCCAGGACTGGCTCCTCTCATGCTGCTTTTGAAATCAAAAACACCTCCAGGAAGCTCCAAACCCGGGAGCTCTCAGCCAGGTTTCACTTCTCCAAAGAGTCAGCAAATTAACCCCCATTTATATGCACAACCCACTTCCCTCTAATCTATCCATCTCTCTCCGCTCTCTGCTGGTACAAGAGATG
The DNA here is from genome assembly GCF_963513975.1 of Fringilla coelebs. Classification (NCBI taxonomy): domain Eukaryota; kingdom Metazoa; phylum Chordata; class Aves; order Passeriformes; family Fringillidae; genus Fringilla; species Fringilla coelebs. The sequence continues at coordinate 4,501,501 of NC_140051.1, read as the reverse complement.
AGTATTGGCTTTAAATACAATAATTTCTTTATAAATAAAGAACAGGCAACACTTGTGAAAGGGAAACCAGATGTCTACCTCGGGCTTCTGTGCTTTCTGCTCCTCAGCATTGTGTGCGGGAGATGGGAACACGCCACCGGAATGAAGAGATCTGCAGGTCCCTGCCTCCCGCTCTCAATTTTATTTTATTTATTTAGATTTATGCAAATGCAAAAAAGAGGTCACCTACCCATATGCTCTCAATGCCCTTGATGTAACTTTAAAATGCATCATAAAAATGCCCTGTACACTGCAGTATAATTCAGTACCACACACCCACAGGTAAGAGAAAAGCCAAAATCTCCCCCTGCTGCAAACAGACACGTTCCCACCCTGGCAGCACCTGCACACAGATTTTAGCTTCCATCAGCCCCTCCCTTCCCTGTCACCTTCTGCCCAGGGCAGCCAGCAGCCACAGCCCTTTCCCCCCACATCTGCTTCTCTGCTCAACATCTGTCCCCCACCAACCTCACCATGTCCCACACCACCATCCAGGAGCCACTCCTGCCACCCCACACAGCAGCCAAAGGGGCCATCCCAGCCCTGCCACTGAATCAGGAGCCCTTGCTCTTCTCCACCCTCCTGAGCATGGTGGGCTCAGAAACCCCTTGGTAGTGGGAGAGGGAAGGAAAATGCTGCAAAAGCACCAAAAAACTCACTCCAAAGTGTGCCCTTGTGGCACTGCCAGACTGGTCTGATGGAACCACCCTGTTCCAAGCAGAGCAACATATTCCCAAGCACACAGAGGCAGTGGTGGCACCAGGGGATGGTCTGGACCATGCTCCTGCTTGTGACACTGCGCCCACAGACACAGCCACACTTGAGCCACCAGCCAGCCCAAACCCCAGCAGCATTTTGGACAGGAAAGACCTACCCATAATTCAAGCCACCACGAGGACGTGAATTTTTAATTCCTGAAGCTCACAGAGCCAACCCTGACCCAGCAGCAGTGCTCCCACAGCTGGCTCCTGCCTTTAAGATGCCACAGGATTTCTCCGCAGCAACTCTTCACGGTTCCCGGCCATCCTCCCTCGGGAACGCACACAAAGAGTGAACTAATGAGTCTATTAGACTTAATTAAGCTAATGTGAAATTATTTACTTAATCTGGGAAGATCTTATGATGGTGAGAAATCCCCACGGACAAAAGCTTCCAGCTGCCTCACATGGGCAGGGGAGAACCTGGCGAGCAGAGGCTGTGGAGATGCTGAGGGCACGGGGACAGTGTGGAGAGGGGGCCCAGCCACCACCAGAGCCCAGAGCACCTGGCTCTTGCATGGCACTCCAGCAGCACCAGGAAAACCAGCCAGGAAGCCCCAGCCCTGTTTCACCTTCGTTTTCCAAATGCACGTCTCTCCCTGGGCCAGCAAATCCATCCAAGGCTGGCAGCTGGGAAGGAAAAGTTTTCAGGAGCGGTTGGCCCTTGTCTCCCGTGGATGGCGAGCATCCCTCATCCCACAGCAGCCAGGCTGTGCCTCAGCGTGCAGAGCAGAGGGGATTTTGCCTCGTGCATTTTCCTGGCTATTTTTTTTCCCTCCCTTAATGTAGAAAAGCTTAACGCTCGCTTTGAATTCCTAATACGACTGAGTTCTTTTTGCCACTTATTTTGTTTTGCCATGCACTACATACAATTACACATCTCTAATCCGCAAATCCTCCCCCGATGCTGGAACACGTGCCAAGCCTTTCCCTTCCACTGCACTGAGAGCCTTTGGAGACAAGCTGACATCACAGAATGCCGGGATGCCCTGGCATCACCCACTGCCGCCACTCTCCAGACATGGAAGCCTCTGATCCCCAAGGACTGGGGTGAAAAATGCCCCATCCCTGCCCTGAGGGTCTCCAGCCCTGGCAGTGCAGCCAGGAGCCCTGGCCAGGACTAAATCCCAGAGAAGAAGCCCCCTCCATCCTGGCTAAAGGAGCTCAGCTCAGCTTCTCTGAGACAGAAATCACATTTTGTAAATCTCCCACGGTGAATCAACTCCCCAGTCAGATATGAGCTCAGCAAAAACTGGCAGGCAAATGATCTCATTAATAATCAGCACTATCAGGAGTTTCTGCTTCTCTCAGGCAGCCAAACAGGCGAGAATTTATCTGGGAATGGGAGCAGAGCTACCTGGAACACGATGTAATTATTGCCCCAAGGTCAGACAGGGGCAGCTGTGCTGGCAAGCAAGTCAGGCCACCTGCAAAGGGGGCACCAAAGCTTTGGTGGCCCCTTCTTATGCCTGTGCTGGTTCAGACCCAGATTCCTCATCCACAGGAGGCCCCTCCACCAAATCCAGGGAAAGAGGAGCTAAAAGTCCCCCCAGCACATAAACCATAGTGTGGGCTCTCACCTACATCAACCCCTCAACCAAGCCCTGGAGGGGACCAAGGGCGTCCTTGGCATCCCTGCTGTGACACCAAGAGCATTTCAGTGAGGTATCAATGAGGTTTCAATGAGGTATCAATGAGATTTTGGTGAGATATCAATGATATTTCAGTGAGGTACCAATGATATTTCAGTAAGGTATCAATGATATTTCACTAAGGTATCAATGAGAATTCAGTAAGGTATTAATGAGATTTCAGTGAGGTATCAATGAGATTGCAATGAGATATCAATGAGCAGCAAAGGTGCAAACAAGTTTGAGAGTTTCCCTCCACACAAAAAGCCTCTCTGCAGTCTCAGAGCATCTCCCAACCCTGCTCAGGAAAAGAAGGAGTAAGAGAGACATCAATTTCCAGAGCTCTGCACCAAAATCCGGCCTTCGCCTTTGAAAGTGTAATTTATTCAAGCTGCTTTATTATTGCAGAGCCCAGCCTCGACAGGGGATTATGGAGAGGTCACAGCTGGAGCAATAACAATAATAAGAAAAAATAGTGAAGTCAGGACAGCATCTTATGCGAGTTCACTGTGAAGCAGGGACTCACTTTTTTTGGAGCCACGGTGTTGGAAAGCACAGGAAGAACATCCCACGTGCCACCAACTTAACACAAAAGTGGCATCCAACAAATCTTTGGGGGAGTAACAGGGACGGGGGCTTCACACCCCCTCTGTTTGTGAACCCAATTAGGCATATGTTGAGGAAAGGGTGTATGTATATTAGATTTTAATTAAGCAGTGTTAATTATAATCTATGAGATGTGCTTACTGCTTATCTGATAATTATGAGAAAGCCAATTTGGCTGCTGGCTTGTGACTAATTAAGTGGAATTAGTAATGATAATTATAGATTTAATTTTTGTTTGCCTTTATTGGCAATGGGGGGAAAAGTGGCTTCCAGGGCTGGGTAGGGCAGGGATGGGAAAAGTCATGTGAAAGGTCACCATGCCAGGAATTTGGCCCACAGAGTGGGGATTTGACCAGGAAAAGGGGAAATTTTAGTGAAAAAAACCCAATTTGTCATTAAAAAAAGAGTTTTGCAAGAAATGCTGATGGAAACAAAGTTCTCCTAAAAAGCAGTCGTTTTGGGGAAGGTTGGGCTGGGTTTTGTCAGCTCATTGCACATGTAACTAGAGTCTTTTTTAAAAAACCTGAAATCTTGGGCAATTCAGGGAGTTTGACTTTTCCAGCCCACAGGGGAATTCCCTGGGGATCTCTCCTCCCTCCCATACCCACCATGACCCTGACTCCTGCTCCCAAGAAAAAGGGGACTTTTTGGCACTTTTTAATTTTTTAAATTTTCCTCTAGTGTAAATGGATAAGGTATAAAATAAACACAGAATCCTGCAAAAAACTGCCCAATCCCTGGGAATGGGACTTGCATATTTTAAACCTGCCCACAGGTTGCTCTGCCTGGCTGCAATCCTTGAAATACTAATTTTCTGCCCTTTCTGAGCATGCACTATGCTCAGAGGCTGCCAAATTGACCCAAAACATGAAAGCAAAGCTTTTGTGTGAGGCAAAGAATAAAAACACAGGGGAAAAAAAGGGAGGGGGGAAAAAATTAAATATATTGCAGCTGGATTTTTTAAAAGGCCCAGCTAAACTTGCAGCTGCACGACAGCACGTGCAAGCTCAGCTAATGATAATTAAATCTCCTGCTGCAGGGGTGAACTGCAATTTCGCGCTAGGTCTGCTGCCCGGGATGGAGCTCTCCCGGGAAAAGCAGCGCAGGGCTGGAGGGTCGGAGCAGGGAGATGCTCTGCTCGCTTGCCAGGCAGCACCCGGAGCTGGGGGATGCTCTGCCCGGCTCCTTCCCGAAAACAGCATCTCGCACCTCCAGCGCCGAGCTAAATAATACATGGCGATGCCAGGGATGAATTCCAGGCGGAGCGGAGCGCAGGGAAGACAATGCCGGCTGAATGCATTAAGGCAGCAGCCCCGGTGCGGCCGCGCTCATTTGCGAGGCCCCGCTGCAGAAGGGGGACCCCGCTGCGGCACCCCCAGGTCCTCGGCGAGGACGGCTCGGCGCAGGGCTGAGGAGAGCGGAAAGAGCCTGACCTGACTGCAAAGTGGCTCTTTCTCCGCATCCAAAGCCGGGGTGTTCCTGGCTGCAGCCTCGGAAGGGGCTGCGGGACCGGAGCGCTGCGCTCTGCGCGCCGGCAGTCCCCGGCACGGACCGAAATAGACTCTTTGCCCAGCTACAGCTCGGCTAAATGCGGTGCCCAGCCCCCCGGATCCGGGGAAGCAGCACAGGGCCATTAGCCAGATCGTTCGTGTCACATCAGGGACCGCGCCAGGAGCCCGATGCACGGAGCCCGAGGAAGAGGATGGCACACAGGTGATGCTTCTGGCTGGAGGAAGCTGGAGTGAAATAAACCCCAAGTCCTGGCCGCCTGTGAGCATTAAAGATTATTTGCCTGACAGGCTCTTGCCCTGACCTCTGTGGTGGCTGGTTTAAAGAGATTAAATGAGAGCAAACTCACAATTTCTGGGGTTATTTTTCCTTTTTTCCATTTCACCAGCTACTCGAAAATAGGCTTGTTCATAGAGGCAGAAATCCCCCACTATCCAGACCAAAAAATATTGCCAGCATCAGCCCAAAGTGACCAAAACACATGCACAGATGGGCAAAATTTGACCTCATTCCTGATGATGTTCAGAGTTTGTACAGCCATGGACATCTCTACAAATTCCCTCCAGGGTTTCCACTATATCCATTATAACAGGGCATCACCCTTAAGTGCACTTGCTGAATCATCCACTCCAGCTCCTGGACTTAATTTCTCCATGATACATTAAATACCTTCCCTTCCTGTCCTAAAGAGCGCTGGGATGCACTGGGAGGAACACAAATGGTTTTGGTTCTGACTTGATGCTCAGCTCTGTAAAGGAATTGTTCACTTGGAATTCCCTGGTAAGCAAGAGAGCTAAGAGAGGTCAGTGCCCAGCCTTAGAAGGATAAATAATACTTTAAATAGGACTCAGCTCCACGCCAGGACCTCCTGTTGAACACTTCCACCTGTAGTTGGCAACGGATGAATCACTGAGTGCTTCCACACCCCTCTGAAATGAGGAGTAATGGGGTTTTAAGAGAATAATGCTTCATAACACTCAGCATTCTGTGGGATAAGGTAAAGACAAGGCAGAAGCCAGGAGCTGATAAAAGCTACAGCTTGTAATTCCATTGCACCTTCTCTACTCAATAAATGGGTTTCAGTCAGAGCATCTCTTCCATCCAACCCAAAAAGGACCTGAAGGGTAAGTTGATTGCATTGATCGTGCATGCATTTTCCCGGCAGGGAAACTGGCCCAGTCCCTGGCTGCTCCTGTCCAAAGTACTCCACTTACTTATTACGGGAATATCGCCAGAGACTCCAGGGCCAGGGAGCGGGACGCTACAGGGAATTCATTGCTCTCTGCGTGCTGGGAACATTAAGTGGGAAGGCAGAGCAGGGGGGTATGGCAGCAGCTCAGCTCAGCCTCTTCTCCATCACAGCCCCTGGCAGCCAATCGCTCCTGTCACAGGTTTGCCAGCCCCGTGGGACCCTTCCCACAGGACTGTCCTCAGCCCTTGTGGGAACAGGAGGACTCCAGGGGGCAGAGCAGTGTGGCTGTGCTGAGACAAACTGTCCTCAGGCTGCTCCTGTCCCCTACAGCCCTGTCACCACTCACACCTCACATGTGCATCCTCCAGGTGAGGGACTCCCTCTGCATCCTCCCTCGATCGCTACACCAGCTGTGACACCACTCAGGGACCCAGCCCTGAGCCAAACCACCTCCTCTGTGGCTCCCCAGCTGCCCAGCACTGTAGGGTTTGCTGGTGTGACCATGGCCATCCCTAAAACCTTGCCTGTCTCCCCCAGGGAAGAGTGTAAATCCCTGGACTTGGTACAAAGCACAAACTCCTCTCAGTAAGGTCAGCACTGCCGTTGGAATCCACTGGTTGGAGGGCACTGCCATCCTAAACCATCCACAGGGAAAGCTGCTGAAACAAGGGATCTGAGCCCAAATTCAGCATCCAATCCCAAAACTGGAGCAGAAGGCATTGCACAAGCTCTGTGTCCCAGCTCTCATGCCTTTCACCCGGTCATGTCCCCTCCTAAGGGGTGGCACACATGTCCTGGAGGTCGAAGGGACATCCCAGGGCAGCACCAGTCTCCTTGCTCCGCTGCAGGAATGACAGCCAGGACCCAGGGCGGGCTGGCAGCCTCACACAGCACTGCCCAGCCCGGGGAGATGTGCCAGGGTACCTGGCTTTGCTAATTAACCCCGAGGCAATGCCCTGCCCACACGGCAGTGCTCCTCCAGCAGAGCTGCCCCCAGCTCTCCCCGCAGGAGGCTGAGCTGTGCCTTGCCAGAGTGTCTTCGAAGGAGAAGGCTATCAGCTCCAAACAGCCGAGACCTTTAGCTCAAATCCATTAATCCTCTTTATTAAACCCGGGTCACCTCTGAGTCCTGGCAAATTAACCAGCATCTCCCCACTGCAAGTACATCAAGAGGAAACGCGCTGTACAGCGCCTGTAATTTTCATGGACCAGGGCTCCGGGGTCAGAGGGCTTCCCGGGCTCCAGTCTCTGCCTTTGTCAATTTAAAAGGGAACATCGGCCTGCGCTTGTATAAATTACCAGAGAGGCAGAGCAGGGGCCCAGGGCGCTCTGCCAGCTCCAGCTGTGCCACTGTCCCCTCTTCTGCCCAGGGACAGGAGCAGGGGACAGCGAGGCCACGAGCACTGAGTGCCCTGGGGGGAGAAGTGGGGCTGGGGATATCCTCCAAACAGCTGGGCAGGCAGGGCACTGCACTTGGCATCCTCCAAGGCTACCTTGGCCACGTGCCTTCTTACTGCCTCCAATAAATGGCACATCCCTGGTGCCAGCCCAGCTGGGGAGCAACAGAAAGGGAGACTGGAAGGGCTTTGCTCCAGCTCAGAAGTGGGTGGAAAATTGCTCCCTTGTTGCCTGAAATTTCACTATTTGAAATGTCTCTCCCTTTCTGCACTGTCCTGTTGGAGCCACTCTACTCTGAGTGCTCACCAAGCCAGCGCCAAAGCAAGAGCGGCTCTGGTTCTGAAAAGCCAAGGACATTTAGCTGGGCTGGGGAAGACCTGGGGCCAAATCCCTTATAAAAACTAATTATACACCCACTAGAAGAGATACAAAAGAGAAAACCAGCCCAGCCTGGCCTGGAGAAGAAGAACGCTGTTGTGGGCTGAGGGATAAGGGCAGCACAAGGATCAGAGGTCACAGCACTCTCTTCCTCAGATGGGTCTCCTCCTGCTTCTAGAAACAGCATCCTCAAGATAAGCAAGCTTCCCAGAGCCAAGCAAAGAGTGCTCCTGCACTCTATGAGCGAAGATAACAAAAAACCCATTTTTCATGGAGAAAAAAAATGTGGGAAAATTTCCAAGCAGCTCCTTAAGAGCCGTAAGCATCACATCTATTCCCCTAAGACAACTCCAGACCTGGCACTTCCCAGCACACTTTTCATCCTTAGCTTTACCACAGGGCCATAAATCCACTGGCTTTGGCTGAAGTTGCTGTGGTTTTACACCAGCCTAAGCCAGCAGAGACTGAGCTGGGGAACCATGATCCAAAGGCCAGGATGCTTGCCCCTCACTCAGTCCAACAGCACAAAGAGTTTTCAGTCTGGGGTTGAGATACAGGTAGGATTAACACACAGCACCTCAAATCTCCCAGCCATCAGCTTGTATCACTGCTTTAGTTTTTTATTAAAAACATCACTTCTAGCTGTATTTAATCACAGCAAGGTCATTTCAGTGACAGTTGTCAGCATCCTGGCCAAGGAGCCAGAGGAGCAGAGCCTTGGCCTGCTGGCCAGATAAAAGGAGGAGATGCTGGGTTTCATTTCCTTGTTTTCAATTGAGAGATGCCCACCTCAGTGTGCAGATAAAGGTGTGGGTGGGCCAGTGTCAGCCCCCCATGGGCAGAGATGGGAAGCTGCTGCTTGCTCTGCTCATCAGGAGCCCTGAGGAGAGAAATTGCATAGTTCTCCCTGCGGCCCTCTGCCCACCTCGAACCAATTTCTGCTCCTTTTAATTCAATTCAGCTCCTCCTGACCCTGGCTGGCTGGAGTTGCAGAGTTTCTCTCAACAGATAGCACCAATTACAGAGGTGTGAAAATGGAAGGCTTTCAATTCGGAGAACAAACCCAAGAAACTGGGACTTATTGAACTGAGAATCAGGGGGTGGGGAAGGGGGAGCGGGCAAGGGCATGGGCTCAGCAATATCAACTGTGCTCGCTCTAAAAACGAAATTCTGGGGCTGATCCCTCCAGGAGTGAAGGCATCCCCAGGGGCTGGGGTGGCAAATGGCAGGAGAGGTGCAGGTTGAGGTGTGCAGAGCTGATGGCACCTGGAGATGAGGGATGCAGAACTCAGCGCTGCATCCCTGGCATGCACCTCACTCGTTAGCGGCTGTGTGTGCGTGCAGTCCCCACAGGGCTGATTCCAGACCCTCAGAATCACATCCCACACATCTGACACAAACTGAGTTTGCTTCCCAGCAGCAGATCCTGCCTGGATTGACTCTGCAGCATCTGCAGCCCAATCCAGCCATTAGGAACAGCAGCATCTCCCTCCAGACCGCTCATGGTGTGGCACCACTTTCTGTCCTCCCACAAAGCCAAGGACTGTAGGTCAAGCCTCTGGAAACACGAGTGGCAGCATGAGCCTGGTCAGATCTGGGGAGGAGGGCTCTGGCAGGATGGTGGAGCTGCCTGACAGCCTCAGCAGTGAGATCAGCACATGGACTGACTTTACAAAAACTGCACAGTACAGCCTGTGATGATCAGAGAGTCCCCAGACAAAAGCAGGAATGTTCAGTTCATGGGAAGGAGGCAGGGATAAGCACTTCTCTGAGCTGAGCTCACTGAAACTCTTTGCCCAACATGCCCTGATGCTAAAAAAAACCCCTTAAAAATCTGAAATAAGAAGTCCTACATGCCCAGGAGAGAAAATCAGGTTACTCTTATGGGAAGGTGAACTACTGAGTAGGGTCCCCCACCATCTCTGGATACTTCCAGGTACCTCAAAGAATGTAAGGATGAAAAAAAGCCTCCTCCAGACCTGAGAATTCCTGTCTCCTGTCCTGTCTTTATCCGACTGGTCAGAGCATGAGCACAATGCCCATGTGCCAACCAAGCCCAGGGGCTGCCTTTAATCCAGACTTCTGTAGACTTCTCCCCATCCCTGGAAATGTTCAAAGCCAGGCAACCTGGCCTAGTGAAAGATATCCCTGCCCAAGGCAAGGATGTGGGATGAGATGACCTTTAAGTTCCCTTCCAACCCAATCCATTCTGTGATTCTATGATTCCCTTCCTTGATGAGGAAAACCTCACGTGGCAAAGCTCTGCCTCCCATGCCAACACCCAAAGAGCAAGGGGGTCCTCTCAGTCTGAATTTTGAGCAACTGCCCAAAGTTCTGGCTGGCACATCCGAGCAGGCTCAGCATCTCCTTTCGGAATCCCAGAGCTGGGGTGGGGGACACCAAAACAAAGCAGTGGCTCATTCCTGCCTCTCTCCCAAGAGTTCCACGACTCAGAGCAGCTCCGAGCGTGGCTTCCAAGCCAGTGCACGGCACCTCCTGTGCCTCCAGCCAAGCCGTGGCCGCAGCTCCTCCAGCACTGCCCATAAATCCTGCAGCCCGGTAAACAGCGGAATTACGGCGCCCCGCCATTGCTTAGCCGCCTTTGACACTAATTGCTCTGCAGAGTGTGTGCAACTGGCAACACCTTATTAAAAGTGAAATATATTATACTGTCCACTTATTGCGACTTTATAAAGATAAAGTGTCCCGAGGATCTGGAGAGGCTGGCAAAGGCAGCGGCTCTCGGCCCCGCCGCGGCCGGCGGATGCTGCAGCGCAGGGCAGGCACTGACAGGACAAATGCGTGCTCTCCCTGAAATTCCAAAGAGCATTTCCATCTGGAGACCAAGGGCTGAGTGAAGAGCGTGCTTGAGAATTTCTCCTCTGTTCGTCTCCTCCTTTCAGCTCCGGGATCATCACTCTCAAGCCTCAGGGGAAGGACAGGCAAAGATGCAACGTGAAAGGGCAGGGGGATCAATCACGTGCTGCCCTCCTGCCAGCCTGGAGAGGAGCAGAGGGTGCCCCTCCACTCACAAAGTCAGGCTGATCATGAATTCACATTTTCCTTCTTCCAGACATCGCTGCCTGAACTGTGGTACAGACTCTCCTGCCAGGACACAAACTGGGGCATATAAGTGCAGGTTCAAGAGCCTGGTGGTGCTCCAGCTCCCTGCCAGCCAAGTGCAGGGATTTTAGCACCCAATGTACTGATCCTGCACTGTTTCTCCTGTGTTTCTCAAAGCAGGAACTCCACTGTTTCACAAGGAAAAACGCACTTCAGATTTGGAGCTACAGCAAGGACACGTCTCTTAACACTTGTCTCCGCACATGCCTTGGGCAAGTCATTTTCCCTCTTTATTCCTTGGCTCCCCTGTCTACAAAAACAGGTACAATGAAATTTCTCTTCTCTGTGAATTATTTTATCTGCTGGAAACAAACACTTTGTAAGAGTGAGACCTGATATCACTGAGTTTCAGTAATAAAGGTTTTGATCCAGGCCCCCTGGCCTCGTCTCACCAGGTAATTTTGGAAGAATTTTCATGTTTCTTTTGAATTGATGGGCTATTTCTGGTTGGGAACACAACAGACAGGAGGAAGGCAGACACAGGGGATGCCATCAAAGGCCCCTCCTGCAGCCTGCAGTGCTCACAAAGAAGTGGTGAGCAGAGAGGGCACAGAAAACCCACCCATGTGAGGTAAAAATCAGCTTCTGAGGACTTCTTCCCAGCAAAATTAAGATATTCCCAGGCACATCACAAAAGTTATTACGTGTACATCCCTCCTGTTCTGTGGAGAGTACAGACAATATTATTTATTATTTATTGGTCATTTCCCTTGTGGCAGAGAGGAGACACCCACCTCCCACAGTCCATGTGGTGCAGAAGCACAGCCTGCATCCCTCTTTGATTCCTGAAGGAAATGGCACGTCCTCCACAACGGATTTGAAATATCCAGAGTCTTTGGTTCAACAAGTTCAAATCCAAGTTAGATCAATACCTTCTCACTCCTGAGGTATCAGCAGGTAATTGGGTATCGTGCAGTGATGAGTAACCTAGTTTGCTCAGAAACTGCAAACTTTAATCTTCATCCATTCCTGGTACATAGAATAGCGAGGGAGGAACAGATCAAAGGAGAACAGATCAAATTCAGCTGCATTTGGACCCAGATTGCAGAAAAAAGGACTCATTCTTAAGCAAAATGGCTCAGGCATCTGAGGTTCAGCACCTTGAGAGATCTGGGTACAACACAAGGCAGAGAAGTTTCCATTTCTCCAGTGACCCCAGTGCCACCTGGGATTTAGGCTGTTTCTGACCCCCCCAGCTTGGACCAGAGCCCTCTCCAAATTCACACACAACACCTCAACCTCTCCAAGTATCCATGACTCCCACCCCAGCCCTCTCCCCTTTTCCCCTTTCCAGCCCTGAAATGCCCATGGCACCAGCCCTAGTGCAGGCAAGGAGAAGCTGGTCCAGCTTTCCAAGCAGGAATGTCCTCCCTCGCTGTAGGAAGTTCCCACCTCTGCCATGGAAAGGAGAAGTGCCAGGTAGACTTATGGGCAGAACGAGACAGAAAAGCACCGGGGGCAGCAGAACGACCTATTTGACAGATTTCCCTGCCGATCAAAGCTAACTTTGCTGAGAGCTTTTGACATCTGATTAATTACGTGGCGCTGGCTCGCCTCAAAATCCCGAGTTTCCGGCAGCCCTCACTTTCCCTCCTCGCAGCCCTCGGCGGCCAAACCCGCTCCCCTGGTGCCAGCAGAGGAGGGGATGGCAGGAGGTGGCTCTGCCAAAAGTCCTGGCCCGTCCCTGGGAGGATGGAGATAAGCAGGGCGAGGGACAGCCGGGGACAGGGCCCCTTTGTCTGAGGTGCCTTTTGTCACGGGGAGATAGGAGGAGGCTGCCGTGCGCTGACATTTCGGTGACCAAATTAAAATGCACCGCCACGGAGACTAAATGTCATTAGCCTCATTAGAAGTGATCGCATTAAAATAAACAACCACAAAAAAAAAAAAAAAAACAGAAAAAAAAAAAGGGGGAAAAAAATGAAGTGGAAATTAGCCAACGCCATTAAATAAAACAAATAAATGGGGAGATCCTTCGAGGACTGTGCAGCTGATGCCAACAGAGCAATGAGTTGAGAAAGGGCAGGAGCAGCCAACATCTCCATGGGCTCTGCTGCCAGCCTGGACTGTGATGAGACAAGTCCCCTGCTGGTGTGGCCCCAGATGGAGCTGCCCCTTTTGGGAGAAGTCTTTGGAGCTTCCAGACAGTTCCAGGTTGGCTTCCACCTCTATTCCCATGTCCCCCAGGGCTGGAACTGTGGGCACTGCTCTGCCAGCACCTCTGCAATCCAAGGGGTGCACCTGTGTGCTGCTCTAACAGGAAGGAGGATTTTTTTTAGCAGCATCAAGGTTTCTCTTGGAGGCTTCCCAGTCAATTACTGGCCAACACCAACCACATTTGGCTGATGCTTTGTGACAGGACCGCCACACGAGGTGGAAGGCTTGGTGAAAGAAGTGCCACTTTGTCCTTGCAGAGAGAGGAATTTTTCCTCTAACCCCTCTTGCTATGCAAACGCCATTTCCTTTGGGGCGGGAGAAGTCATCAGAAAGCCCTTGCAAGATCCTGCTTATGACAGAGCAGATTTGAAAGCCCAGAGATCTCCTTCCCCCTCCTTCCTTTCTGTCAAAAATTATAATCATCATTTTCCAGCTTGCTGAACAATCAAAGTGTGGCCTATATTCGCTGGAGCTCCTTCCACATGCTGCATGCATAGCAACAAGTCCAGGAAACAAAAGCCAGAAGTAAACAGTTGGGAGAAAGGAGGCAAAGGGCTGGCAGGGGACAGCAGGGGGACACTGCTCAGAAAACACGAGGGGCACAGCCTGGCTCAGCCCAGTCTGACCAGTTTGGAGCTGCTCTAAGGGCCAAAGCCCCATGTGAAGACCTCTTCTTCCATCTTCTGCAAAAAGCATGGGAATACAGATGCCTGGAAGCTTGGTTAGTGGAAAGGGCAGTACCAGAAGGAAGCCCAAACCTCCTGCTGCAGGGTCAGCTGGTCCTCGTGTGGCTGGAGGAGCAACCCATGGGGTGAATCACGCAGGACGAGGCCATGTGGAGCACAGGTAACCCCAGCTGCCCCTCTGGGAATTCCATATCCACTGGTAAACCCCATGAGTGCACCAGCTCTGCTCAACACTACAGACATCCCCCAGAGCTTTGCTGTCCAGGCAGTCTGAGCTGATGAGCTCCAGTCCCACCATCACATCCTGAAGTGCAGAGCTCACAGGGAAGCTTTCCTGGGCTACCCTTCCCTGCACTTCAGTCTCCAGAGCAGTCAATCCAGCACTTTTCACTAGCGCTGAATTCACAGAAAAGTAAACCTAAAAATATCTCCTCTTTTTCCCCCTTCCTTGCCTCATCTCACACGTGTCCCTGGCGCACATGACTCTGCCGCACAGGCAACAGGTTCAACTTCCCAAAAGCTGCTCCTCCCAAGGGGGTGGCTCTCTCACTGATGGGTCCCTGCAGTACCTGAGCATCCCAAACCACTGCCCTCAGCCATCCCATGCTGTCTGAACCTCAGCTGGGACTAGAGGGAGAATCCCCCAGCTCCCACTCAGCCCCACAACACCTGGATTCACGTGTCCATCTGTTCACAAGGGTGACACATCCCCTGCCGCTCCCACCGGACAGGCCACCTTGCCTGGGCACCCACAGAGGGTGAAAACACAATCCCAGAGCTTTGGAGAAGCAGGCAGGAAAGTGTTTCTTCTTTCTAGGCATGAAACGAAGAGGAGCTCCCTGGAAAAACCCACCCACGGAGCAGCAAGTGTCAAAGCCACCTCTGTTATGTGCTGTTGCTGCGTTGGTAATTATAAGTACCGTGCCTTCATTAGGGAAAGATGACTGGGAGGCAAGGAGATTTGCAGCAAAGCTGTTATTATTTTTAAGTTTAAACAAAAAGGAGGAGTGTGACAGCTGAAATCACTCCCCATCCTTCACATGCCAGCAGCTGAGAGCATCTCAGGGGATGCTCAGAAGGTAAAAAGGGTTCAGGATCAGTGCCTAGCTTTGCCTAACTTGGGGGGGAAAAGGCAGGGCTGCAAAGCTGAGGGTGACCCCAGGGTCATGAAGGTGATTACAGATAAAATCCAACAAGTTTTCCTCTATCCCCAGCTGACTGCAGCAGAAGGATCCTCCTGGGTACCCTGTTCCCCCCCAAACCTGTTGGGGTTCATCTCTGCACCCCAACAGCTCCCCTCAGTGACTCTGGTTTCTTACCAAGCAAAGCACAAACTCCGAATTTCATATTCAAGTGTAAAATATGAACACAGCTGTTTATGCAGCTCAAAATTCGCCATAACCAAATATTCAAGCCTTTGGAGAAGATTTTCAAAGGCGCCAGTTAAGGCACAGAGCTCCCATCGGTGCCTTTGAAACATCTCTCCCTTTTCAGTTTTTCACAGGGATTCGCACCAGCAAAAGCTCCTCCACCCGGCCGTCTGCAACCACGGAATGCACAAAGGAGAGGCTGTCAAAGAGAAGCTGCTGGAAAACGCAAAGCAAGGTTCAGCACTTTGGGGCATCCTGAAAGGCAGCTGCCAGAGCCACCGGCCCCGAAACCCACAGCCCCCAGGGCAAATTCTTATGGGAACTTGCACCGGGGGAATTGCGCTGTGTGTGCCTCCTCTCCCGTCACGCTCCCTCCCCGCATCGCGTGGAAATGACAGCGAGTGCTGCTCCTCCCCAGCAGAATTAAAACACCCTCTAAGAGGCCAGCACCAACCTTCTCCCTGTACTGGGAGCCAGGAGATGGAGAAATCAAACTACAGGCCAGGCCTCAGGGAGAGACAGAGAAGACCAGACAGTGGTTTGGGGCTCACACCCCATCCTGCTGGGACACCTTCCCCAGCTTCCCTGACTCCTGGAAGACTGATGGTTGCAGTGCCTGATCCACACCTATCCCCAGCCTTTGGGAGAGCACAGAAAATCCCTTTAAGCCCCTCTTGCTCATATTGAAATGACACTAAAGCAGAACTAATGTGCTCCAGGTACTTATTCTCAGGCTTAGTCGCAGGGATCAGCAGCCCTCCACCAGCCCGGCATCCCCCACCTGAGAGAGGTGACAGTCATGTCACAGGCAAGAGGAAAAGCATGCTCCTGCAGCAGGGACCCCTTTAGGAGGGGATGGGAGGGTGTTTTTTAATGCCTGTAATGTCTATTTTGTAAATTTAGATGGGTTTTACCACCACCACCAAAGCCAGGCTGCCCCAGCAAAGATGAAGTCACACAGAGTCTCTGGGAGGATGCAGAATGCAGGTCCTGGGTGAAAGGGTGACAGTGGCAGAGTGGGAGACATCCCAAGCTCTATAAGCATCACCTTGATGCCCTGGAGCAGTGAAAAACATGATTGTCCATTTCTCCCTGCACTGCCAGATTTTCTGACCACTGCCATGACAAGTAATTTCCCCCAGCCTGCAAAGGCAGCGATATAAATGTCTGAAGAGGCTGATGAGCATTGATTTTTGCCACCTGTAGAGCCATGATGTCACCCTGTAACTGCAGCTCAGACAAAGATTCCCCCCTGCCCCAAATTCATTCTCCATCACAGCCCACCCTCATCTCAAAACAGCAGCACCCACAATGCCCAGCAGTTCAAAGAATTTGCCAACAGCTTGGCAATTAAATTACCCACTCACCTCCCTATCCTGCAGTGCTGGACTCGTTAAAAATCCTCAGCATCCTTCCCACCTCAGAGAGCAACCCCTGTCCAGCAACCCGCCTCCCCCAAGGCTCCAGATGACAACAGCATCCAGGCTTCGAAATTATTTTAGATAGAAACTTGTCTTACAAAGAAGTAAAAAGCTGCAGAGTAAGACAGCCTCCATGACCAGAGGGGTCAGGGTTCCATTATTGCATTAACCTTTTGTGTCTTTAGATTCCACGAGAGTAAATTGGTAACGAGATGACACGAGACCCAATGGGAAAAATGCATCTTTCCTAACAAAAATAAGAGAAAGGAGGAAGGACAGAGGTGGGAGCAGGAGAATGAGAAAAAACTGGCAAATAAGCTATTACAGCTAATAATAACTTTGCGATGCTATTTTCTGCAGGAGCCTTCAAGTTGTGATGTTTCCCTTCACTCTAATTACACCTTCTAAAAGCAGGTTCCCTTCTCACTTTAACCACCCCGTGTGAAACTCCCGCAGGATTCAGATAAAAACGGAAAGGAAAAGAGTTTGCACTTCTGAAACAGCCTCTGCATATCCCAGGGGAGAGTCACCTGCATAAAACCTTTGGGATTACGCCTGTGAATAATAAACAGCCCAAGAAAAACACTTTGGGAAGGTGCAGGCTCCAAAGGACAGCAGGGACCATTCACCTTCCCTCTGCCATCCGTGACTTTGCCAACACGACTCATGTTCCAGCCCACAGCAGTGAAACCATGACTGAAATCACTGCTGGGACAGTTTGGGCAGGGAGGGAAAACATCCAACCTCTGAAAGCTGGGCGCAAATAAAAAGGATTGGAGATGTTCAAATCCAGGGCAGGAAAGCAAAGCACCACGCAGCCCAGAGTATTTCCCTTCCTCTAATGCAGGCAGAAGGGTTTGGCTTGATGGATTAAGGGCTGAGCCCAGCCAGGCAAAGTCCTGGGCTGGTTTAGCTCAGGGGACATCCAAAGCCAAAGCAGATATTGCTACTTAATGGAAATAAGAAGGGAAAGCTACAACTGCCTAAGTGCGGATCAAGAAGCCTCTCCCAAGTTTCCAGGGGCTTAAATGCAGGGGCCTTTTCCTTCCCTGGCACACACAGAGGCCAGAGCCAGCCCAGGCCTTGGCTTGGCCCAAACAGCCACGTCCTGAGGAAAGTGCAGCAGGGCACTGGCAAACAGCAAATGTGCCCTGTCAGGTTTCTGCCAGCTCCTGCAGCTTAAGGACATCTCAGTGACAGCCCATCAAGTGTCACACGTCCTCCCATTTGGCCCACACAGCTGCTTCCATCCATTTCTCTGCAATTCCAACCCACAGAGCCTCATCCAGCAGGAGGGTGAAAGAGCCAATGCTCTGCTCAGCGCAGCCTTGCTGAGGCACGCCTGCCCCCACCCCAGGCACACCCACCCTGTCCTGCTGAAGATCTATTTTCAAAAAAACCCTTTACATGCACTAAGTCAGCTCACACAGCCATGGCTCCCTCGTGCTCACGTGCTGAACTACAGAAGCACCATTTTGGTTTCTGGTGTTGCTGAGGAGCTCGAGGCTCTGCTGCCAAGGGTTCTCCACCACTGCTCCCCAAAAGACAAAGCTCAGCCCAGGGGACAGGGCTGACCCCAGTGCTGATGCACATCTCAGCCCCCTGCCATCCCTCAGAGGGGTACCCAGCCCATTCCAGGGGGTTTTGTACCCACTGATCTGCTCAGTTTGCAGTGTGACAGCTCCACAGGACCCCAGGATGTGGTTGATCCCATGGCACTAGCCTCCACAAGCAAGTTTTAACCCAAGAACCCTCCTATTCAGCACTACTGTGGGCAGAGCTGCTTGCCAGCTGTGACATGAGTAACCTCTCCCCTGCCAGCCTCACCCTCTTGCCACACACACCAACCCCACACAGCCAGTGGTTCAGCTGCTGGAATCACAGCTGTGCCTCTCTCTGCCCTCCCGGGTCCAACAGAATCCTCCCTGGCAGTCACGAAAAACACAAGGTTGGGTTAAGATCGGATCCCAGCCTCGACACCCAGTCCCCATCTGCTTGCACAGGGATGATAATCTTCCCAGCTGCTAAAAGTGCACATCATCATCAAAAATACGCCGGTGACTTCCTCCCCCCGGCGCTCAGCTCTGCTCTCCACCCCCATCGCCCTCGCTGGATGCAGCGCTCGCTGCCCCGCGAGCATCAGCACGGAGCCAGCGCTGGATGCAAACCCAGCATCGCCCCCTGAGCCGAGGGGACGAGGCCAGCCCACATCTCGGGAGCCACCCGCTCAGTTCACCGAGGTTGCGGCACCGGCACGGCCTCCCCGAGTGCCGGGATTGAGGCAGGGGGTTCATTTTCACTTTGTAGAAGGGAGCGAGGGAAGGCACCGAGTTTGCTTGGCAGGAATCAGGGAAGCACGGATGAGGGGAGCGCAGGGAATAGCATGACAGCTCTCAGAAGAGGGAGGGCACAGCAGGTGCCCAACTCTGAAGGGGAAAAACTGCATGAGCCCATCATTTCGAGGCAGAGGTTGCCCGAGGGGACGGACCCTGCCCGGCTCGGGGGCTGCTGCGATCCCGGCCAGCCCCCCTGCAGGTGCCGGCACCGCTCAGGTACCGGCGGCTCGGTGCCCACCTGGGGGTGCAGCGCGGCTCCGGAGCCCCGCACTGGGAGCACTGGGAGCACTGGGCAATCCCCCGCTGCAGAGCAACTCGCTGCCTGCCTGCCTGCATGCGCGCCTTGGTGCGCAGTGTGCGCGGAGCCGGGCGCTCTGCTCTCCCACCCTGCGAGCCCACCCTGCCCTCCCATCCGCCGGAGAAAAAGCTTCCTGCGCTACCTGGGATGAAGAGCAGGGCAGTGGTGGCCGTGAAGACGATCCAGCAGGCAGGATGGTACATCTTGGAGCTGCGGTAGGCGAGCGGCTGCTTCGCTTGCTGCTTGCTGCTGCCGCCGCTGCTTTCCGTCTGCGCTGAATTCTGAGCAGGTTTAAATCCAATGTTTGCAGAGGGAGGGAGACGGAGTTAGCGAGCTGGAGAGAGGGGGAGAGACGGGAGCAGGCAGTCAGCGTGTCTGGTCTCCCCTTGCACACGCACGCACACTCGCACACAACTGGCAGAAGGAGCACCAGGCTCCGTGCGTGCACCGGGAGCGCAGACCTCCTACCGGGCACCCATTGGTTCAGGATGCTGACTGACACAGGCACTCTCGCTCTCCTGCGGGCTCCACTCCGCAACCAGGGAGTTAAATGCAGGCATCGACCCCCCGAGCACCCCTCCCGGCACCAGCTGGTGCCCGGGATGCAGGGAGCAGCTCTAGGATGGAGGGAGCAGACCCAGGATGGAGGGAGCAGCCCCGGGATGGATGGAGCAGCTCCGGGATGCAGGGAGCAGCCCGGAGATGGAGGGAGCAGCTCTAGGATGGAGGGAGTAGTCCGGGATGCAGGGAGAAGCTCTGGGATGGAGAGAGCAGACCCAGGATGGAGGGAGCAGCTCTGGGATGGAGGGAGCAGCTCTGGGATGGAGGGAGCACCTCTGGGATGGAGGGAGCAGCTCCGGGATGGAGGGAGCAGCTCGGGATGCAGGGAGAAGCTCTGGGATGGAGGGAGCAGCCCCTGGAAGAAGGGAGCAGACCCAGGATGGAGGGAGGAGCCCCGGGATGCAGGAGCAGCCCTGCACGGACACGGGCACGGTTACACCAGCTCCTCGTGCACCAACCACCTGCCAAGGGGGAATTTTTTTCTTCCCCAGCCTGGAGCTGGCTGGTGGGGCAGCCCCAGGCTTCAGCCCTTTGGCTCACCCTGTCCTCTGCTCCCCTCACCGAGAAGGCAGCAGCAGCTCTTCCTACTGCTGAGACAAACCAGGGAGCAATCCAAGCTTTTTAGCATGAGTGGGTGTTTTTCACACAAATCTCTGAATCCAGGCAGCAATCTTCCCTGTGCATCCCAACTGGAGACATGTTTTTTCCCCTTCAGCAGCTCACAGAGCCCCAAAAAGACACTGCTCCTGCAGACCCCCTACCCGATACCATCCCATAGCAAGGAGTTTTCCTCAGGCTCTCCTTTCCTTCCAGCATGCCACAATTCTCCTCCTTACCCCCAGACCCCCCTCCCTGGCATGGTCCCACACCTCTGCTGAGCCCTGAGCATCCCTGGGCTTGGACAGCTGCCACTGCCATGTCCCCCTCCCACAGCCACCTCCAGACCAAGGCATTCACCAGTCAGGGCTTGAGTTTGCTGCATTGCCAAAAAAAAAAAAAAAAGGAAAATAAAAAGGAAATAAATGTTGTTAAGGTTAGTTTCCAAAACAATTAGTACTTATTTTTGACATTTTTTAAACAAAAAGATGTTTCTTATTTCTCACTAATTGCAGCTCTGTTAAAAGCAGACTGTAAGCAGGTTTTTTTAATCCTTCAGGACAAATTTAAACCTTCAGTTTTTCTCAAAACAATCTCTTTCCCCACTAACTCAGGGTTAAAGGTCTCTTTTTGAGTTCCAGGCCAGCCCAAGAGAACTTTCAGCCCAACACTTTGGATTTCCAGCTAACTCACCACAGCTTTATGGCACCACTGGCCACACACTCCTCCACATCCCCCACCCCAGGGTTTCACCTGCTCCTCACCTTAGTCTCTGTTCTCATCCACCTGGGCTTGTTCTCACCATCCCTGGATCCCCATTTTCCTGGATTATTTTCCCTCGAGACTCCTTTTTGCATTAAACCATCATCTCAAGGAGCAGCTGGCTGAGACACCCTCAGCCCTGGGGTGTGCAGGAATCCTGGGAGAACAATGGATCCACAAACACCAATTCCCACAACCTGCCACAGAGCTGGGGCCAGACCTCTCCTGGCATCCAAACCCACAAACCCCTGATCATTCCCTCCCCTCTGATCTTTTTTCCCTTTTGTCTCACCCACCTGTTACAACTCGATACCAGCACATCCCCGTCCATGCACATCCCTCTTATCTGGCATTATTTCCACACACAGCAGCACTGGGAGGAGCAGGAACAGTGGATTTGGAACACAAAGCCATATCCCTTGTGCTCTGGAAGGGGTGGCCTCACCCAGAGAGGGATGGGAGCCAAGCACACACTGCCAGGACAAATTCCTCTGGCTTTTAACCATTAATCCTGTTTCATTTTCTGCTCAGCATGAATAAACCACAAGTTTTCAAAAGCTTTTAACTCAACCATATTCCCACATTATCTGCTGAAGGCATCCCATCTCCTGCATCCTCAGGAAAGCACCAAAGAAAACATGACTAAGGATTTCATTCCTTTAATAAGAGTAAAGTTATGTTGTTTGACCTCTGAAAGAGCTAAATCATCACGTGGAGCAAAAACCAGTGAGCAGGGTGTCTCCTTCAGCCTGGGATGAGGACAGGGATATTTCTGTCCTGAATTTCCCTCTAAATGACACCCCAACAGATGACACCAAGCAAATTTATCCTTTGTTTCACAAGTATTTTAGGAAAACAGCTGCAAAGAGACATTTGGGATTTCCCAGGGCTGCCAGGCATGTGGCTGCATCCTCCCTGGCCAGTCCAGGACAGGGACATCTGTCCCCAGGGGAAACTGAGCTGCTTTGGGGCTCAGCTGAACCCTGCAGCTGCAGCTAATTCTCCAAATGCACACAGCGAGCTCTGAATCCACCCAAGGCAAAAAGAAATAAAGTTATCTTGGAGGAACTAAAGGAAATGAACAAAGAAATCATTTCTAATTAACAGAAATGTTTGATGGACTCAGAACAAACATGTTGCTCTGCTTTCAAACCCTGAGTTGAAAAGCTATATTTGGGTAAGTTTCAAAACAACACATTCTTACTTTTTTTTTTTTCTCCCACCACACTTCTCCCATTTGCTTTTTTTTTTCACCTGGCAGTGATTATTACCCAAATCCAGCACACACTGAGCTGCTCTCTTTGCATATATTTTGGCCAATTAGGCTGGCACCTGAATTGCCAAACACAGCTCTGAGAGTGACCTCGGAGCAGACCTTTGGTACCTTGCTGCCTTTACCTTCCCATCTGCAAAATGGGAACAAATGTGCTTTGATCAGCCAAACAAACCCATCACTGCTCACCAGCTCTGCAGGACCGAGCAGGCACTGGCCTGTGTCATTTGTTTGATTTCCAAGACACATAATAAAAAGGTGTATAAATATGTATTTAGCTGGTGGAGCTTTTCTGGGATATTTGGGGTTGTTTGCTTTCTGATATCAAGCAGAGAATCTAAAATGCATATTTAAATTTGACAGGCAGCCCCCGATCGGAGAGGAGACATTCTGCTCCACTGGGCACATTTAGACATGATTTTTGTGTGTATTTCCAGAGGTTTTTTTCCCCCAGCTGTCTCAATGCATATTCACATCTGGGACCAGAGTAGTCTCAGGGGGAAATAACACGTTTTCAGCGAAGCAGAGGTTTGCACAGCCAGGGAGAGGAGGCAGAGCAGTGCAGGAGAGCAGCGTGAGGAGCATCCCTGCTCCCATCCTGGCTGCTCCATTCCCAGAGCAGCCTCCCCTGGGCTGATCCCGTCTGCCAGAGGTGATCCCTACAGAGTCCTGCATCACCTCATATCACAGATCACCTCATGCCATAGATCACCGCATGCCACACATCACCCTGTGCCACAGAGCACTGCCTCCCTGCTCCTCCAGGTGCTCAGGACCATCCTTGACCCACTCTCCTTCCCGACCCCAGCATCCCACACCCCTCACAGACCATTCCCCCAGAGCAGTGCCAGGGAACTGGATGGCACCTCTCTGCAGGACTGTGACTTTGCAAGGAGCCTGAGCGGTGCCTTGAGAGGTGTCTGCTCACACTGGGAGGTGTAGGGGAGCAAAGTGGGAGCCCTGGGATGAGCAGGATGGAGTGCAGAAGGGTTGGGATGGGCAGGATGGGTGCAAAAGGGTTGGGATGGGCAGGATGGGCAGCAAAAGGGTTGGGATGGGCTGGAAGGGGTGCAGAAGGGTTTGGATGAAAGGGATGCTGAGAGGGGCAAGATGGGGAGCAGGAGCCCTGGGATGGGCAGGAAGGGGCGCAGAAGGGTTGGGATGGGCTGGAAGGGGAGCTGAAGGGTTGGGGTGAAAGGGATGCTGAGACAGGTAGGATGGGGAGCAGGAGCCATGGGATGGGCAGGAAGGGGCTCAGAGGGCTCCAGGGAAACAGAAAGCCTCCCAAATCGGCCGTGCCTGTGGCTTTCACCCCCATGCCCTCTCCACAGCACCCACCCCAGGCAGCCCCCACAATCTCCTCCCGCTCACTGCCTCCTTCCTGTCCCCTCCCTCGGGGTGTGTGTGTGTGCTCTGCTGAATGAAAGGCTACCCTTTTCTCCTTGACATCTTGTTAGAATGTGAATACAACAGCTATTGATTTGCATTTCGTGCAAGGAGAGAGGGAAAAAAAAAAACCTAGCTTTTTTTCTCTATTTTTTTTTAAAGAAAGACTCTGAACTCAGAGCTCCTGCAGGAATAAACAACCTGGATGGGGCTTGGAGCAACCTGGTCTAGTGGGAAGCGTCCCTGGCCATAGCAGGAGGTTGGAATGAGGTGATACCAACACAAACCATCCCGTGATTCTGTTAATTGAGCACCAACCACACCAAGCTCTGCAGGGAGAGCACAAGGACCCACCCAACCATCCCCTCCCAGTGCCTCTTCATCCCTGCAGCTCTCCCCAGTTCGAGTTACCCCAGGCTGGGCCAGCAGCATCCACCAAGCCCCGGGGGGAAGGCAAGCAAAACAATTAAGCTGGACCTAAGGCAACTAAATGAGCAGGAAAAGGCAAGGGAGAAGCAGGCTGGGGCTCGGGAGGAGATGGAGCAAGCAGCACTGCTCACCTCTTGCAGGTCCTGGCTTGCAGTGCCATCAGTCAGGCTCCTTCCACGCAGGTCCCCAACCATTGTGGCACAGACACCAACTGTCCTGCCACCCTTCCATGGGGAGAGTGTCCCACTCCTCCAAACCAGGGCAAGCACAGCAAGCAGGGAAGAAACCGAGGGTGCGAAATGAGGGTGCTGGCCTCAGTGGCTGAGGGCAAACAGCGATGCATCACCTCCCCCAGCGGGCTGCTGGGGGGATTAATTAGTGTTTGTAAAGCGCTTTGAAGATAATTGAGACTGTGGGAGAGCTCCTGACCAGGAGAGAGGGAGAGATGGGGATCAGGGAACCCAGGTATGGTGTGGTTTCTTATCTGGTGTGCAAGCTGCAGCCCTGGCTGGGCCGGCGCCACGCGGGTGCAGATGAAAGGTGGAACGGGAAAATTTCCGCAGAGTGAAAAAAAAGAGAAATCATGCGCATGCTGCTTGGGAAAAATGAGTGAGAGAGAGATGAAAAGATGGGATCTAAGTCTCTAAAAGCTGTAGAGACCTGCTATTGATTCTGGCTTGGGAAGAAGGGGCCTGAACAAGAGCTGGTGTGTTGTTAAGTGCACTTATCTCCTCTTGTTAGATGGCAGAACGGGGCCAGATGGACAGGGTCCTAATTCCCGTCAAGAATCATTACCTGCTGCATGCTGGATGAGGCACCTCCAAAGATGTGCTGTGAGCTCTGGAAAACGTGGCAGCACCAGGAGGTCAGGACCCCACAGTGTCCCTGGACAACCCATTCCAGTGCTGGAGCACCACTTCCCTGAAACAGCTTTTCTCATGTTTAAAGAGAATTTCTTGCACTTTGATTGTGCTCGTTGCCCTCTCTGGGCACTCCTGAGAAGAGCTCATCCCCTGTGCACTCCCAGGTGCTCCCAGCCACCCCCCAAAACACCACCACCCTCCAGAGCACCTCATCTCCTGGGAGGAATCCTCATGAGAAGGATTTGTGTGTATTTCCAGAGGAAATCCATGGGAAGGAGGAAAGTGGGAAAAGACAGCGAGGGAGTTTGCTCCCCTCCTCAGCCGTCAGGAGGATGGGCCAGCTCCAGGAGTGATGAAACACAAGATACACACAGATCTTTGATCACAGTAATTATCCATTGTTGTCATGTACAAAACATTATCTTTATGCAGGCATCAAGTTCCTTCTGTGCCACCCCCCATCCCCTCACACCTCACTGCTCCAGGCTCCCCATCCCACCCTCTCCAAAGATGCTCTCCTCAGGACCAGGGCAGGACTCCCTTCTCCCAGTCAATGGGTTGAAAGCAAAGAGTTTTTTGTTTGCCTGGCTTTGATCAAAATGATTGAATGTCAGGGAAAGAGCGGGGGGGGGAAGAAAGAAAGCAGAGCAGAAATGATGCATCCCTGATCCATAAGCAGGAGACGGTTCAAGGATGAATCCAGGCATCGCTCACTGGCTGTGCGCTTCTGGGGGTTGGGTTTTCTCTTCTTCCTTTTTTTTCTTTTTTTTTTTTTTTTTAAGAATGAGAGAGAAAGAAAACATTTTTTTAAGCTTTGCTCCTTTTCATTTTTCTCTGAGTTCAGTGGCTTTCCTCGTCAAGCCTCTGTAGCTCAGGTAAGAACAGAGGGCTCCAGATTAAAGAGCAACACGGCAGCCAAGCAGAAGCCGTCAAGATAACAGAGAGGACAGAGTCAGGAAAGACAAAGGAGGGAAGCCTGTTTTCTGCAAGATTCCCACTCTCAGCTTTTATGTAGATTACTCCAGAAACAGGGATCAAGCTGATCAAGCTGCACATTTCAGACTCCAATCCTGACCCTCTCCACCTGGACGTTGGGTTGCAGGACAATGATCAGCATCAGGAGCCCTGGTCCCAGCAGCAGGGCTCTGACAGACATTTAATCCAGCCTGGATTTTTATAGATGCCTGGGTGGGTGGACAGACAGACAGCACGCCAGACTGACAGCTCGAAATACCTCTCTGCATGAGCGTGGGTAGCAACCAAGCGTGGAGCCTCCTGCCAGAGCATTTCACGTGCCGCTGAAAAACCCAGCCCTGCAGCTCATCCCAGCCCTCAGCCCTCTCCCAGGGCACCCAGGGAGGCAGGTTTGGGAGGAAAATTGGTTCCAGCCCTCCAGATCCCAACAAGAGCCCACCAGCTGTGCCCTGCAACATCACCCTGCAACAGCTCCTGCAGCCACAGGATGCAATATTCCCTCTCATGCCTCAGCTTTGGGGTGTCCAACCCCAGCACTGCTCCTTGGCACCAAGAGCAATCTGCAGTTTGGGAGAGGATTTGCTCAGAGCCACCCCCCACACAGGAAAGGCAGGCACCCCCCAGGGCAAGGGCTCAGCAGGGTCCACATCTCCTGTGACAATGACTCCAGCAATGACATTCTCTGAGAGTCCCGAGAGGTTCCCCAGGGAAGCCTTCCCTGCTGGCTTGTTTATAGATCTATTCTTAGCTCGACTTGGACTCATTGCAGAAGCAGCAAGGAGCCTTTCATCCCGTGACCCCGAAGTACCTCAAAGAATATGAGCCAAGCCTTGTGGAGAGGAAATATTGTCCACCCTTTTTGACAGAGGGGTCAGCCCACATGTGAGGCCAGGCAGAGGAGCAGGGAATAGCAAACAGGCAGGAGAGGCTTTGGACGTGCACAGGGCGAGAGGCAGCCCAGGGACACCACGGGCACACGAGGTGCATCCAAAATTGGATGGACTGGGGGGGGCTCAAAGGATGGAGAGCAGGGGCAAAACTCCAGCTGGAGACCCAGGGCTTGTGCTGCTGCCCAGGGATGAGGGAGGTGCTCCTTCCCTTCCAGAAGAAGCATTCTGGGGGTCTGTCTGCTCCCACAAACCTACCACCCTCTACTTAAGGCACAGGGAGGTGGGAAATATATGACCAAAACCCCATTTACAGTAGAGCAGCAGGAGGGAAGCTGGGTGGTCACAAACTCCGTGCAAACAGCCCCATCCTTAGGATGCTCCCAGGAAAAGGCCATCCTGGACATTGTTGTTGTGAAGAAGCCACCAAACCACCATGTTATCACTCTGCCCTTGACTGACAACAACTTCACTTCTTTTTTGTTACAGAATCATGCTGGAATGGTGCTCTGCCAGCTGCAGGGCCTGTCCCAGATGTGTGATGGGAACACCTCCCATTAAGGATGGGAGATGCTCATTGTTGCGTGGCACCCCTAATTTGGGGAGGCAGAGCAGGTGCCGGGAGAGGGGGCACCGCACCCTCACACAGCACAGAAAGTCTTTTCCATATGCTGCCTGATCAGTTATATCAGTTTCTTAAAATGCTATTGCACAGATATTTCAGAGGCATCCTGTAGGACCATCTGGTATGTTATATATTGCACAGAGCCCGGCCAATTCTCAGATCCTGTAATTTTATCTCCTCCATTTCATATGCGGCGCAGGCATTTTGCAAGGCGACGGGGAGTGGGAATCTGTGGAGTGACGGAGCGCACGCAAACCGAAAGGCAAGGCCCAAAACTGAGCGGCACTGGCAGCTCCCAACCATCCCAGGCACTGGAGAGGAGTTTTGGGGCTGCACAGGGATCTCTGGGGTCACCCAGCTCGCCTGCATTGCCCAGGGCAGAGCGCAGCTCTCTCCATCCCTCCCTGCCTCCGACAGCAGCGCTGCGGGTGGAGACGCCTCCGGCATCTCACAGATGTCCTTTTCCCTGCCTCCCCCAGCTTTTCCAGGCAGCACCGTGGTCCCCACACTCCCCATGGAAGCGAGGAGCTGCACTCCAGCATGTCTCCCAACGTCCTCCCAGGATGGGATGCCGCAGCTCCATGCTGGGGCTATCCCTGCCATCATTCCTTTCTCCAGAGAGAATGGACCGATGGAAGCGCCCAAGGCCAGGCTGGGTGGGATTAGAGCAACCTGGGCTGGTGGAAATTGTGCCTCCCCAGGCAGGGGGTTGGAATGGGATGAGATTTAAGGTCCTTCCCAATCCAAACCATCCTGTGAGGCCATGAATTATTGTGTGTCCTGGCCCATCCGAGAGCCCATCAGCAAAATCCAGCTCTGCTTTGTGGGGAGAGCAGTGGCAAGCCTGGGCAAGCAAAAATTCCCAAGCTATCCCCATGGATAGCTGTGTGCTGAAAGAGCAGGGGAAAGGCCAGAAATAACCCCTGAGGTTATTGCAAAAATAGACTGGAGCAGGTGGGCAGAGCAGAAAGGAGAAAGCCCCATCCTCCCAGAGCCACAAACTTTTGATTTTTAAAGTGAGTGCTCCCAACTCATCCATCACACACTGACACCACTTTATCAACTCTTTCTCAACTGACAGCAAAGTTTGGTGCTGCTCCACTCAATTTCTTCTGATTTCATTAGGAAAAGAGATATTAAAAAGGCAGAAATGTTCTGATTTCCTGTGTTTTGCTGGCTCCCTCCTCTGGCACTTGGAAATATTTTTATTTTGTAATGGGTTTGGCCATGAAGTAATTGGAAATAAGTCCTGTGTTTTCCTTGGAGCTTCTCTTCAGGACAAGCAAATCTTGCTCTGACTTGTCAGAGGACCTGTTTTTAGAAGCTTTTTGTATCCTTGCTACAACAATTAAAAGGAAAAGGGGAATTGACCAAAAATAATACCCTTGCCACTGTCTAATATTTAAAAAAAACACACTTTGGGAAAAGCACTGTCAAGCAGAATTAGCAGCACTTAAGCACATCCATGTCACATTGCTTAAGGAAGATACAAGAACCTCAGAGAAACTCCTTGGGTGTCTCTTACCCAGAAGGGTCTTCCCCTGACCACCATTAATATAACATCAATGTAAATCTGGGAGCCCCACAGCTGATTTTCCCCCAAAGGCACATTTTGTGGCTTTATTTGTTTTTAAATAAAGATGTGACCCTCTCCTGTGGAAACCTTCACAAAGGTTTGGTGTCAGGCATGAATTTCTGCTTTCAGCTGCATTTTATTCTTCTCTTAGCTCATTAATAAGCGTTAATACCTTGTATTTGTGGCATTTAATATTCCCCCCAGCACTTCAGTTTTGCTTTTGAAAGGGACACTTCAAAGGCTTTTTAAACATTATTTTGTTATTGTTCATGAAATGGTCCTGACAAAAAAAACAACATTTCCATTCTGGTTTAAAATTTGTAAACAACTTTTCCCCTTTCTGAAGAAACAAAATGTGTTTATCCATCTACTAAATCCCTGCCAGTGGAGAGCTACAGGGAACCTGTTAACTCCAGGAGCTCAGGGTGGGAGGTGTTAGAAAATAATAAATAATAATGCCAGTTTCTCCATATTCCTCCAAAGCTGAAGGACTCTTGGCACCTCTACCCAGCATATAAAAACAGGTTTCATATTAAAACATGAACTTGGGTCTAGGACATTCACCCTTTTTCCCTGGGTGTGCAACACCTGAATAACCTAATTGAGGGTTTCTCTGTTATTTGCCATGTAATTTAAACAGGTAATTAACAGCAGAAGCAAGTTCTGCTCCCAGAAGGAACTGAGGGACTCATGGCAAGCATGTGATTGTCCTCTCCCTCCCCCAAAGGAAAATCTGAGCCCTCCAGAGTGGGGATGAAGAGGGAAAGAAGAATTTCAGAGAAGGAGGAGGGAAATGTGAGCAGCACAGGGAGGAAACTGCCACTCCAAGGCCCAGCAAAATCACCAGAGCCCCTCCAAGGCTGCTCCCTCCTTCCCCAGCACACAGCCCTCCCCAGCTGGAGAGTTCCCCCTGCCCGTCCATCACTCCCCACGCTGCTCTGGAACACTCAGCCAGCTGCAGGCTACATAAATATTGACAAGGTGCATTCTTAAATAAATAGCTCTGCTCGAGCAGTCGATATTGACCACTTGGAGAAGGCAAAACAAAAAGGCCTGGGGGACAGGGGGTTTCATCCAGCCCCAAATTGGATAAGCACGGATGCAGCCAAGCCCTTTGTTGGTGTTGTGACACCAGCTGGGACATGAGCAGGGAAAGAAAAGCCCTGGAGAGACAAGGAGGCAAAATCCTTGTGTGGGAATGATGTCTTGACGAGACATTTGTTTTTCTGGTTCTGCTGCCTTCTGGTCAAGTAACTTGAAAATTCGATAGTGTGAGTGGAGAAGTGGGGCAGGGGAGGAGCGGGGAGGCAGCGTGGTCCTCTGGGGACGATCCATCACAGAGGCAGGGCTGCCAAATCACCCTGGAGCTGCCCAAGTGTGTTTATGGAAGAGATTAGAGAGCTCCTTCTGGGGATCAAAGAAAAGCTCTCCCCTAGGAGCATGCTGCCTTCAACTCCCAAATTCCCAGAGGACTCCTTTAGCAGCATCTCCTGCAAATATTTTCTTTGGGAGGGTCACAGTCCCACGAGTCTCATTAAGGACCTTGAAAGAAAATGATGCTTAATTTGGGGGAACCAGACTTCACCCGATTTAAAGTCCAAATTCCACACTGGGTTATTTGGATGCAAAGATTCGAGTCTCAATTTCTAACCCAAAAGGTATCCACTGGTGCATCCCCAGCGCCCTGCACTGTAATTAAATTGGAAATTATCATTCCGAGTCGCAGCCCTCGTGGAGCCAATGGCATTCATCTCTCTGATATCAACCCATAAAAAAATAATAACTACAACTGGAGCTTGCTGGAGGAAATTAGCATCTCAAGACACAGGATTTGGATCACAAGAGTTCAAACCCACCAGTGGCAGGAACCTTGCAGCTCCAGGTCCCTGGTAATGGGAACTTGCCTATTCCATGAACTCCAAAAGCAATCCAAAGGAGAATCATTCTTTATAATTGTTTTGCAACTTCTCCTCCAGCTGGAGGAATAATGATTGCACAATTCTCCTAACAACATGATCATAATCTATCAGTTCTATGAACTATAGAATGAACCCAAAGAGATAATTGGTGCAGGCACTGAATGATAAACATGTCAAGATTATGATTTCTTTGCTTAAAAATGAAACGAAGATATGATTGGAAATGCCATGCTTGGGGAGTATGAGCAATATTCCCATGCTCCATCATCTAAATTAGTTTATAATTTGCATACACTAGTATTTTTAGGCATTGTTCGAAGGCAGGGGAGCTGTAAAACATTAACATCCAAACATCATCAGACGTTGTCCTTCAATGGCACCTTCCCAGTAAAGATCTCGCCGTGCATCAGGAGGTCCCATTACCACGGCAACAGCTGGGGAGGTGCAGCTCTGCTGGAGTCTCTGGGGGTTTATCACCTCCCTCCACGGGGTTTTACAGCCCCAGAGACTCGCTGGGAGCACGAGGTGTGTGCAGACAGCAGCAGCCAGCTCAGCAGGCAATGAATTTTAGCGCTGCACCTTCCCTCCTGCCGGCTCCCGGCGCTCCCAGAGGGACCACAAACCCAGGCTGACATTCAGCTCATAACAAACTTAAACCACAGCAAAAATTCTCCTGATTTCCATGGTTTATACAAGAGCTGCTGCGCAGCCCTCTGAGGTTATCAGCCCACGGGGCTTTGTTGGGTTAAACAAGAGACAAAAGCGCCGTCAGCCCAAGCTGTGCTCGCAGGCTGGAGGAGCCTCTGGCTCCCCTCCTTCCCTGAACCCACCTTCCCTTCTTTAGCAGTAATGCCAATGACAAAGGGAAGGAAATCAGGCATCTCCCAAAACTTGGGAGGGGCTATTTAACCCCCAAAACCAATGCACATCCTCATCCTGCACAAAGATGCCCCACATCCCACAAAACCCCCTGTATTCCCTGCCCACCTTGTGCAGCTCACGGGGGCTCCCCGGAGAGCAGCAGCTGGAAACAGAGCCTGCTGAACCATGCAAGGGCAGCTAACAGGTCCCTGTGCCTGTGACTGCTCCTGTCACTGCTTGGAAACCCCTCGGGGCTCCCTGGGAGCACGGAGGGCAGGTGGGAGGCTCGTCCCATATGGCACCCTGATAGCGGGATGGCAGTGACAGCGTGGCATGAGCCAGCTGCCAGCCAGGGTGGAGGCATCACCCCACCAGGGCAGCTCCTGCTCCAAAGGGGGTGGGGAGGAAGGAGAAAGGACCTTGGTGGCCCTTTGCTGCACCCCCTCCCATGGATCCTCCCAAACCCCTGCACAGGAAGCAGAGCCTTGTCCCAAAAACCCGGCACAGCATCCCACACACAAAGGGATGGGAACACAAAAAAGGGACATCTCTGCTCTGGGACAGGCTCTGCAGGACTCGGGAACAAGGGGGGAACACAGGTAAAGGGAGCTTGAAAGATGAAAGCATCAACTCCATCCTTTCTCTGCTAAAACAGAGTCCCTTAAAGCAAGTCTACTGAATTAAAGAGGAAACCCCAGAGAGCCTCCTGCTCATGAATAAATTCAATTTGCCATCTCATTTTTGAACTTATAAAAGCCAAGACTCTCTAAACAAGAGACAAAGCCTTGCACTGTGCCTCCAGGCACCTGGAGAGAAGCCCTCAGATGGGGCACCAGGCTCCTTGGAGTGCCCCAGCAACCCAGCTCCGTGTCCCTTGTCCCATCTCAGAGCCCCAGTCCTGGTGACCAAACCCAGTGTCACAGAATTGGTCACCAGACACAGTCAGGACAGGAAGAGAACTTGCATTAAATCTTCCCATGACATAATTTTTTATTCTGCTTGTATTATTATTATTATTATCATCATCATCATCTTGTATTTGCCCCCTCCTTGCTTCATGCTGCCTTATCGAGAATTGCAGTGGCACAGCCCCTCTGCTTGGGCACTGCTCCCTCACCCAGCACCTGCCAACAAAACAAATCCACCTTCTTAACAAGAGCAAAACAAAATCCAGAGTGATGGGGGTGCTGAACAGCTGAACTGACCCAGCCCCTCTGATTTTACAGGTTACAAACCACCAGTGGCACCACTCCAGTGGGACTCTGCAGGCAAGGATGGCTGGGCCCAGCTCCTCCCAGACCCCTGGATCTGCACACCCAGGGCTGCCTGTGGCCAGCAGCACCTGAGCAGGTTTCTAATGCAGCTGCAGTGCAGGGAGAGGAGCTCTGGCACACCCCAGGCACTGGGTGCTCCCTTGCACTCCCCCCTGCACCACACCTGCCCAGCTCCTCCCTCTGTGTTCAGCACACTTGGGAAATTTGGGTTCACAGTGGGAGCTGGCCAGGAGCAAATCCAGACAGAGACTCCCTGGATTTTGCAGATCCCACCATGCTGAGCCCTGTAAACCCTGGAGGAGTTTGTGGCTCTGGCAGCAGAAGGGACAACCCAAGTGATCTGATCACACCCCTCCCTCCTCAAACACCATCACTCCAGCCCTTGGAGCATTAAAGGCTCCCTGATTTTTCCTGCATTTTGTTGCATGCTGTGTCCCTCATGTGTTGGGAACACAGGCAGCACAGCCCAGCTCAGCACTCAGGAGCCAGCACTGAAGTGCTTTAGGAACCCAAGCCAACTGAATTTTGTGCTGTAATGTGTTCAAGAAACACTGACACACTTGTCAAACTCTTCACAATTCCTCCTTTCTCTTTCCCTTTTTATTTTTTAAATTTCTGCCTAGCTTTATAGATCATTGGATAACATTCAGAAAATCATGGGGATGATTTTCTTTTCTTTCCCCATCATTGCCATCAAATGAAGTTATTTGTGAATACATCTGCTGGAAACCAAACCAAACGAAACATGACAAGTCTATTTTCACCGTTGGCAAGGCACTGAGGTGCTCACAGCCCCGTGTGTCACGCCTGGCTGTGGCACCAGCAAGGCACTTTTTGGGAATTTGGGAAGCAGGGTGTCCAGAGGGGGACTACAGGAGGAGCTGGGATGGGATTCTACACCAGGGGAAGAATTCTCTAATAGCAGAAAGCTCAGGAAGCCATAATGCACAGGGAAAAGCCATCCTCTCCCATAAAATACAGCAGGTTTTGGAGCTGCAACATCCCAGTGCAACCTATTGCTAAGTCATTAGCAGTAAAGTAATATTCTAATAGCTACCAATTTGACTAATAAGCCTCCAAGGCAAAGGAAAAGCAAAGACAAAAGGTGCCTGATGCACCAATTTATCCTGGTGATAAACTCCTGAATCAGAGACAACCATGTTGAGGCATGCTGAGGTTTGCTGAGGGAATCCTCTCCTTCCAAAGGAACACAGGTTCTCTACCTGCTCCTCTGCAGCCATCTCCATCTGCCTTGCAAACCTCCTGAGGTTACAGAAAATAAAACCCCTTTTTTAGCAATCCCAGAGGCCAGGCCACCTTCTCCCAGCCGAACTGCAAGAGTCCTTCCCTCTCCCAGCTGTGGCTGGAGATTCTTCCTGAAGAGGTGGTTCAGAGCCAGGGGAGCCTCCTGGGCTTCAGAGCCAAATCCTGAGGTTTTGCCAGGGGAACAAACACAAAACCCAAGCGAGGGGCACAGCCCAGGATGGCAAGGGGAGCCAAACACTCTGGCTTAGGCACACACATGCCAAGCATGGCCCTTTCTGGATTTAAAATCTTGATGCTAGTGAAATCTCTTCCCAAGAGGATGCCTGGAATAAATTGTCATCTGATAATAGCTACCAGGTGGTGAGGGAATGAAAAAACAGACACACACAGAATGTTTTGACTTCAAACTCATGTGGATTGTCAGAGAGGGAGTGTATTTTGTGTCCCTTCCTCATGCCCATCTCCCCCTCCCCATTTTTACCCCGCTGGGGTTTTTTTAACATTATTTTGGCTTTCTTCATGTGTTAGGCAGATTCCCTGGGGCAGTGGCTGAGGCCAGAGGCAGAACCCAGAGCAAACTCCCACCACTCCTCAAAGGCTCAGGGGTGGCCAGGTTGGGGTCTCCTCTCTAATTAAGTGAGCAGATGAAGAAAGCCCTGCACAGACATCCTTCTTCTCTCTCCTTCCCCCATCCTTCCACCTCCTGCCTTATCCATCTGCCCCTTCCCACTCTGGTCCTCACTCCCCATCATACCTGTAACCTTTCCCATTAACACCTGCCCAGGCAGGGAAAACCCTTCCTGAGCTCAAAGCATCTGCTCCTCATCAATTTGCCACGGAGCTGCCTCAGCCTCGGGCAAGGAGCAGGCACAGAACTCCCTCTCCAGCCAGGATGACATTTCCAGGGCAGGGCAGCAAAGGGCAATCCTCTCACCAGCTTCAGAGGCCAGGGAGAGGCAATGTCAGAGCTCCCTGCTGCGTTTGGGGAATGCACATCCCTTTCTTCCTGCTCCAGGAGCCTGATGCTGCTCTGTGTGAGCCTGTGAAGGCACACACACACAGATTACATCTTGTTCCTAGCAGGAAGAGATATTGACTTGGAAAATATCAAAACCGCCTCTGAGCCCGCAGCACCCTCATCTCACAAAGCAGAAAAACAAAAAAATAAAGACAGAGGTAGAATCAAAGAAGAAGAGACGTTTTACTACACAGACTATCCAAGGCAATTTGGGTCTGTAATGAGGAGGTCAGCACAGAGAGCAAGAAGGAATTTTAAATGAATTTTAGGGATCTCAACACACCTGGAGGGAGTGCAGCAGGAGCTGCCAGGAGAGCAGAGCTGCTCAGGCACCCCATGTGGGAGAGGACATCCAGCTGAAGGCACCAAGCAGTGACCACCAGGAGAGCATCAGCCACTGCCCTGCATGAGTGGGAAGAGATGCTCAGGTCCAGAACCATCCAGGCACTGTCCTGGGCAGGTCAGGCTGCAGGAAATCCCAACATGCCGAGCTCAGCCTTGGCTCTGCCTCCACAGCTCCATTCCTGCTGTG
This sequence comes from Fringilla coelebs, assembly GCF_963513975.1. NCBI lineage: Eukaryota > Metazoa > Chordata > Aves > Passeriformes > Fringillidae > Fringilla > Fringilla coelebs. The sequence goes on along the minus strand of NC_140051.1, from coordinate 4,465,795 downwards.
TCAGACACGACTCGAGGAAAAAGAAAGTGGTCTCAGGCAGGCACTAATGATGAGTGCCAATCTAATAACACACATAATGCAGGCAGCTCCATTGCAAGTGTAATTGCAATCATAATGCAATCAATACCAATGGAAACACCGTATTTATACAGGGCCTTTCATCACTCACATGGAACGCAGGCAGTGCCAGTGCAAATATGCCAGCATCTGAAATAAAATATTTGCCACACATCTCGTGTACATGCAGACCAAACACTGCATTCGGGAGAGCCTTGGGATGTTGAAGGCTTTGGGAAGTGTCTGGGCATCTGACAAAGGCAGGAAAAACAAAATAAAAATCCCAGATCCAGCTGTACTTTGGGAAATAATAAAACCTCCATTCACATTGAATTCTCCTTAGCTTAAGTCACGATTTCCACATTGCTCTGCCTGTCAGTTCCCTGCCCTGGCACACTGCCGTGGTCAGGCAGTCATTAACCTCCTGACGGGGAGAAAATGGGGAGAAACGCTCCTGGCTGCCAGCAGCATCCAAATCCTCCCCACAAGGGCTGCACCAGAGACCTGTGGTGCTGCTTCATCCAGGACCCAAGCTTCAGCTCCCTGCTGACATCCCTGCAGACACCTGTGACTGGTTCCATTAAGGTGAAGCAGCTGAAGGACTCTGACATTTGGGAAAGCGCAGCATTCCTGAGACTCTGGAGCCTGGGAGAGCAGAGAAAACCATCCTGCCCTCACTCACCATCCCTTCTGCCCTCTGAATCTGATCCACACAGTCCATCACTGGGTCTTGACACATTTAATGTCTCAGTAAAGAAAAACATGATGTGTTGATGCTCCTGTAAAGCTCTGACAACTGACAGCCTAATGGCTTCTTATTTTTTCCCAGCTGCAGTTTAGAAAATGAAATAAATTTAGGTCCTTAAGCAGGCTGGCTGCTCCATGAGTAACGTGTTTGCTGCACCAGCTCTGGGCTGCAGGAGCAGGGAGCAAGGCTGGAGAAGGGAAAGGATGAGGGCTGGAAGTGGATGGAAGAGTTGCTCAGTACTCATTTAGGCATCCAAATCCACCTGGAATGTCCTTCGCTTCTGTTTGCTGAAGGTGAGAGCAGCACCTAAAACTCCAGCTGCAAGTGATGGTAAAAACATGATCCATCCTGTTAGGGTGGATTTTAGGATGGTTGGGAAAAGGTTTTCCCCCAGAGGGTGCTGGGCACTGACCAGACACCCCAGGGAATGGGTACAGCCCCGAGGCTCCCAGAGACAGAGTGGGATTGTTGGGGTGTCTGTGCAGGGCCAGGAGCTGGACTGGGTGATCCTTGTGGTCCCTGATTACAGTAACAGGTCCTCAGCTGGGTAATCATTAGCATGGACTCCATGCATCACAGAAGGCTGATAATAATCTTTATTAAGAAACCTATATTTTTATACCCTAGTTCACCTAATTGGTCCTCCAGTCCAAATACTATTACCATTGGCTAATTAAGAAACCACCCTTTGGTAAACACCATAACATGTGGAGTGTGGAGATGCATAGAGCACGTGTTATGGAGATTACCCTTTGGTAATAAACCAATCTCCACAACACATTCCACGTGTTCCCAACACCAGGTGCAGCAAGTGGAGATAAGAATTGTTTCTCATTCTTTTCTCTGATCTTCTCACAGCCTTCTCCAGGACAATGCCTGGGAAAGTTTGCCTCTCTATATACTATATTATTACATACTATATTATTATAGATACATATTATTATACTATATAATTATATTATATTTATTAAGACACTCATCACCCTCACAGACAGCCCGATCCAGATGGATCCAATTGGTCAATCTCTCCAAACACCATCCAGTGTCCAGTTAAGAAACCACCCTTTGGTAACCAGATCTCCATAACACACTCCACATGTGCACTCCACCAGCAAGTGGAGATAAGAATTGTTTCTCATTCTTTTCTCTGATCTACTCACAGCTTTTCCTGTAACCATGCCTGGGAAAGTTGTGTTTCTCTCTGTGGGCAGAGAGCTGCTGCCACAGCCCCTTCCAGCTGAGGACACCCTGTGATTCTCTGGCTCCATCCCCAGCAGGAGGACTGGTGCTCCTGGGGCAGTAAAAGCCATGAGATGCAGTCCAGGCTCCCAAGTCCATTAAGCAGTGCTGCTGTAATTAGGCTAAAGCAGTGCATGGCCACAGGGTGGGAGGCAGTGATGGAAAACCTTTCCTGGGCAAGGGCCAGGTCCTTGTGGAGCACTCCCCAGCCATCACTCAGCAGCAGCTCACCCAGACCTTATCCAGCCTCAAGCCAGCAGAGTGGATCTCAGAATCTCTGCTGGTCAGAGTGACCCTGAGATACGTACAAGCCTCTTGTTCCCAGCCTGGCAGTCAGAGAAGGAGTCAGGATTCCTCTGTTCTCATTCTCAAGGCTGTTTATTGTTTCTTATCCATGAAATTCTTTCTCCGACCCCCTGAGGTCTGTCTGGCAGGTTGGGTTGAGGCACACTGGTGTTATCTTTTATACTAAAAACTACGTGTACATTATTTACCATAACTTCCCAATACCTATCACCTATCCCCTATGTCAGACAGTGAGCTTCTACTCTAAACCAATGCAAAAGTGCCAACATCACCCAGAACACGGAGGCCAAGAAGAAGAAGAAGGACAAGGCATGACCAAATTCCTCCATCTTGGGACCCTGAGCCCCCATTCTAAAAATCCCCAAAATCTATTTTTCACCCTGTGACAAACTAACTATTATTTTACTTAAACTCTCTTGACTTGTAAATCCTTATATAAGGTTGGTAATTTTTTCCATGGGTCAAAATCAAAGGCACAGGGATCTTGGGCTCTGTGCCAAGGTCTCTGAGACCCCTGGCACAGAGTCCTCCAGGGCAGCCAGAGGAATTTCCTGGGTTCTGGGTTCCTGGGTCCTTCCTCCACAATATTCCTGAGGCTCTGAGCGACGGAAGATGGACAGGGCTGCAGACAGAGCTCTCATCTCACCATAGAGCCTCTGGAGGGCAGGAAAGGAGGCTCAGGAGTGGGGACACCACTCCCAGCTCTCTGTCGGTTTAACTAAAATGAAACTTTTGTAACAGTATCATTTATTAACTATGTGTTTCATAGCTTTACTATATTTGCTTATTACTAGTTTAAATCATCTCTTTGCTCACATCAAGCATTGCTATATTACAACACAGCAATTCCAATGCTGTGAAAGTCCAGTCCGTTGCTGTCTCTGTCTTTTGCAACTTTCCCAAAACACTCTGATTTTAAGCATTCCCACACCTGCAGCTTGGATGCAGCTCTCTTCAGATGCAGAGGAGGGATGGGAGTGATGGGTCCTGCTGCCTCTCCCCTCACCCACTGCAGTCACCATGGGACATGACACCCTTTCCAAAGCATCACACAGCTGGCAACCCCAGGCAGGGAGCTCCCACCCATCCAGATTTTGGGAGACCTTGGCAGCACCAGCATCATTTAGAGGGCACTGCAGAGCCACGAGCAGCTCTGATGTTAATAATGTGGAACTCTCAGATTCCAAAAGCCATTTCTGTTTATTTTTCCCCCCACAAATGAACTGCTCTTAGACCATATTCCCCATAAAGTCTTGGCCCCTGCTGCAAAGCACAGCTTTGATGGTGGAAGCTGCCAGACCCCACCAGCCCATACTAGTGAGCAGTAAGCCCCAGTGACCCTGAAGGCTCAGGGGACCCCTTTATGACCCCACACCTTCCCCCTGGAGGGAAAAGCCAAGCAGAAAGAGAGGACAGCCACAAAGCCAACAAACACAAACTCTGCTGCATCCCCCACAGGCAGTGTGGGGTGGGGGCTGCAGCCCCCTCACACACCCCCAAAATCCTGGTGGTGCCAGGGGAAGCTCACACAGCCCCTCCAAGCACTGTCCCTGCACTCAGGCCCCAGCTGGAGCCCGGGGGACCTGGTCCATCTGCACACACCACACCCCCCCAGGCACAGTGTGGAGCACAGACTGTTCCTTTCAGCACTTTTCTCGCCCCAAATTCCCTGCTCTCCCCCTCCCTCACTGCCAGAGGCTGTTTTTCTCTTGATCCAGGCCAGCTTCAAAACCAGGGCCACTGCAGCATCTCTTTGCAAGCGGTGTTTACTCCTCTAAATGCATTCCCATCTGCACTCGGGATGACCCCATTTCTTTCTGGAAGCACCCAGGACTTGGAAAAGGGATGAGAAGGGAAGACAGTCTGCTCTGAGGCCAGAGATGTTGAGATTTTCAAAGAGGACACTGAAGGCAGGAAGGAAAAGGCAGTGTTAAGTGTTCTGAAGGGAGCAAAGGGATGGGAAGCAGTAGAGGAGAAATTAGGGAAGATCCAGTGCTTTGGGAACATCAGGGGCAAGGGCAAAAGCAACCTCAGCTCTCTGCTATGCACGAGTTCATCTCAGCTTGGGAAAGTTATTCAATTCCTCCATGCCCTCCCAAAAATACCTGTGGCTCTAAGGAAAGCATGTTTGGAAAATTTGGGGTGATCAGGGAAAGGCAGAGAGGAGGAGAGTGGTAAATTGAGGCTCAATAGCTGCTGGGAGCAAGCAAAGGGCCCAGTCTGTCTCCCCCCCAAGCATGGCAAGACACATGGAGTGATGAAGCCGCCAAGAAGTTATAATCAGGACTAATAGTTGGAGGTTCTTAATATTCCTGCAATCCAATAAATCAATGGTGCTAAATACGAGCGCGGGAAGCGAGGGGGATTGACAGCACAAATTAGGTTGGGCTGCAGGGAGAGATTTCTCAAGCAGTTGGTTCTGTCTGAGCTCACAGGCAGCTCCTAAGCAAGGGGCAAGGTGAGGATGCTGCAGGGACATCTCTCAGGTGAGCTGTGCCTCCTGTCCCCACACCTCTCCCGGCATCGGCTGCTCCCGGGCTCCTCTCATGCTCAGGGAATCCAGAGCAGCCCCACCCACGCCACAAACATTAACTACTTGCTCGCCCTGCTGCTCCCCGGGCGCTGAGAGGATTAGCTCAGTGTTTATTTCCTTATGGGTGTGCTTAAACCATCATTCAAGTGCCAGGAATTATTATTAGAGATATACAAATGCTGGGATTTACAAGAGGATTAGTACCCTAAAACAGGGCTGCCGCTATTCCTCCTCTGATCCTCCCGAGTATCCCAGGAAAGACTCTTGTATTCTGGGGGAAAACAGTGATGCATAACCTTCAAATTAGGGGGAAGGGAATAAGGCAGCCTAGCTCTTCCAAATCCTCCAGAAGACACCTTGCAATTACAAGAGATCTGGATCAGATCTTAAGCAAATACCACAGCTACAACCTCAGCCAAGTTATAAAACATTCCTGTGGAGGGAATGACTCAAACACGTTCAGCATCCATCTCTGAGTTTGGGACTAAGAGGCCATAAAGACAGCTCCTATCAAATGTAGCTTATTCTGTACAAAATTCAAACTTATCACAGCCCAGAATGGGGCATGATCAATGCCACCAGCATCAAAAATGGGGTGGACAGATGTGTGTCCATGCTCTTGTCCCTGTGTTAGCCACAGGACATCTGCAGAGAAACCAGGATATTCAGCCCAGTCATGTCCATCTTCTGCTCTGTCCTCCAGAAATGAAAGGACCAGACTCAACACTTGAATCTCTGTATCCCCTGTCATATGGAACTTTTCCAGCTCCTTAAATCATTCTTGTCTGCATATGACAAGGGATTGGAAGGGCTGAGATTATTTATCTTAAAAAGGAGACAAATAGGAAGACTTATGATAAATGTATATGAATTAATGAGTGAGGGAGATAAAGTACATCTGGTATTTCTACCCTCCCTGCCTTGCAACACAAGAAGTCCCGTTTGATTCCACTGAAATAGTGACAAATTCAAAACTGATGAAAAGAAACACTTTCCCTAACCAGCCTATGAAATCCGTCAAAGCCTGGAGCTCGGGAGGTTTCAAAGACATTTATATCAATAACACGGCTCTCCGGAGCTAATGGTCAATGCTAATGAAAAGGAGAGAATGAGTTTAAGGCCCTCTCTAATGACTGCAGTGGGCTGCACAGAAGTCCTGGATTTAGCCAGCAATTCCAACTTGAAAAACTCTACTTTACCTATCTGCAAGTCAGGTGCTGTGTGGATTTTTTAGGGGAGACTGTTCTCCCCAAATCCTCTGCTCCTGCCTGTGATTCAGGGCCCATCTCACCATCCTGCTCTAGGCACTATGAATTCAAGCAGATCCTCTTAGGAAATGTTTGTGTTTCCCTTCCTACCCTCCCACCCAGGTGAAAGAGCACAGGGAGGTCTGGAAGGCTTGTTCATTGTACACCAGATTTCAGTCCACACTAGAACTGCAGCCTGAGCTCCCCAGTACTTCTTATTTCTTTTCAAAACTCATCTATATTCCTTACCCCTGAATTACCAATACAGGAGAGCACCACTGCTCTATTTTTCCTGGGAATTTTTCCTTTGTCTTTGGTCTCTCACTATCATGATTGTTATTGATATCAAAAGCAGTGCCCAGAGACTTCAAACAAGAGGCAAACCTCGATTAAGTAGACATTGTAAGAGATGGTCCCTGTCCTAGAAAGCCCAGATACAAGCAGAAAAGAAATATTTGAAAACATCCTCAAGGTCACAGAAGGAATCTGCAACACATCCAGGGGAAAAAACAGTGCTTAGCCATCCCTGTCAGAAATTCACCCCATCCTCCTGTGGCTGTAAGTTTAACATGCTGGCTCTGCATCTGCTGTGACAGGAGCAAGCCTGGCCCATCACATCTCCCTTCTTAGGGTCTTAAAATTCAGGACATACACATTACAAGGATCTCAGCTCCTCCTTCCTTTGCTTCCCACCATGTTCTTCATGGTTGGTGAGGACCTCTGCATGTGACAGCTTCTCTGTCTGAGCAGCACATTAAACTCATCATCTTGAGGCCAGGTAATTAAGGCCAGCTCTCCAAGGACTCCTGATAATAGACTGGGGAGGTCAATGGACCAAGTCAACAAGAGGATGGACTCTTCCCAAGGGCAGCTCTCCTTCTCCACTGACACAACTTGGGACTTTATTAAACAACAGGACTCAGAGGGTGGGAAAGTCCTGCAGCACCTCTGAGCATAAATCACAACCCAAAAAACTACTTGAGCAGAATGATGCTTCCCTACACAAATACATGGCAAAACACTGGGCACATTTGTCCTGGCCACCAGCAGCTGCAGTGATCACTGTAAGAGGTTTGAACACGGCAGAATGTTCTTTACTCTGGAGTGCAACATGCCCATTATTAAGTGCTATATAATGCCGAGTTCCCGCTGTAAAAGGGTCTTCAGAAATGACAACATAAAGAATTAACGGCCTCCAAAACAGGGCTCAGGTGAAACCTGATAGTTAAAGCCAGGAGAATTTTATATCAAAATCCTGCAAGTTTCACAGGAGCATAACACAAAGCCATAAATCACATTGGCTCTGCTCACAAGGTTGGTGGAACTCAGGAAATATAAAACCCTAAAACTTTTGATGAACACCCCAAGTCCTGAGCTTGTTACATGGTTCTGAGCCACTTTTTGTCAAACCCTGTTTGCCAACACACCCTCAAATAATTAATGGGATTCTGCTGAGTGTAAGGCAAATACTACTCAAAATAATAAAGTTACAGTGCCGGCCCAAAGCAGGTGTAACATGGGGATGGCACGTGGAGGACACGGCTCGTAATGCCCAAGGAATGACATCTCTGCCTGCTCTAGGAGCCCAGCATTGAGATACAGCCCTGCAACCCAAATCCCTCTGCACAAAGCAGGGACAGAACCATTTTTTTCCCCACACTGTGGGTTTCAGCATGTAAATGATGAGGAAGTGCTCGAATACCTAATAAAGGCATGAAAAAATACACAAACAAATAAACAAAACTAGGAAAATAACATGGGCACTGCAAGCACTCAGAGAAGATTATTCTTCAACAAACCAGCAGCACTTTTCCCCATGTGCTCCATCTCCTGTGTCCTAATGATGCCTTGGAGTGGCTACTTAGAACAGAAGCGAGACAAGATTAAGAGAATAACAGTAGGTATTTATAAAAGGCCTTAAACAGATACACCTTGGGCAGACAAAAGACTCTGAGAGGGGCTAAACCCAATTTGGATGACAGTCACAAGTTTCTAATAAGATATAAGATAGGTCCAGGTATAAGTTTGGTCCATTTACAAATCAGGGGTTAATCCTCCAATTTCAGCTTCAGGTAATGAAGTCATATTCCCCTGTTTTCTCCCCTCCCCAATTCACTTTTGTTTCTACTTTTCAAGGCCTGAAGCTGTAGGGTGTCCATGGATCTCAGACCTAGAGGAATTGTTTTGTCTGACTAAAATGACTAAATGTGAAGACTGACTAAAATGTGAAGAGTTAACTACACTTTATATGGAGTTTAGAGTGCACTAATGCAGCACAGGATTTGAAAAATATTAAAGGCTAAAATCTTAAGGCACCACTGCCTTGCCCTGAAGAGCCCAGCACTGCAGGGCCAGCGTCCAGCCCAACCCCTGTGAGACACGGTGCCAGAATTTGTCTATCAGCAAACAAAAACTGCGAGAATAAAGTTGGCCAGGAGTTTTAGCGGTTTCATTTCTGTGGTGTTGCTTCCCCTGGCCATGGATTATCGATCTCTGGGGAGGAGAGGCAGCAGCCATGGCTGATGTGCTGTCCCTCAGCTGGGGTAATGTACAGCGCTGCCGGGATCTGCAGGTAACTGATGATCCCATCTGGCACAGGAGAGGGAAGTGATTGATTTACTCTCCATCCTGGTACTTAGACTTTTCACCCTCAACAGGCCACAAAGCCTCGTTCATCATCTTCATCAATCAAATGGGCAAATATCATTAAATCTGCAGGCCACAAGCAGCATCATTTATATTTTTGTCTTTTTTTTTTTTTTTTAACTTTGTTTCAAAAGTTTGCCACCTCCTCTTCCCACGTCCCTTTCTGAAAAATGGTGCTTCCTCCTGTCAGGAATCCAGTGAGGCAAAATGCAGAAGCTGGACCCTGAGAAGGGATGATGCCAGGCTTTGAGGTCCTTATTCTCAAGCCACAGGGGATGCTCAGAGGAGTAGAGCATTCCCAAACTCTCCAGAGCTCCCCGGTGATGCCTGATTTGATCCCTGCGTGCTCCTGGACACACCAAGGGTGTTTTGCCACAAGGCTGACTCAGGGCACAGCATTTAAGCACCACCACATAGGATGTGGCACAAACCAGGGCAATTCCTCCAAATTCAGTGGAGCAGCAATGACCTGTCCATGCTGTTCATCTGCCCCATAATTTCCCAAGGACAATGGGTACATCCAGTTTGTCACCACCAGTTTATTAAAGCATTGATTTCTTTCTTAATGCATTTTTTCAAAGTCACTTTTTCCAGTGTGGAAATGTCCCAACACCACCAAGCACAGAATGTGCAGGAAGGGGACATGAAACCCATCACAAATCAGGGATAGGTTTGAGGCCATCCTGAAAGAAGGTGACAATTCACCCTGGCAGGTTCCCTCTTTCCCAGAGCTGTGTGAATCCACTCTGTTTATCCCAGGGCTCAGAGCAGCCCAGAGTCAATGCTGAATGTGTGGATGGATGGACAGCACTGCCAACAAGTTCACTGCCAGCAAGACACTCCATTAGAAAAGTTTTTTAGAAATAAAAAGAAAAGCAGCCGTAAACACTGAGCAAAATAATCTGACTCAGGGAAATTTCCAGCGAGTTCAGAATAGCCTGGAGTGAAAAATCCATCTCTAATGTGACTGAAAGAGCCTTGTGAAGGAACAGATGCAGCCTGTAAATTAAATCACCAAGAAAGGTTGGAGGAGCCAAATGAAATCTCCACCTGCCATTACTTCCAAGGCAGAGACAGGGCCGGGCACAGGGAAGGAGGGCGATGGATGGGCAGACGAATCATTTTATTAGCCTTAATTGCCATTTCAATACCATACCCATGTCTCCACATAAGCCTTCATTCTCTGCAAAGTTGTCAGTTCATGTCCTGAATGGGCCAGGCTTGTTATCAGCAAGGCGTTTACAGCCCCTGGGCTGTGCATTAATTAAAAAGGCTTTGTGCTGAGGCTCATTCATTAGCACACTGCTCCTTTAATCACTGCCTCTTCAGCCACCAGGACAATCTATAAATCTCCTCAAATATGAAATAATGAAGTGGAATGGTTCAATTTATTACAATGTAATAGGGCAGGATAATGTGGGGGTGGACAGGGTGGCACTGGAGCTGTCTCCTTGCCCACTCTTCCCACCTCGTTACTGACAGGGACCACGAGTGAGAAGGGCAGGAGGGATGCAGGACAGGATGGAGAATGCATGGGACACAGATCTTCCCATCTCCTGCCAACCCTCCCACACGAAACCCAGCATGCCACAAGTCATTGAGGATGATGCTGGAAGCCAGACATGCTTCCTTGGCCTTGGGAGGAAGGTTTTGCCTTGAAGAAGTCCCCAGGATTCTGCTCTTTGATGCAGACACCAGCATCCATCAGCAGTGGGGGAAGTCTCTCACTCTCCATCCCATTTTTCCATTTGCACCCCCATTTCCCCAGCCCTCTGTCAGAACCCAGGACTGTCCTGGATGGCTCAAGCCCCTGCCAGGGGGCTCAGAGACCTTGGCACAGAGCCTAAGACCCCTGTGCCTTTGATTTTGACCCATGGAAACAATTACCAACTTTGTGTGAGGAGTTACAAGCCACAAGGGTTTGAATAGAATGACAGTGAATTTATCACAGGGTGAAAATGTAGAATTTTGAGGTTTGTAGAATGGGGGTTCAGAGGCCAAGATGGAGGGATTTGGGCATGTCCTGTCCTTCCTCTTTCTTCTTGGTCTCCATCTTCTGGGTGATGTTGGCACTTTTAGATTGGTTTAGAGTAGAAACACACTAACATAGGTGATGGGTATTGGGAAGTTATTGTAAATAAAGTATGCATAGTTTTTAGCATAAAAAGATAATACCACCCCAAGGGCAGGGACTGTGCCTGAACCTGACCTGCTGGACAGATCTCAGCAAGTCAGAGAAAAAATGTTATAGATAACAGAAAATAAGCAACCTTGAAAACCAGAAAAGAAGAATCCTGACTTTGGCTGCCAGGCTGGGAAAAGAGACCCTCTGACACATCTTGGGGTCATCCTGACCACAGAGACTCTGAGACCCCTCCTTGTTCCACCTTTCCTGGAAGGATCCAGGTTGAGCTGGACAGGCAAGCACCAAGGAGCAGATGTTCTAGGGAACATCAACAAGCTCCAAAAATCCACATATTAACTCAGCACAAAGCTCCTGTTTCCCCTCTCATGGCTCATCTCCCAGCAGCTGGGCCCTCCAGTCAAGCTGCCAAATAAAATGTGATTGTACACACTGGGTTAATTAACAAAGGGAGAAGGGGCAACACTTGCCTGGCTTTGCATTTCCTAAATGAAAGCATCAAGGACACCTAACTAGTGAGAGGAGGCCAAACATGAGGTTTTCTCTCCATGAAAATTGCAGACTAAAAATGCCAGAGGAAGAAACAAAACTTCAGCTATTCCAAAAAAGCAGCCACGGCATTCAAAGAAAGAGCAAAATGAAAACTGCCCATAGAAAAGTTGACAAAAGCTAATTATGCTCTAGCATAGAAGGGAAGCATTTAGAGAAAAGCAGGATTTGTAAAGAACATTCTAGTGGGTTTTGAAAAGTTACTTTTCCCTGTCAAAAGACACCGAGTAAGAAACATCGAGTTCACACTATAACAGCTCTAGAATTTGCCATTTTATTTTCATTGCTCTCCCTACTCAGTCTTAGAAGGCCTTGAATTCTTATGCACTGTTATATAATTAATGTGGTTATTAATATAATTAACACAAGCTGCTGATTTATCCAAAATTCATTCCGGGGGAAGTGAGTTGTGATAAATTCACAGTAAGAAAAAAAATTTAAACTATCAGAATATCCCATATCAACATTCTGTTTAAAACTGAAATTTGTCTTAGAGACTTTATTTCAGAACCCTGATTAGGATTGTTCCAGGTTTTTCCTCAGGGAATATGCAAGCTGTAAACATGAATCTTTTTAACTGACCCAGCTTTACCCTGCTGGGAGGGAATGGTGTGGCCCAGGAAAACACTCAAAGGTTTCATTTTTTTCTCCCTATTTATTACCAAAGTGCATCCAAATGCTGTTAGAGAATGGGAAAATTATTTTTCCTGTGTTAAAAAGGCCCAACTGTACACATCGCTCAAACCCACAGCTCTTTAATACCAGCAATCTGCTAAGTGCTAATTTGTCAAGATAAAACCTTTCATCTCCAAGGCTCCCCAAACGTTTCATTTGCTCAAGAATCACCCAAAATAAAATTCCAGATCATCCACACAGCACTGCAAGCGGGAGGTTTGGGTTCCTCTTCCCCTCCAGGAAGGGCTCCTCCAAAAGGGCAAGTAATTACTGCTCAAGTCAACAAATTAACCCTGTCCCTGGCTACTCCATGAGTTTCAAGGTGCTTTTTAGAAGGAGCAGTGTGGCAGGGTCCTCACCATCAGAAAACTCTATTACACGGATCTTCAAAAAAGCTCATTACTACAAAGCTACCAGCATTCAATCCCATTAATAAAACACATCGGTGTATAATTATAATATTAGGCACTTAAATTGCAGTTTTCATCTGCAGCTCTCAAAGTATTCTGCCAGAGTAAATTGAGTCCCCCCTAATTTGGGCTGGTCAGAGTTTTCTATTTGAAGCCTTTCCTGATGGAGAATTTGATTTGGCGTTTGAAAAGAAAATTGCGAAAAAGGATCTGTTCTTCCTCAAAACGGCTGTTTCCTTCTGGTGAGGGATATGCAATGGGGAAAAATCCCACAAAATCTATAAAATTGATGGGGAGGAAGAGTTAAAATGCTGCCAAGAAAGAAATAGCCATAATCTATAAACTTTTTAATGGCAGCAAAATCAGTTTTGCTGCAAATTGTTCAGGGTGTTTGCACAAAATCCAACATTTGGGGTTATCCAGCTTGCAACATTACATCAGGGATAAAAAGGACAAAAATGCTTCATTTTAGAGACAAAACCACCCCATGAGCTGTTTTTCTTCTCTGATGGAATCTCCATATTCCTAACAGCTGCTCCACAGGTTTGGGCTGTTGGGGACAAAGCCACGCTCACTGTGAGGTGACAGAGGGAAGGTGACAAGCACTCCTCCAGAGCCACATCTTGGCCCATGCCAGAACACAGCTGCTTCCAGCAGGCAATGAAGGTAAGGAAATCAGAGATGATAATAAAAATATCGAGGAAATTGTCTGTCTGGGAGCCAGAGGCAGGCAGCACAAAGGGTTCAGCGTCAATTTGTGAGGAGACCTGTGTGCTCTGGAGGTTATCCCAGGAATACCACTGGAAATGATATCACCATGGGCACCCACCAGGCAGCTCCCTCACAAACCTATTCCCTGGTAAACACCAATCTTCAGTAATTCCAGCTATTAAAAACAACTTAAAGAGGACTCAGATCTCATTTTGCAGAGAGTGCAGGGGTCTCGAGGACTGTTTTTAAAGTTTTCCTGCACTGGAGTTAACAGTCTGCAGCTTTGATATGTTCAGCTGCTGTGCTGCTTCCAGGTTTATTAAATTTACAGCCAGAGAGACAGCATGGCTTGTTATTTTTTCCAAAGAATCCCCAGAAGAAAGGCAAAGTTTATCAGGCATCAATGCAAGCTGCAGGCTCAGAAACCATGGGTGTCCAGGAGATGCCTTTCCTAACACCACACAATAAATCATTCCTCCACACACACATTTATTCAAATCTCAAAAGGATTATTATGTATGTGGCACCCCCACAAACACACCCACCTTTGGACACTCCCATTGACAACAGGGAACAGATTCCATGACTAAATTCAATCTCCATTGGGGAAGATTAACCTACCTGCTAGTAAGGGATAAATACCACAGCAGCACCTTTGGGCACTGGGAAATACCCCAAACCCTCCTATTCTCCAATTATTTATCCCCACAGTTTCCTTCTGAAAAAGGGGCTTGGTTTGGACATGAAAACATGACAGAAATTATACATTTTTTTCCCCTTTTGATGACCAGATCTTTTTTTTTTTGCTGAAACTGCTTTTCAATCAGCTCTCGTTAAAATTAAACTTTTTTTGTTGGATCTGATGAGCTTTTATGACCCATCCTCACACATGTTTGGTGACCAAGCAGCTCACAGGATGATGCATCTCCAGGTTTGCCATGAAAGTCTGTGTGAAGGGAGATTCTCCCTCATGACAAATAAGAGGATTTTAACGCTGCTCATCACAGACATCCCTGCAATGTCTGGGTAAAACCCCATTAAATCCATCCCACTTTTTGCAAACCCTGAGGAAGGAGAAGAAAGGACAAGGCCAGGCACAAACCACCAACATCTATTGTGCATCACGAGAGGAAGAGGTTGGGCTCCGGGGACATTTTTCTTTTGGCACTTATTGTCTTCTAAACTCCACAATCTATACAATAGCTATGTTTGTAATCACTCGAAAATTTTCAATTAAATGTAAAAAACCAGAAACAAGTAAATCTATTCTCTCTTTTGACTGTTTTATTGATTAAAATGGATGCCTGAGCTGTGGCCACTGAACCATGAAAAGCAATCTGTCTTGGATGGGTAAGAGATCGTTAGGAAATCGTTGTGCTGAGGCAAGAATAACTTTGCATGTACACACACGTGTGGGGCTGGGCACAGATACCCACATGCTACCAGGGAAAAAGCCACCTGCAATGAAAATTGTGTCTATATATTTCACTACTGAGTTCAAAGCAAGCTGAGGTGTTAGCCTGTCACAAGACCTCTAAGTTTCATCATCTCCCTCAGCAGCCAAACCTCGTCTCTGTTGCTGCAGAGCACAAAAAAAACATGAGGTGGGAGAAGAAAAACCTCAAGGTCTGTCATGTGCTACAAGCTCCAAGAGCAAGAAAACCACTCTGTGGGTCATTAGGAGATTTTCAGGACGATGACAAGGAGATCCTTCAGTGGATGTTTCAGCTTCCTTTTCGTCCCTGTCCTTCCAGGGTGACGTGAAGGATGTTAAACGAGTTCTAGACATCACCAGAACACTCAGCTTTGCAAAGCCTGACTGGTTTGGGTGTGAGTTAACCCAAGGCAAGGGAAAGGAGGGATGAAACTTCCCACATGAAGCTTTTGCCACAAGCCCTCACTCACAGATTCCCAGCCTGCAGCGGAGCTATCTAATATTGGCTCCTGACAGCCACGGGAACAGATGGAGAACACTTCGCTCCGTGCTGACAATACTCTGCTTCTGAAGCAAGACTACCCTGACATCAACTCTGTTTTATCTCAGCACCTCAAGTTGAATCTTAAATTAACCAAACATTGCTTTTTTGTTGTAGCCCATCACACAAGCCTTGGGGAGTTCAGATCTGCGAATTCTCAGCTTTGCAAGAAAATTCTCTTACTTGCCGAAGCCAGTCCAGAGCCTGCTCATCTCCAGGAATCCTGGGCCCAAACACCACCCAAGGAAGAGCCCTAAGAGAGGTCAGGTTTGGAAACTTTGCAGCAAAGAACAGCTCTGAAATCCTCAGCTGATACTCATCCTCTCCAACAGGAGCAGCAGGAAACTCCTTTCCAAAATCCACTTCCTAGCAGGTTTTTGAAGGCTGGGACTGAGGCTGCAGCAGCTTTGTCCCACCAAGACAGGTCTGGCAGAGGTCTGTCCTCATCGTAGCAATGGCAAGATCAACAGCAGCCTCTCCCCTGCCCAGCATATCTGGGAGAGGCAGGGATGTGCTCAGCACTGGCTGAGCCAGGCTGGGAATGTTCACCAGAGCAGCATCACTAATGAGTTTATCCCTGAAACAAGCTGTCATTTAGGAAGGAGGGGATACCCACCTCCCCACACACTCATCTCTGGTATTTGCTAATGGGAGGAACGAGGCA
The DNA here is from genome assembly GCF_963513975.1 of Fringilla coelebs. Lineage (NCBI taxonomy): Eukaryota > Metazoa > Chordata > Aves > Passeriformes > Fringillidae > Fringilla > Fringilla coelebs. The sequence goes on along the minus strand of NC_140051.1, from coordinate 4,449,891 downwards.
CAACAGCAGATTCAGGCTGACTCATGCAGTTTGTACTTTTATTGGGTGCCTTTTTCCATCCCCCCCTCTAAAGCGCAAACAACGCACAGGAACGGCGCTGAATGAGAGGGGATCTTTGGGAATGGTGCTGCAAATCTTTCCTGCTCTATTTATTTGGGTCTGAGAACTCTGAGACCCTGACTCCATCTCATCCTGCAGGCAGGGGTTGGCACAGGGTGCTCACAGGCACTGTGCAGCTGCCAGATGCTTTGGGAAGGTCCCTCCAATAATAATACCAATACCAATAATATTACTAATAATAGTTATTGCTTTAATTTTTTAATTTAATTTTTAAAATTGTTATTGCTTTGATTTAAAAGAAAAATTAGTAAGAGGATAAACTTTTAAAGCCTCAAACTGGACAGGCCTAGAAAAGCCCTGCCAGGCTTTAGAGGGCAGTAAAACCTCTTGTGCCATCACTACACCACAAAGCATCACACAAAAGCAGCAGCAAAGACAAACTAGAGGGGGTCTGGAGCCCCACACATGTGGAAGACCACACAGATGTACCAAGAGGAGGCACTGAACGGGTTAGCATCTCTCAGATCTTTTAATATATTTTCCCTAATTAAGCTGTTCAATTCGGCAGCTTAAAGAGCTGCCAATAGCTGCTGTAAATTGATTTATCTTTTGATGAAGGTAAAATTTGCTGGAAAAAATGAGAAGCAAACAACATATGGGTTTGGGAGGGATTAAATTACTTTGTCTTGTGTTAAGATTCAAACATATTCTGGAGGCAGGATGAGTCTTTTACAAGTAAATTGTTTTTATACTATATATCCATTTCTTTGTAAACAGAAGGATCCTCATTTACACATCCACCTACAATACCTGCTAGGTAACAGAAGCAGATCCTTAAAAGCCAGATGAGATCCCAAGCTTTCCGTGGGCACACACACACAAATAAAAAGCATTCATCCTGCAAACCTCCCCCCAGGGTAGGGGAGGAAAAAACCTTCTGGAAACACAATAATCCATAAGAGACACGGGCTAAAGTAGTCTCCACATGGAGGGTCATCACCAGCGACCATGGGGAACATCAGGGCTCCAAAACTGCACTGAAATTCCCAATCCATCCCTGCAGTCCCCTTGGATAGCACGAGCTCAGAGTTTAAAACCACCACTTCATTATTCTGCTTTACTCATCAGCAGGAAAGATAAGGTGAAGAGGGATAAATATTAAGAGTAAATCACAGCCAGCCTGACAAGACCAAGCAACAGCAGCAGCCAGAGCAGGGTAATTTTCTTCATCTCAGATGAGGAGTTTCCCTGGAGGATGGGCTGTTATAACCTCAGGAAGGAACAGGAGACAAGGAGTTGGCTCCTGCAGCTCCAAAAATCAAAACACACAGGGCTCCCTGCACTGACACCCCCTCAAACACAGATCCTTCTCCTTTCCTCAGCAAAGCCATGCCCATCTCACCTCTGCAGCAGCAAGGAGATTCCTCTATGAGCTCCCTCACTCCAACCCAGCTTCAGAGCATCTCCAGATCTCTCAGTTAGGGAGGGTTCAGCAGGAGGGATGCAGCAACAGCCACAGGAGGGTTGCATTTATTAACTGCTCTGCCCTGCATCCCCTTTATCAGCTATTTTGGACACACGCATTTCCTTCACAAGCACATGCCAGACATCTGAGAGTGGATAATTTGCCCAGACAGGCAGTAAATACATCCCATCTCATGCTTCCTCTGAGAATAATGTGCTTGCCAGTGTCACCTGTCATGTAAATCATCACCTTGCAATTTATCCTGAGCTACATTTCAACTGTTTCTGGACCAGGAAAAAAAAGAAAAAAGAAACACCCAGAGAGTCCAGTAACTCCTTCTGTGAAACATGGATGCTTCTTCCCTGGCCAATATTCTGAATTTACTGAGGAAAAGACATCTACTGAATTTATGTCTTCCCAGATGAATTTCCAACTCTTAGATTTAAAGGAGTCCTATACTTTCTCTGAGCTGTACAGAAGACATTTACATAAGTTTTTGTGCAACATTCTTTCAGCCTGTTCCTCTCTCACCATATGAGTAGCCAACAGCTACCCACTGAGTTACTGCAACTCAACAACTTTGAGGTGGATTTGAAAAATCCCACGAGTTGCATGAGAAATTACACGCCTGTGATTTTTTTTTTCCCCGCCCCTGGCATTTTTTATTAAAATCTTCCCGAAAAACAGAGTCATGTAAAGAATTGAAGTTGTTGGCACTGCCTGGGCTGCTGCCTTTCAAGGGAAAACAAGAGAAACTATGTTTTCTTTCCAGAAGCAAGCACAGAAAAGGTCCCATGGGAACTTTCCACTAGAAAAAAAACCAAGACATGTTCCCCAGAAATCCATTTTAAAAGGTCCAGTGGGAGGTTCTCTAGTGGAAAGGGTCCCTGCGGAGGTTTGGAACGAGATGGCCTCCCAGGTGCCTTCCAAACCAAGCCACTCCATCATTCTCTGAATTTATCCCCAGCAGAAATTCCTCCAGCCAGCTGGGCTTGTTGAAAAGGTTGGATTTAAAGAGGTCTTTAGGCAGCTTAAGCTGGCTGGGAGTGCACAGTCCTGGAGGACCCCTTTAATCTGTGTCCTCTGGCTGCAGAGAGAAAAAGCCCACTGCGCATCTGTGCCGTCTCAATTCTGTGCTCGAAACACTTGAGAATCTCTCTTTTGTTCCTTGCTTGTCTCCCTTAATCCTTGCCTCAGTCATTATTCAATATTTGGTTTTGTGACTACATTATTTAACTTGGCGGAGCGTTTTGGGACGTAGTTTGCATAAAAGCCGCTGTTTTTAAGCGGCAGAGGGGACTGTCACTGAGGCAGGGAGGAGACAGCAGTGACAGCAAAGAGGAGACCAAAGCTTCACCCATCAGAAAAAAAAACAACCTCTTCAGGGGAAAGGCAGTCACAGGATCGTCATTCCAGGGACTAAATCACCAAAGGCAACTCCGGTGTCAGTAATTTTGTGACGCAGAAAATTGATTCGTACGTTACAATCAAGGAGCGCCCTCCTCCATAATGTATGCTCGGCGTTTTAACATAATTATTTGCGCAACAGTTTTAATGTTTGCAGCCTTCCCTGGCTGTCAACCTGGAAGTAGTGGGGAAAAAAAAAATAAAATTTTAAAATACTCTTCTTCTTCAGAGACAGGATTAAAGGGAAAAAAAAAAAAATCAATCTCCAAGCAACCTCCTTTGTATTTTGTTGTGACAAGCCTGAATTTAAACAGCCTGTGAAGTCAAAACAACAGGAGAAATATCAATACACATTAATTTAATCAAGAAACACAACTCTGCCATGCCAAGCCCAACTTGGCTTTATTTCCTCTGAGGTTTCTGGGGGAGCTGATGACACCCTGGTACCTGCCCAGCCCCCCCCAGTGACTGAGGGTCTTCTCAAAGGCCCTCTCTCCATTTGGATGCTTTGCCATGCAGAAATCAAAATTCCTGGTGCTGCAGCTCCCCGCCAGCACATCTCCATCTCTCCGCCCCTAAAAAGCTGATTTTGCTGGCAGAGCTGCCCCGAGTGGCCATCCTGCTGCATCCTTATTGTGTGCTGGGGAGCTTTCAAAGGACAGGCAGATAAAAGGGTAAACATGATAACAAAAACTATCTCCAGCACACTTGACTCCGTCAAATCCTGGGCACAGCGCGACTCTTTGAAACAAGAATCTCATTAAGGAAGGGAGAGTTGAAAGGATAAGCCCCCGCATACCAAAGGCAGAAATCAGATGTGCTTGACCTTTCAAATGAATGTACATTTTCTGAGTGACTGTTCATGTCAGGGTAATTCAAACAGACACCTGATAATCCTCTAAAAGTCTGAAATTTGGCTACTGGATTGGACACAATGCAGCGGGACCCGCGGGTGGTCTCGTCACTGTGCTCCATCCTGCCCTTGCTCCCAATTTCCTGATGCACCCTCAAGTCTTGTCCCCTCCCTGGGCTTTCATGTCCCCACACATACATAGAGATGTTTCAAGTCCAGGATTCATTAACAAGGAAGCATCTTCTGTGCTGGCACAGCTGGAAATGAAAAGCCGATGCTCCTTAACACAAATTAGGTGATTAAACACTTTGGATGGAATAGAATTCCATCCAATTGCCCCACCAGCAAGGGAAGAGGAGGATTTCCTTCCAGACAGGCCCCATGTACAAATCCAAGGACCATGAAGCCCACCTGGGTCCTGCATCTTGTATATCAGCATAACCTATGTGCTGGGGCTTGCTGGGAAAGAGAAATCCTCTTGAGCATTCCCAGAAAGTCCAGCAGCCTCACAGGGAAACATTCACGCAGTAAATGGCTTCAAATGGAGATGTTCAGTAAGGCAAGATGTACTAATTACAGCCCAAAGGCTGTTAATGAACACAGAGAGCAACTGAAAGGTTTCCTCATGGACAATGTTGCTGAAGAGGTCACCAGAATGAGGTCCAGGAGTCAGCTTCAATCACCTTCCCCTCAATTTTTGGATGCCCTGGTCAGATCTAGTGACCGTCCTTGAACTTCAGTTCTATTTCCACCAACAACTTCTGGGCCTCGCTTAGCACATCCATGTGTCCAGCATGAAGAGATTCTGCCAAACCTTAGAGATCCCTGATCCTGGGGAGTCCACAACCCCACAGAGACTGCAGGAAAAGGATTTTTGGTGTCTAATTATGGCCTGTTTCCATGAACAACCCCACAGAGTGACAGACCATGCAGTGACTAACAAGTTTCTTTTGAAAACCCCAAAACTCAACAGCTTAGCATTTCCAACGGAATCCAGTGGTGTTTTATGACCTGTAAGGAATCTGGGAGTGCACCAGCCTCCTGATGATGTGACAATAACACCAGCCCCAGCTGCAGCAGCACTCACAGGCTGCTGGCTCCTGCTCACAGATATTGCCATGCTGGACAGATACCTCATGGCTTTGTATCCTCAGTGAATCCTCCCCTTCCTGCTCCCCCTGGGCTCCCCAGCACTCCATGTTAATTGGCTAATATTTGTGTAGATCCTTCCTGACACTGCCTTTTGATTCCCTCTGAGGGCATCAGCAGCTCAGGGCTCCAGGAGGAGCATCTCCATTGCTGGGGGATAGAGGAGGCAGCTCCAGCCAGGGAGGAGGGTGGGACTGGGGGGCTGCTCTGCTCCCAAGTCAGCCCCCAAACACACAGGGCAGGCTGCAAAGAAATCTCTTGGAAAAGTCAGATGTGAAGGTGTCAACCAGCTCATTTCACAAGAGATGGACTGGAGCACACTGGCCACGCAGTGACACTCTGGAGAACTGCCTCCCTCTATCACAGTCCTTCTGAATTCCAGAGAATGGAGCTTATCTTATGGATTCCCAACCAAAGCTCCAAAGAACCACAAATTCAAACTTCAAACCAGCAGCAGGCTCCCTGAGCAGGCTGAGCCCTGCTGTTTCCAAGCCCCTGCCACGACAGAACCTGGGCTCCATCCCTGAAAGGATTCCTCTTTCTCCAGTGGCTCTCTGAAGGCCACACAACGGAAGCTCTGCAGACCTTCCAGCACAGTGTGCAAGTAAAGACACAGTGGTTGCTACTGAGAAACCAGCATCTCTCCTGCAGTGGCTCATCCCTCTGTCCTGCTTGAGGCTCTCACACCCATCTCCGAGCCCCACACGGTCCCCAAGGCAGGACCCTGCTGGATGTGCCAGCAGCCACGTCCCCGCTCACTCCCTGGCCTGTTTTTCCCCCTCCTCTCCACACTTCCTAACAGCTCATGAATTTTATAAACTAAACTCATTGTAACCAAACCATGAAATTGCAAATTTAACTCCGTCAACAAACGAAGCTTTAGCAGGGAGCTGCCGCTGTCGGAGCCCTTCCAGCAGGGAGGGAATCTCCTCCGAGGGACACCGCACCCCCTTGGCCATGGGGCAGTGGCACAGACGGGGTCGTGCAGGATGCTGGAGCATCACAGCCTACACAACGTCACAACTCACTCACAGAGCTTCCAGCGGCGCCAGCCGTGCCCATCACCCTTCCTTGTCGTGACCATTTCCCACCCAAAGGCACAAAAAAGCCTCGGCAGCCCCAAGAGCCCAGGGCAAAGCCCTCCCTGCTCAGCCACAAAGGCTCTGCCGCAGCCCCCAGGTCCAGCCAAGCCTGGCTCTCCCTCTCCCGGCCACGTCCAGGGTGGCGGGCAGAGCCTCGTTAAGTTAATGGAGTGCTAATTAGCTGGCAGACCGAGGGGAGGGCTCGGAGGCGCTGCCTCATTTGCTCGGTGGAATGGGGCCATTAAAGCAGGGTGGGCTGCAGGGGCTGCGGGGCTGGAGGGATGCAGAGGGATGCAGAGGGATCTCCGCGGGGACACCCGGGGCTGCACCAACCATTGCACCGCTGGGCAGCCGCCTCTGGAGCGGAGAAAGCGGCTGCTGCCTGCACCACCGAGGGGACCTTCTCCTGTCGCCTTCAGCGTCCCCAGCGCTGGCTCTTGGAGCCCTTCCAGCACTGTCACCCAAGCCAACCCTTCTTTTCCCCACACACACAACTTCCAGTGGTCAAAGGCACTCGCTTCCAGGTGGGAAAAGCGCAGCACGTCCTGCCAACACGCCAGGGCCACCTCGTTCCAAACGAGCGCGGTGCCACAGGGTGTTTCTATGGCAACAAGCAGCCGATACAGCCGGCGGCACCGAGATTCCAGCGCCGTTCTGCTGACACCCCAGGCAAGGTCCCACCGAGTCCGGGCAGGACCCCCAGAGTCCTTTAAGAGCCTTCAAAACCAACTTCGCACTCCTTTCCCAGGGTGGTCACCATGACCCACCTGTGTATCCCACCCCCGGGAAGGACACAACATTCCTCCTGGGGATGGTCCTTCCCACCCAGGGGAAGGACACAACATTCCTCCTGGGGATGGTCCTTCCCCCCCAGGGGAAGGGCACAACATTCCTCCTGGGGATGGTCCTTCCCACCCCGGGGAAGGACACAACATTCCTCCTGGGGATGGTCCTTCCCACCCACGGGAAGGACACAACATTCCTCCTGGGGATGGTCCTTCCCACCCACGGGAAGGACACAACATTCCTCCTGGGGATGGTCCTTCCCATCCAGGGGAAGGACACAACATTCCTCCTGGGGATGTCACCATCAGGCCTTGCAAACTCCCAGCCTGCAGAGCAGCAGCAGAGCTGGGGTCATCAGTCACAGAGTTGTGCTATAGGCAGCCTTAAATCCCAGGTCTACCTTCCCATCGATCTCTTCAGCTCCGTGAAATTAAGAAAAACGCAAGGCAAACACAAGCGAACGTCCCCGAGCAGGCTCTGTGCGAGGCAACCAAACAGCTCCAATTCCCCTGAGCTAGGCTGGGCCAGCGCCTGGCTGGGAAAAACAAAACCCAGGTCCAGCCAGAATGCCAATCTCAGCTTCAACATCTCCCCTGGAGCCCCGGGAAGGGGGCCCACAGCACCCGGCAGGGCCAGCGCCCACCAACACCTCCAGAGCTTTTGGGGGCTGCAAGTCCCCTTGCCATGGGGCAAACCTGTCATCAAATGCAGCAAGAAATGACAAGGAACACCTGAAAGATTTCCCTCCCTCCACAAAAATCTCTTCCCAGAGATTTAAGGATTAAATGTGCCTGGACAACTCAACACAACATTATTAATGTCTATTTTCAACAAGCATCTCCATTCCACCCATCTTTTCTCTCTCTCTCTTTTTTAACCATCACTTTAAAGTCTTTCCTGTCCAACCATGTATTGTGGGAGGGAAAAAAAAAAAAACTTGTTAAAAAAAAAAAAAGAAGAAGAAAAAAGTAATTTAAAAGCTTTAAATCCAGTTCTCTGGTCTCCGACCCCCTGAAGATTCCTGCACAGAAAATAAAGTGCTTAGCTGCCCTCCTTAAAAAGATTTAATCTCCCATATTTCAGAGCTTGTATGATTAAACCCTACCTCTAATTCTGCTTTCAGAGCCACAGCCAAATCTCTGCTTAAAGGGAAGCGGTGCAGGCGCCTCTCCTCCCCTCTCCCTTTCACACAGGGGAGTGGAGCTGCATCCACACGGACGTGGGGGAAGAGCTGGAGGTAGAGAGGCAGCTCCAAGCATCCCTGCGTCCTCCTGCTTCCTTGCCAGACATGGAAATACCTTTTTTTTTTAGGCAGCTTTCAAGAAAATTGAGCTTTCTTATATGCAGCTCTGAAGGAATGAAGAGGGGAGGAGGTGTGGATGTGCAGGGCCAGCACACGCTCCCAAATATCATCAGTTTTACCCCATCCATGGCAGTAAGGAGGGAAAGAGCCTCAGATGAGCAAGGAGAGGAGAGCCAAACTTCAGCTGGGAGAGTGAGGATAGGACAGAGCCCAAAAACCTGCTAAGAGAACACCCAAACAAGGTTTGTCTCCAAGATGAGCTGCTCCCTACAGCAGCAGGGAATTTCATGGAAGCAGGGGGCACGTTGGAAACTGGCCCCTGCTGAATTCCTGACACTCACTCACCCCCAGCCAGGAATTATTGACCAATTCTACCAGAGAGCACCAACCTGCCCTGCCCAGGCACCTCCATCCCAGGTCAGCAGCAAGAGGGCTGCAAAATAAAAACCTCACTTTTGTTTCAGACAAGCACAGGCCCTGTCCCTGCCTCCTCTGCTTTCTGATGTGCACAGAACTCGTTAAAAACCTGCACTAATAAGGTGGAATGTTTACTGGAAGTGCAGGAGAAATCAGCTTTCCTGAGACACAGCGACCTTCACTGGCTGAAATGTGGAGGGAGCTCAAGGCCAGCTCTCCAACACACCCAGCCAGCAGCAAGCATGGCCCAGGGTGGGATGGAGACAAATCTCCAAGGAGAACAGCACTGCAACAGCCAAAAAGGTGATTATTGACACAGGAATGTTATAGCTCACACCAGCTACCAGGAGATTTGGACAGGGGCTTGATAGAAAAATATCCCCTGACACTTCTGCTGAAGAAGTTTTGCTGAAATTCCATGGGCAAACGATACCAAATCAAGTTTCACACCTTCCCCATCCCCTTGTTCAACAGAGACTTTTATGCTGCCAAAACCTATTTATTTCTTGCAAATCTCTCTGAGCTACTGCTCATGAATAGAAATGCTTTTATCAAAAAACTGTTCACATTTTCCACAGAAAATTTTGAAACAAGTGTTTTCAGGGGGAGGCAGGTTGCCTTCTGTGAGAAAACCACATATAATGCCCCTTTGGAATATTTTTACTTCAAAAACAAATAAAAAAAAGAATTTTAGATATGTCAGCCTATGAGATATGAACAAAAAGCTGTTACTGCTGCTTCTGGGCTTGATTTCAAACAACTTTGCCTCAGACATCCCCTTTGGAGCAGGCACCTCTCCAGGATGTGTGCCCAAGGACCCCCAGCACCCAGCCCAGCCTCGGCTGTGCTGGTGCTGCAGGACTCCCTTGTGAGCCAAAAAACACCATGGGGAGGAGCCAGTGTGTCCAGGAGCGCACAAAGCTGGGCTCTGAGCAGCCCCAGGTCATTTATCTTGATTTCTCTTTGCAGTGCTGGTGAAGGCTGAAAAACATCAGCTGCGTTTGCTGGGCTCTAATTCAGCACGAGGCAAAAGCCACAAGCGCTGCGAGGCCACTCCAGGGGCTGCAGGAGCCACCATCCTGCCAGGAAGGGCATCTCCAGTGCCACCTCCCTGTCACATCGCTGTCATGAGTCCCCCAAACAGCACAGAAGGGTTTGGGGCTGAATCTCAGCCCCAGCAGGGCCTGATCCTGAAGCTGCTGTAATTATCAGGGCAAGCTGCAAGATTTGTACAAGCGTCTGAGATGTTGGGCATCCATCAGCTTTGGATGGTGCATTTTTGTCATCTCCTGGGGTAAAAAACACCACCCCAAAATGTGAGGCAATCCCACTGTCCTTTCTGAAAGCCTTAATGTACAGTCACTTTGGGAATTGCTGCATCTGATAGATTTGGATTGCTCTGGGGAAAAAGAAAAATGAACCCTTTAGCTCCCTAATGCCAATCACTGCATTGTCTCCTCAGCCCTGCTAAACATTTCCATGCAGAAGAGAAAAAGCATCTCCTGTCCCTCTCACCACAGATCCAAAGGGCAACGGTGTGTGTGGATAAATGAACAGGTAGATGTACTTTCATTAAAATCACCACATTTAAATTGCTCACAGATGAGATTGAAGACATGAGGTTAAAAACTTAATTGACTAAATCAGCTGAGATGCCGAGGGCTGATTATATCATTTAAAATAAATGTAATATTGGCCATCAAAAAACACCCCACACAATATTATTACGTATCAAAAGCCATTATTCAAGAAGCACAAACAATATCCTCCTAAAGCCCTGGCGGATTTAAGAACATCACCCTCCCTGCTTGCTTGATTGTTTTTCTTCTTCCACAAACTGGATTGGGAGAGAAAAACAGACACCTTCCTGTGAGTCCCTGAAATCCAGCATCAGAATAAAAACCTCCCTGGCTGCTTTCTCATCAAGGACTGCACCTTTGATTTAAGGCTAAAGGTGGGCAGGCACAGCCACCTTGCCCAGCCTTGCATGGAATTTGGAACATACCCTCATGATATCCAGGTTTAACTTAGAAAATCCAAGTGGTTAGGAGCTGTCTCCTCTCACCATTGTTGTCTTCAAAACACTTTGGGTTATTCAGGCTCCATCCACTTCCAGCTCCACACTTTGATCCTGCAAGCCACCAGCAGCCCTAGTTTTGGGCTGGTGGCTGCCACCAGATTTGTCCCCATGCCAAGGGACAGGAGCACTGTCTCCACCTCAGCATCTTGGGGACAATACACCTGGGCATGTGGTGTTAACCCTCTTCTTGCTACACCCTCCATGCAGAGATAAAAACATCCACACTCTTACTAAGAGCTGAAAGAGCCAGAAACCCTCCAGCAGACAAGGACATTCCATGGAAATCCAGATCAGCTTCCAAATGATTTCCTAGCCTGGACTGGGAGCTCACTACAGCCTGGGTGTTATCAATGGGGGATGGCTCTGGTGGCCCTCAAACCCAGGCTGTGGTGGCACAGGGAGGTGTTTGCTCCCTGCCTGCAGTCACAGAATCACCAGGTTGGAAGAGACCTTCAAGATCATCAAGTCCAACCTAGCCCCAACACCTCAACTGAACCCTGGCACCCAGAGCCACATCCAGGCTTGGTTAAACACACCCAGGGATGGGGACTGCACCACCTCCCGGGGCAGAACATTCCAGAACTCTTTCCCCCTTTCTGTAAAAACCTTTTTGTTGTCATCTTATTGCAAAGCTCCCATACCTTCTTGGTGATTTCTCATGGGCAGCTCCTTGCAGCACTGACTCCTTCTCCCTTACAGCACAGCCATCCAACTCCCTCCTCACCCAGTTAACCACTGGTTAGTTTATAGCACTCATCCTCATTGGACACACCTGGGGCCTGTTAAGGGCAGGCCTGTTCCCAATCTTTGGTGATTAGCACAGCTGCAACTCCTCAGGGCTGAGATTACCTTCTGCACCATATTTTCTTACATTCTATCCCCCCCCAACTTTTTTTTCCTGATCTCCAACCCATATTTCCCTTGGCACATCTTAAGCCTGTGTCCTCTGGTTCTGTCAGCTGTCCCTCTCCTCTCCATGGACAGGCAGGAGGAAGGACCCAAACCAAGGCAAAGCAGCATCACTAAACCCCCACAAACCAGGCCTGGGGAGGGGGATAACCCCACAAGCCTCAATACAACCAAAACCACACAAATCAGCCCCTGGGCTCCCCATTACTCCAATTACATTCTAATTACAAGCAGTACCATCACAGGTTTCTCAAATTCCATGTCTGTTCTTAGAGGCTCCTGCAAGGCAGGAAAAGCACATTAATATGCATGTGCCATGCCCATGGAGGAGACCATGGGCTGGGAAGCAGCCTGACAAAGAGCAGGGCTCTCTGGATGCTGGCTTTGCTGGGCTGGCAGGCAGAGGTGCCATCCCTCATCACCTTCCCACATCCCTGTGCCTATGGAGCCAGGTGTGTCCCAATTAACCATTCCCCTCATTTCTCCAGATCCAAGGGATCTTTCATCCATCTGGACACATACCAAGGCTCACCCAGCTGCCAGGATGAGCTTTGCCCAGGGAACCTGTTGTCATCTTATTGCAAATCTCCCATACCTTCTCAGTGATGTCCCATGCAGCACTGACTCCTCCACAGCCAACAAACTCCAACTCTGCCCTCAACCAGGTAACCCACTGTTTTGTGGCACTTTTCTTCTTATTGGACACACCTGTGGCCTATTAAGGGCAGGCCTGTTCCTAATCTTTGGTGATTAGCTCAGCTGCAACTCCTCAGGGGTGAGATTGCCTTCTCCACTCTTCTCTTCCATTCTAGCCCTCCACAGGGACCCACAGCGTGGAGGGAAGGGTGACAGGCAGCAGGGTGCTGTGTCACAGCAGGGCTCATCCTAAATCCAAACCAGCAGGGACTAGGAAGGGACTAACCCTACCCCAGCCAAAAGCAGGACAGCAGGGAAGCTCCTCCTCTGTGCTGAGCTAAGCAAGAGCACAGTGCCCCTTGCCTGGATCCTGGCAGGGTCCTTGATCCAGGGATCGGGCGAGAGCCTGGATCCGGTGCGGGATCCCCGGCACGGCCCCTGGATGTCCCCACACTGCCATCCCTGTGGCTTTCAGGGCATGAAGCGCGTGTATTGTGTCCCACGGAGCGTGCCCTGCAGGGGGGCTGCATTACAAAGCCATTCACTGAAAATAAAAAGCCCGAAGCCCCAAGCAAATGCAGGGTAATTGCAGGGTTTTCAGGCGTGCGGCTCTCACAGTGCTGTGATCAGCCAGGCTCCGGGAGCCCTGGCCAAAACCCACCCCAAGCGCTGCCTGGAACACCTCCCGAACACACACACGGCTCCTCAAACCCTCCCTGCCCCTCTGCTGCTCTGGAGGAAGCAGCGGGAGCGCCGGGATGCTGCACATCTGGCAGCTGCAGAGCCCACATCTGGCAGCTGCAGAGCTCAGCATCGCTCCTCACCCACGCTCGGGGTAACACGGGCAGCAGGCGCCATCCGAGCCGGGGTGCTGCTCCCCCTCGGCCTCGCAGGGGCTTTGAGCCGCTGGATGCTCCACAAAGAGCAGCCGGAGCCAGTGCGGGCAGCAGAGGTGTTAAAATTCCCGTCACGGCCCGCGAGGAGACATCCCCAGCATCCCGCTGCAGAGCGAGCTAATCCTGCCAGGTTAATTCTCATCCTCAGTTCATTCCAGCTTATTAAAGCCAGCAGGCACCCTGCAGAGGATTCATTACCTGTGTCACTCGGAGGCAAGGCTGGGCCTTAATGAGCTGAGAAACGGGGGAGCGGTGCTGGGCAGGGTCCGTGCTGCCTGCGGGGATACCTGGGATTCCTGCAGCCCCGCTCCCATCATGGGCAGTGCTGTCACAAACAAGAGCAATGTTCAGGTTCTGAACGTTGTGCGAGGTTCCAAGCTCCATCCAGACTCATCTCGCTCCCATTTCCTCCCTTACACCTGCTCTCCCCGAACCCCCAGCCCAGCCCAGCTGGCCTTGGAGCCCAACCTGGAGCTCACCAGCTTTTATTTGCTGGGAATTACTGGCAGAGGGCAAAAGGAGATGAATTTTCAGCTAGGTGAGCGAGCACATTACCAGCCAGAGAGATGGCAGCTGCTGCAGTACATCTTCATCCCTTTAAATAGTTCCCAGCCTTCCCCCCGCAGAGCCGGGCTGGCTGTGGGAGAGAGAGCTCTCCTAATTAATCTAGTCCTCTCCATCGCTGGTGAAACAGAGCCCGAGCTGGCGGATAAAATATTGCAGGAGCTAACAGAGGATGGCAGGCTTGGGGTAGCGAGGCAGAAAGCAGCGCTGGACTGCAGCTGAAGGGGTACAATTATTTTACTGCCATGCTATGCCTCTATTCCCAGACCTGTCTGGCATCTTCCAGCACCAGCCTGCCTTTTTCATCTGGGTTTTATCCCCCCCTGCCCATTTTTCACTCCACTCCCTTTTTTCTCACTGGGTGGCTATTTAATTTGTTGTATTCCACGCTTTCCTTTTCATGAGCAAAAAAAAAACTTGCATCTGAGCTTTCTTTTTCTCTCTTTCTCTCTCATTTCATTTTCAAAAATTTTGCTTTTTGTGGGGAAAGAAAGAGGGGGAGAAAGAATGGGATGGAAAATGCTAAAGGAGGCAGGAGATGAAAGTGGCTTTTATTCACAAGAGGGAGGATGCAAAAAGGAGTGAAGAGAGCATTGGATGCCACTCACACAATTATTTCAACCGTACAGGAGTGAGATGTGTTGGACAACAGCTTTCAAGGGCTGCAGCAGAGCAAAGCCATGCCCAAAAGCACTGTGGCATCAAAAAAAAAAAGTGGAAGAACAACATTCTGGGAATGCTTGGGAATTACTTTTCTCCTTCATGGGGCCAAGCTGATGTTACCACCTCAGGAAGGCACTGCCTTCCTCCTCAGCGCTCTCCCCAGCCATCATCCTCCCTGGCAGCTCTGCTCCACCTCCTCACCTCTACCCACTGTCCCTGCAAATCCTTTTTTTCTCCCAGGAGCAGCATTTTGGGCCCCCACACCTTCGCCGCCGAGCAGCTCAGCCAGATCTGCACACACAGCCCCCAACACTTTGCCTATTTAAGTCCAAGCAGGTCTGCTCAAGGAGGAATATTATCTGCAAGAAGCAGAATGTCTAAAAAAACCATCTTTGCTGGTGATCAGAGAAATTGAGACAACAAACAGAGCACAGGAGGGAGGCAATCCCTCGTTTAAACCTGAGCAACGAATCTGGCTGCCAGATCTGGGCTCTGCTGATGAGAGTGTTTAAAAACCAGTGGGAAGGCTTGCAATGCTCACAGGGCCAAATTCACCCCAGAAAAAGGTCCCTGGCTCCCCATTTGGCTGTGGCAGAGGAAGAGGCACAGAGAATGTTACCAGGGTTTGCCTCGGATGAAGAGGGAAAACAAATTACTGTAGATCATCAAAGGTACCAAAGCCCCCAGAGCCATCCTCATCTCTGCTGATAGCAGGGCTGGCTGTCCTGGCCTCTGAAAGGTTAAAAACACCATCAGGAAATCAAAGTAAATGACACCTGGGTGCCAGCAGCCTCCCACCTAGAACTGCCATGCCTGCCAGGATGCCCAAGGCAAACCTGCTCATTGTTAAATGCTATTTCATCCTTCCTGGCTGGCCTTCATCCCCGGGCTTTTACCTTCTCTCCTCCCCCATAATGCTTTAAAGAGCATCCTGGTGCTCCACTGATAGCTCTCAATTACTGCAGAGCCAGGAGATGTTTGCTTTTAATAAGTTTTCCTAAAGAGCAGAGCAGCGGTGCTTGAAAGGGATGGATATCAGAGCTCTGCCAGGCTGGGACCACCCCGAGGTGGCAGCTCCAGCTCCCACCGCTGTGCCAGGGCCGTGCACACCCCCTGGATGGCTTGGACACCTTTCCCTGCTCATCCTCTGGCTCTCTAGCCTGGGGCTCCCTCTGCCTGTCACCACACTGTGCTTGCTGTCTGCTGTCCCCACGGCTGGGGGGACACTTGGTGCTGCCGATGACGACTGGTGGCCAGACCAGGCATCACCAGAACCTCCTCCTGGAGGTTCCAAATCCATAACCCAAGCCCAGAGAACAGTGCCACATTATAGGGGGCGCAGAGGAAGGTTTTCCCTCAGCTCATGTCCTGCCTTCTCCTTGACAGCAGCCACTGAGAGCATCAGTGAGCGCCAGCACCTCCTCCAGAGGTTCTACCACGACTCAAATTTGCTGGCAGCTCAAGTTTTTAAAATACTGATGGCTGCTAGACACAGAATACAAAAAATCCCCACCAAAGTCAGCAATTATCTGGGCTTAAGTAGAAATTAATTGCAGGCACCAGGAGCTTGCAGCAGGAGCACGGGCCCTGCAGGTGACACAGGCAGACGTGACATCCCCACATTGAGAGTGGGGGAACAGCAGCACCCACGTTGCCATGGCTCTGCAGATCTTACAGGCTTTCCCACAGCAATGGTAAAAATAAAATCCAAAAGTATTCCCAGCTTGGATTTGCCTCCCTGCTGAGCACAGAGTTTGCATTGCCTAGTTGGGATGTGGTACTTTAACAGCAGCTCTGCCCAGGGGACAGGGACAGCCCAGCCACAGGGACAGCTGGTGGCAGGGACAGAGCCCTGGCATTGCAGAGTGTGCCCCCTGAGCTGGGTGTGCCAGAGCCTGGTAGAGATCAGGGACCTGGAGCCCTGGCTAGGAATGATGGCAGAGCCCTGCCTCTTCAGGGAGGGATGGCAGCAGCTTTCACTCCGCAGCTCAGGTGGGACACAGAGGGATGTGACTGAACAGCTGCACAGCACAAAAACGGCACAGAAGTGACAAAAGACTTTTGCAAAGCTCTGGTGATGCCAGGAGAGCACTGCCACCCACGGCCCCTCTCAGGAGCCCTACACCAAGCCACAGGAAAGGCACATTTTGCCTTCAAACATGTCCCGTGCTACTCCAATGTGCAATTCAGCTGCACCTGGGTCCTTCTGCCTCCAACTCCATGCTCCCAGAGGAGCAAACTCTTTTCTCAGACCCCTGGTTGCTCTTTCCAGCAGAAACAGATCAGCTCTGCCAGGCTCCATCATTCCCAAGTGCCTCAGCTCCAAGCAGGAAGGTGGAGAGAGCCCAAACCCGCTCTGTAGAGCCAGCCAGGATCAGTTAGCAGGTGCTGTTCACCTTGTGCCATCATTTCCCGTGTCTGGAAGGCTGCTGTGTTACCTCTGCTGTGTTATCTCCCTCTGCTCCACATGCTGCCCCTCTTTGCAGGATTCCAGACCCCTCTGGCAAAGCCAGAAGCAGCAGCTTTGGGCTCTCCCTTCTCCCTGCTCAGAGATGGAGCATCCCCAGCCAGGCTCTGTCGCACCTCCGGGAGATAAAGACGGGACAGGAGTTTTAAACTGTTTATCAGCAGGATGTGAAGCCTCCAAAAGGGAGAGCATGATAAATTCACCCAGAGAATCAGAGGCACAGAGCTCAGGGTGGCGACTTATCCTTCACCATACACACAGATTTATTAAAAATTTAAAATTGCTACATAGATCTAAAGGGCCAGGTTATTTATTTTTGCAAGGCTGATCAATCACACGTGTCCCCACAGGATACCAGACCTTTAGCTACTCATCTGATTATTCCTGCTCTACCTGCTCCAGCCCCAGTGCTTAATATTTCATCCACATGGTTCCTGGGCAAAGCTGGAGTGGAGTCTGATCTCTGGGCAGAGCCTTTGGATTTTATCAGTTCCTACTCAAGGGCAGAGGTGGAAGGAAAGGAATAACTTTTCTTTTACCCTCTGCCCCTCCTTTCAAAGCTACAGATTTATCTTCAGTCATCACCAGCCTAAAAATACAGAGGTTTGGATCATGAATGACAGAGGTGACGTGGTGTTTCATCTCCCTGGGGAAGGGATGGCCAGAGGAGTCCTGGGAGTGGCACGTGTGCTCACCTGCCTCTCCTGCAAACCACGTTTCAGCAGCAGAACTGAGGCTTTCCGTGGAGAAGGAGGGGAAGTGTTGGGAAGGCAGGTTTTTGTGGTCTATAAACTGCAAGGAAAAGCTCACACCGCCTCCCTGAGCTGGCTCCAGCCACGTGTTTCATCTCACCCCCATCTCTGCAGCCCATCTGAGAATGCTGCACAGGCAGGACAAAAATGCAGCTCTGGGCTGGGGGGTGAGTCCACAGCAGGGCTGGGGGCCCTCCCCACAGCTCAGCATCCTCCAGGGCACATCTGAAGAGCTGAGGGAATTCTGCAGACACGCTGGGAGTGCTGCTGCAAGGAGGCTGATCTGTCCCCGGGGAGGAGGGGGATGCTCAAAGCAGCTCCATCCACTTGGATTTTGCAGCAGACACACAGCCAGCAAAGGAGGCAGCCCTGAAGCACCTGCCTGGGAGTCAGCAGCACTAAAGACCTCCATCCCCACCTGTTGCATCTCTTGGCATTTTCAGGCTCAACTCAACTTTTGGAGCCCAGTCCCCATCATTATCCCAATGGATGAAGGCAGAGGATGAGCTGAGGTGTAGCTGGGAAAGCTCCTGCTCTCCCCACAGGGTGCTGTGCGCGGGACAGAGCCCCTGTCAGCCCAAGGCTGTGTTATTCCATGTGTGCCTTTTGTGCACAGGGCTAATTGAATGGTGATGGCAGTGCTAAGCAGCCCCCGTGCTCTGAGACCAGAGTCAGCCGAAGCTCTGAAATCGTGTAATTTTTTGCATGACTGAGTGCGCAGATGTAATAAAAAAAATAATAAAATAATAAAAAAAAGGGGAAGAAAAGAAAAGAAAGAAGTAGGAAATCAGGCCCTTAAATGAATCTATGATTGATGGCGAGGAATGGTTGGAGGAGCTGAGTTACAAAGAGGCCAGCGGGGAATTGTCCCCCTCTGACCACGCAGGGGGAAGAGACGTGCCCTGATCAAAGCTGTGCCCCCCTCGGAGCAGAGGTGCCCTGTCAGACCTCCTGTGTGAGGAGCAATAGGCTCATTAGCACACCCAGAGCTCATTAGGGAAATGCAGAGATGACAATTACCCCTCCAGCCATGCTATGCCAAGCGTGGACTCTGTCTGGCCGGAGGGAAAATGACGGGAAACTGACTGGGAGAGAGAAAAGCTGAACCCAGACCACTGAGAGCTTCCTCCATCCCACCACAGGAAAACCCTGCAGAGCTATTGAAGACTGAGATGCCTCTTCTGAAAGCTCCTTCCCTCCTTTGCCAGGTTACACTTCTCCATCCAAGTCCTTTCCAGGGCTCCCACTGGAGCTACAGCCACCAGTCCCTGCCCCAAGATGCCCAGGGCCATGTCCCTTTGTCCCTCTGCCTCTCAGTTGGTGCACAGGCCTAGCAGAGGTGACAGACCCCTGGAGCAAGGTGAAGGATGGCATCTGGCATCCCCTGCTCCATCTCTGCATCTCAGCAAATCCCACAGGCAGGAATTCAGGGAATTCCTGGGATTCACCCTCCTGGCTCAGGTCCCTCAGCCAAAGCCAACATTAAACCTGCAGCTGAGGCTTTGCATGGCTGTGGGTGCAAAGCAAACACCCCAGCACAGCCAGGGCACATCCAGGGAAGGTTAATAAAGCCTGGAGGATTGACAAGGAAAGACTGAAGGGGAAGAGCTGGCTGTTAATATAATTCCAGGCACGCCAGGTGCCCCTATCACCCACATCAGGAGGAACAAAAAGAGTTTTCAGAAGAATCACGGTCAGTTAGCTAAAGATTTATTAATTTTATTCTTAGTGCGCTTTAATTGCTCCTATAAATTAAAAATGAACTGATTCTGCACTGTGTAAAGTGACTGCATTCACCTAAAAAAATTGCACTTCAACTTTTAATTCCACTTCAATTGCATGCGGGCGCCGCGGCAGCGCCGCTCCCGCGTGGCAGCCCGGGCTCAGACCCCTGGAAATTGCCTTGGCAATCCCATTCCACCTCGGCTGAGCACGTACATTTTTTAAAAGTTACTGCTGTGCCGTACAGAGCGACATTAATTGAGTGTTAACGAGCTGTCTGATCAGCTTCCCACTGTCCTTATTACTGGACGTCAGGGTCTCTGCAATGTCCCAATTAAACGGAATCAAAGAATACTTAATGCACGGTAAACTGGTTCCCAGCCACTCGAACTGATTACCCAGCTGTTCCCTTTATTTGGGGCCCCATTAAGCCACACTGCAGAGTCTATATTGCCCAAGCAGCTCCTATATTCTGTGTTTAAATGGAGATTTTCAGGAGAGGCTGTGGGGAGTTTGGGATGGCAGACTCGGCACCTCGCGTTTCATCCCAAAACAGGGTGGTGCAGAGACAAGGATGAGAGGAAACAACCTCTTATCTAATGGCCTAAATATTAGGAGAAGGTTTTTTTCATGGCAAATGTTGGGAAACATTTGACAAGACTACTCAGGGAATCACCATCCTGGAAGGTGTTCAAAAAACATGTGGATGGGGCACTTGAGGACATGGTTTAAGGGTGAACACGGTAGTGGCTGGACCTGATGATCTTAAAGGTCTTTTTCAGCCTTAAAGATTCTGAGATTCTGTAACAGAATCATCATAATTCAAATTGGGCACCTGGACTCAGTAGGCATTTTGTAGCTCCTGTTTTATTTAACCAGCTCCAGTGATAAAGATGGAAAGGGAGAAAATAACTTGAATCACTGATGAAAAAATCCCAGCATCCCAATACCAACAGAAATACAGAGCCTACAAAAACCTCCAACACAAGATGAGCTCAGGACATAGGAAAGGACCAGCAAACCCTCTCTGCATATCTGCTCTGAGCTGGCAGGCTGCTCTGGAATAAAATAAAGTGCTTCTGGTTTGGCATCCACCTCAGCTTGGGTGGGAAATACAAGTGCAAGAGATTCCCGGAGGAAAAGCCCCCCAGGCCCTTGCTGTGTGGGAATACCCAGGGATGCACAAAGTCTCCCAGCTTTGTCTTTCCTACTTCCAGATGGATTCATCACCAGAAATGAGGAGTCACTGAAGTCATTCTGGCCGGGGGGAAAGGAAGCAGCTTGACAGAGCACGTGGCTCCCCCATCACAAAATTTCTTTGGAGCTCTTGAATCGCCAGTCCGAAGGCTGGGAGCATCCCTCTCCCCAGGATCACCCTTCCCACCAGGATCGTCCCTGCCATTAGGATCTCACATGGCCACCAGGATGGCTGCAGAGCAGAGACACCCACACATCCTCCAAAATGCCAACACTGCTCCAGCCAGTCCATACAAATCCCACACCCCATGGAAAACCCAGGGATGGGGACAGAGCAGGGAGTCCCGCCCGCATTTTCCAGCTGCAGGAGGAAAGCTGCTCCAGCTGTCTGCGGGCTCGGCGGTGACATCAGTTGAGATAAAAGAGAATTTAAGGTGCAGAGGAGAACCAAGCAGATCCTTGTAGATTGGAGGCGAACAAGATAAGGGAGCAATGATTAATACAGGCACATTACACGGGGACAATTCTGAGCACACGCAATTTTGGCGGATGGGAAAACGCGATAGCGCCGCGTCCTTACAGTCCCTCAGCGGAGGTTTCCCCGAGTCAGCCTCAGCCAGCCACGTTCTGGGGGCAAAGAAAACAGACTTTTAAGGATCATCAGCATCCAGTTTCAGGAGAAAAGCCCATGGTTCAGCCAGGAGGACATTCCTGGAGCTCGGGCAGTAACAGTTTTATTCGCTGTTATTTTTCAAGACGTTGGCAGAGCGCGCAGTGCAATTATAGGAGCCTCCGGCTCCCCCTGCTCCTAAATGGAACAGTCAAGGAAAATAGTCTAATTTGACAATTTTCAGTCAGTTGAAATGATACGTGGAGGAGACATGGAAGAAGGGAAGCGTATTATTCACTATTTGATAAATTATCCCCATTATGTGAGAGGCAAATCTGAGCAGGGACAGCACAGGCGCTTCTGGCAGCCCCAAAGGGGAGCGCTGTTGTGTTGGGTGGAGAAAAAACCCTGCTCTGCTCAGCCCCTGCCCGTGAAGCCACAAACCCAAAGCAACAGGAGGAAAATGTTTGGCAGGGTCCGAAATTCATCACCCTCTTCTGCCACCTCCACATGTTCCTTTGCTCCTGGGAAGGGTCTCATTTTGGCCAGACTTTTCCCTGTTTTTCCCCTATCTCCCCACCAATTCTTATCCTGGTGTGGATAACAACCCCAAGCACTGGTCTGGGTATGGATTCCCTGCTCCTCCCAGCCCCAAACGATGCTGCAGACAGACACACACCCCAAGGAAACACCCACTGCTCTCCCAGACAAGTTCTGAGGGATCCATGTGAGCACAGACACCTCCTCCCCACACTCCTGCACCCCAAACCCCATCCCCACCACTCCCGATCCACACAAATGTATTCATGAATTCGCTCAGAAAGTTCTCCCTGTGCTCGAGCGGGTGCTGCTTGTAATTGCTGGCGGCCAAAATCTGTTCTGTTTTTTCTGGCTGAGGTACCAGGCAATCATCAGCTGTAATTATTTCGAGTCTTGTTACAGATGGATCTCGGAGCTTTCAGTCTTAAGCAGAATTCATTATTCAAATGCTTGCTCCAGCCTTCTGCAGGGGGTGGGCACGGGCGCTGCCGGCCCCCCGCAGCCGCCGCCGGTGACAAACGCTGGTGGGGAAGGTGAGGATGTGGTGGGATCTGCCTGTCAAAGCCACCCCTGCAGCTCCCTGGAGTTCCCACCCCACTCATGCCTTGGCTCAGGTTTGATGCCAGGAGAATGGGGGTGTGTGAGCTGGGGGGCTGTGGGGAGCTGGGGATGTGGTCAGCACCAGCCAGGCCAGGTCCCAAAAACTCCAAATTCCAGCTCCAAGCTCGCTTTGGGTACATGACAGCACAAGAGAGGAGCCCTGGGGACACAGGAGTGACTCCAAGCACCTGGACAAGGTGTTACTGCAACAAATCATGGAATCATTATGTTGGAAAGCACCCCCAGGATCATCGAGTCTGTTTAACCCATCACTGCCCTGTCAGCTAAGCCAGAGCACTCAGGCCCAATCCAAGAATTAAATGGCAAAAGTGAAGTTTAAAAGGAAATAGATTGGAGTTTTTTATTGACCAAATCACTAGTTTCAGCCTTTTCTTTTCAATTTTGAAACTTCAAAAGTCAAACACTTGGAGATCCTTAAAATATATTGGGCAGAAAACATTCCCTTACCAAGGGAAAGCACGTGCAGGAGTGGCAGCAGGCTCAGGGCAGGGCTCCCTGTGGTGCCCAGGCACAGCTACCTGGGGACCTGCCACTGAAAATCCCCGTGGTGACGCTCCAGGAATCACAATTTACAGCAGGAAGCCTCAGAGCCCAGCAGGAGCATCAGCTGTGGCTACACAGTGTCCACACAGACGCACACCTCGCTCCCTTCTGCCTCAGAATTCCCTGTCACAGAGCCAGCACATCCCTCTCCTCCTTCCATATGGATTTCAGGTTTATGACACATCAAGATTTGCAAGGAAGGCGTCTGATTCCAGCTTTTCAGGGTTTGTGTGGGAAAAGTAAAAAGGGAATGTTTCCTGGCTGCCCCCTAGGCCAGAGCAAGGGCAACATCCAATTTAAAAAGTCAATATTTTCTGCAGGAAATCTTAATCATCTTCTTGTTTTGTTTTTTTTTTTCTTTTTTCCTTTTGGTCCAAAAGATGATTTTTTTTGGTCAAAGTTTCCCAGGAGGAGGGGAAGAGGGATGTTCGTAGCAGGCAGCAAAGTGTTGCTAATCTTATGCACATACAAAATGGAAACACTGCTTCCTGGTGGGATTGCTGCTATTTTGTTTTTATAAAAATTTTAATCTCTGTATCCCTCCTGCTACTGTTTGTATTTTTCGTGTGTCTATTTGAAAAGCAAACAATATTGCCTGCTCCTGTGGCGCTCTGGGTTTGGGTTTTGCTTTACACTTATTTATTTTGCTCAGCAGTTTAAATTATTAGTCCCTGACCCTGCAAATATCTTGTTGCATGTGGATCCTGGGGCACGCAAGCGAGACGTGCCCGAGGTTTATTTGCACTTTTGAGCACAGCCCTGGACCCAGGGGGAGGGAAATTAATTTGAACTCCAAAGAAACAAACTCTGGTGATGCCCTCCAGCACAAAGGCCAGTTTGAAGTTTGTTTGTTCAGCACCCCTTGGTCCAGTGGACAGGCTGGAAATGGGATGGGGAAGAGCCAGGAGAGGCTTCAGCAGCTCTGGGGGATGCCAGGGGATGTTGCTGTGTCCCCCTCTGGCAGCTGGGAAAACAGAAGGAAAAATCCCTTCCTGCTCCATCCCTGCTTCAGGGCCAGGCACGGAGAAAACAGCAAAAAATGCTGTATTATATCAAAGTGAAACACTAAAAAGAGGGGGAAAGGTCTCATTCTCTTTCCAGGAATGAAAATCTAAATAAAACAAGTCATCCCAGGAGCACCAGAGCCAGTGAACCCTGCTTCCCTTGGGATTTATGCCCGGAGCTTGAATGACAGAGGAAACAGCCTGTGGAGCTGGGACTGGGGGAAGTTTTCCCTGAACAGGGGTTCAAGATCTGCCCTTTTGGGATCCCCCAATCCTGCAGCACAGCAGGAGGCTAAACCTGGGTCAAACCATGCTGCTCCTGTTCCACTTCCCTCCCTCTTTCTCTTACCCCACAGAGGCAGCTGAGCCCAGCTCCTCCCCACCCCAAAACCCCAGCCTGAGACCCTCCATCCCCCAGGGGTGAACCCTCCCCAGGACCCCTGCCCAGCAATCCAGCCCCCCTTTTCCCCCTACAAACTCCTCACTATCGGCCAAACCGGCCAAAAACCAGGAGGAAAATCCTTCCTGGGCAGCAAACAGCAAATCCAGCCCCACCACTCCCCTGGAAAAATGAGATTTCACCTCAGTGCACCCCAAATTTGGGGCTCAGCAGCTCCACTCTCCCTCCTGCCCTGGCAGTTCGGGGGTACCCAGGGGATGGGGGCACCTCCTCTCTCCTGGACACTCGCTGGAGCCCCAAAGGACAGCAGGACCCAGCCCTCCTGCGCTGGAGCAGCTCCAGGACCACCACCATGGGGATGGAACCCACCAAAGCAGGTCCTGCTCAGAACACAACTTGGAAAGACTTTAATTCCTCTGGGAATTTGATATTAATGTGTTCTGCCCCAGGCTGAGCCACGTGGAGGGGGCTCTGGGGGCTGGGTGGTACCTGGGCACACTCGGGGACATTTGGTGACACTGAACACAAGCCCTACACTTGCAGGAGGGTGATTTTGGGGAATCATTTTTCCATGGGGTATCAAGAGTGGAGGAGCAGAGTTTGTTTCACTGCAGCTCTCAGACACCCCACAGCAGAGTTTGAGGGTGATTTGCACAACGTGGATCCCTGTTAGACTGAAAAAACCACAAAAATTCCTTTTCTGGAAGCAGCAGAGCTGAGAGGAGGCAGCTGCACACAGCAACAGCTCCATTCACCTATTACAAACCCAATCTTTCTATTGTAGCTAAGGAATTAAAGCCAAAAATAAAGACATCCACGACTCACCCTCAGCCTCCTCCACATCCTCCAGCTCTCCCACTCCGCAGGATGGGAGTGCAGAGTCCCCTCTTCCTCCTCCAGGGGCTCAGGGATGCTGGGAGCTCCCAGCTCACCTGCAGCACCCACCCAGGTGTGCTGGGCTGGGGAACGATCCCAAATTCCCCAGAGCAAGGGAGTCTCTGGATGGAGCCCTTGATAGCAAGTGAAAAATGTGATGTGAATTAAAAACGTGAGGGAAAAGCACAGATGTATCACCCCCAAACCCCCAATCACATATTTATTAATGAAAGGCTCCATTTTTCATACCATAATGGAACTGGGGAGGGGTTTCTGGAATCATTTGGGTTGGAAAGACCTCTTAGGCCATTGATTCCAACCTTCTGAGCCCCCCACCCTGCCAAACGTGGGGGTTTGGGGTCTGGGAGGGGGATCCCGAAACCAAAATTGTTCTAGAAGTGCTCTAAAATCCCAACAGCAGCAGCTCAGGGACCAGGGTGACCCTGCAACCAAGAATTTGGGAGGGAAAGTGGAACAAAATTCACCCCCTGATGCCCCCAGGGATGGGGATGTGCAACCCCCAGGTCCCAGCTGAACCCCAGGGGTGCTGCAGGTCCTGAGGAGCACCCACAGCACCCTGGAATCTCACCCAAACCCACACCAGCAGGGATATTTATTTCTGCCAGTTTACACACAGCTTTTGTGTCTCGCTGAAAAACAAAAGCCCTGAAGAAAGGCAATTAAAATATTATAATTATTGGCGGCGGAGTATTTGCTTTTATCGGCTCCTATTTAAAAAGATGCAAATAGGGGCGGTTTTAGCATTCCAGTCAGCCCGGCTCCCTCCTGCAGGGATGGAAATATTTGCTTTAGTCAACTTTGTTGTGCTGATTTCCTACTTTCCCTTATTTTCCCCTTATTTTCCCATCATTACACTCACTCCCCTCCCTGGCACCGAGTCCCTTTTGCTGGTTTGGTCTTTTCCCTGGGCTGGGCCTGTACCTGGGGGATCCCCAACGTTCCAGGGGGGAACTGAGCCACCCTGGGAGTGCATTGGGGTGAAGCCCCCTTCCCATGCCTGAGCCCCCCAAGCTGGGGCGGGTCAGGAGTGTGGGGGGGCCTCAGGGCTGAAGGGGGACAGGGGGAGGCTGTTCTGCACCTGGGGTTGGGGGATTTTGGGGGGCTGGAGAGGGACAGGAGAGGCTGTTCTGCGCCTGGGGTTTGGGGATTTTGGGGGGCTGGAGGGGACAGGGGAGGCTGTCCTGCACCTGGGGTTGGGGGATTTTGGGGGGCTGCAGGTGGGGCAGGGCAGGGGATGGAGGGGGACAAGGGGAGGCTGTTCTGCACCGGGGGTTGGGGGATTTTGGGGGGCTGGAGAGGGACAGGAGAGGCAGTTCTGTACCTGGGGTTTGGGATTTTAGAGGGCTGGAGTGGGACAGGGGAGGCTGTCCTGCACCTGGGGTTGGGGGATTTTAGGGGGCTGGAGTGGGACAGGGGAGGCTGTTCTGCACCTGGGGTTGGGGGATTTTGGGGGGCTGGAGTGGGACAGGAGAGGCTGTTCTGCACCTGGGGTTGGGGGATTTTGGGGGGCTGGAGGGGACAGGAGAGGCTGTCCTGCCCCTGGGGTTTGGAGATTTTGGGGAGCTGGAGTGGGACAAGGGAGGGCCTGGAGTGGGACAGGGGAGGCTGTTCTGCCCCTGGGGTTTGGGGATTTTGGGGGCCTGGAGGGGGACAGGGGAGGCTGTTCTGCACCTGGGGTTTGGGGATTTTTGGGGGGCTGGAGGAGACAGGGGAGGCTGTTCTGCACCTGGGGTTGGGGGATTTTGGGGGGCTGGAGAGGGACAGGAGAGGCAGTTCTGCACCTGGGGTTTGGGATTTTAGAGGGCTGGAGTGGGACAGGGGAGGCTGTCCTGCCCTTGGGGTTTGGAGATTTTGGGGGGCTGGAGTGGGACAAGGGAGGGCCTGGAGGGGGACAGGGGAGGCTGTTCTGCACCTGGGGTTGGGGGATTTTGGGGGGCTGCAGGTGGGGCAGGGAAGGGGATGGAGTGGGACAGGGGAGGCTGTTCTGCACCTGGGGTTGGGGGATTTTGGGGGGCTGCAGGTGGGGCAGGGCTGGAGGGGCAATGCTGAGCCGAGAGCGCCCTCCTCTGGTCACTGCCGCTGGTCACAGCCCCGCGGGGACCCCCAGTGCTGGGCAGGGGGTGTGACAGGGCGGGGGACACGGGCCATGGGCTGGGGGTGTGACAGGGCGGGGGACATGTGACATGGGCTGGGGGTGTGACAGGGCGGGGGACACGGGCCATGGGCTGGGGTGTGACAGGGCGGGGGACGTGGGCCATGGGCTGGGGGTGTGACAGGGCGGGGGACATGTGACATGGGCTGGGGGTGTGACAGGGCGGGGGACATGTGACATGGGCTGGGGTGTGACAGGGCGGGGGACACGGGCCATGGGCAGGGGTGTGACAGGGCGGGGGACGTGGGCCATGGGCTGGGGGTGTGACAGGGCGGGGGACATGTGACATGGGCAGGGGGTGTGACAGGGCGGGGGACACGGGCCATGGGCTGGGGTGTGACAGGGCGGGGGACATGTGACATGGGCTGGGGGTGTGACAGGGCGGGGGACACGGGCCATGGGCAGGGGTGTGACAGGGCTGGGGACATGTGACATGGGCAGGGGGTGTGACAGGGCGGGGGACACGGGCCATGGGCTGGGGGACATGAAGCTGTGTGGCAGGGCTGGGTGACATGTACCATGGTTTGTCAGACAGGAGTTATGGGACAGGGGCTCGGTGACATGGGCTGGGTGACACGTGCCAGGCACTGTGTTCCATGGGGTGAGCATGTGTCATGTGGGACATGTGCCATGTGCAATGTGCCCTGTGCTGTGTGCTTGGGACCGTGCAGACTTTGCCCTGCCCCACATGCCCTGTCCCACGTGCCACGTTCAGTGTGCCCTGTCCCACGTGCCCTGTCCCATGTGCCATGCTCAGTGTGCCCCTGTCCCATGTGCCACATTCAGTGTGCCCTGTCCTGTGTGCCCTGTCCCATGTGCCACATTTAGTGTGCCCTCTCCCATGTGCCACGTTCAGTGTGCCCTCTCCCATGTGCCCTGTCCCGTGTGCCCTGTCCCATGTGCCACATTCAGTGTGCCCTGTCCTGTGTGCCCTGCACAGCTCTGGGCTCTCTCACACCGTGTGTGTTCCTGCTTTTTGCTTTCAGTGTTAGAGACCGAGCAGGTGACAGAGAGGCCACCAAGAGCCCACACCCCTGTGGGCCACCACAGCTCCTCAGCACTGTGCCACTTGCTGGAGCTCCTGTGCCAGGGTGGTGACCCCCAGACCCCCACAGCACAGCAGGTGGAGAGCTGAGCTTAGGCTGGGATCCATCCCTGGGGACAGGACAGGTACCGACCCCTCAGCCCAGCCAAACCCAGCATTCATCACCTGGGGTCCCTCCCTGGGGACAGGAGAGGAGGGACAAGGGGACAGGACAGTGCCACCCCTCATCCAGCTAAAAGCAGGAGCCACCAGCCCCCCCAAGCCCAAGGTCTCTGCCCCCTATTACACTCACAAAGCAGCTTCCCTCCGTGTCCAGCCGCCCCCTCACAAGCCTCCGAGGGTAATTAACTCTCTAATTAAAGATTAGAGCGCGGCTGTTGTTGGGTTTTCCCCACAGGGACGGTTCCACAATCTGGGCAAGGATTATCCAAAGCCGTGTGCTGGCTCTGGCCACGGGGTTTGGGTTTGGGAAGGGCATTCCAAGGTGGAGAGGAGGGGCAGGACAGGCTGCTCCCCATTCCTCGCTCTTGGCCTTGATTTGGGGAAAGCAGAGAGCAGGAGGGAGGAGAAAGGAAGGGAAAATTGTTGTGTGGGTCCAGGGACAGCCTGGCTCCCAGTCATGATGCTGAGACAGGACAGGCAGCTGGGATTGGGAATAACCTGCAGAATCAAACCTTTTCCACTCTTTTTTCCCCCCCTCCTCCTCCCTCCAAGGCCAGAAATTGTGAAAAAAAAAGAAAAAATGTTTCCTGCATTTTCCCACCGTCAGTGGGATCAGTGTTGGGTAAATCCCTGGAGAAAAGCCAAGGGGGCAAAGGGGAAGCCCAGCCTGGCACCAGCCCCTCACCCCCAGCTCCTGGGGTCCCCCAGTGCCCCCCATGTGCCCCCCCGGGCTCTCCCAGCCCCTTTCCTCACCCCCCTCCCTGCACAACCCCGGGCAGTGCTCTGCCAGGCTCCTGTCCCACGTTATTAAGTTTACCTTGCTCATAAAGCCCACAAGATTATAAAAATGCAAAAAAGGCCTTTTCTGTTCACCTCCCTCACCCTCTGCTTTGCACTTTCGATCAGATTCCACCACAGCTGACTAATTTCCCTGTTTCCAGCCCTTTTTGCTGCTGGGGGGAATTCTGTGGGATCAGCCAGCCCTGAATTCTGAATTCCACAGAGGTGGAACCCACCTAAACCCCACTTTTCTCCCCTATTTTGGAGCAGATCTCTGGTTTTAGGCTCTTTCCCAGCCTCTAACAACCTCCTCAAAGCAACAGGCTGACATAAATGAATCATAGCCAGACTTTTTTTTTTTTATTCTTTTTATGTCTTTACAGTTTGGCCTTGTTGTGGAAAAATCTATATTTTAACCCTAATTGTCTCCCGGTGGTAATGATTAAGGCATGGCTGGGTGATTTGCATTCCAAATGCCACAGGGCTCTTGGTCCAGCCTGGATGAATCCCAGGCTCAGTGTCCAAACCCCATTAAGAAAAAAAAAAAAAAGGAAAAAAAAAAGCCCATTAATGTGCTTTTGATATGGTCTGTGGGAGCTTCTCGCTCCTCCAGCAGCCACCAGTTCCTGCTCCCCATCTGAGCATCAAAGAGGGGAAAGGCAAAGATTCCCAGAGGTTTTTCCCCACCACTGGGGCAAAATAAAACATCCTGGAGCTGCTTTCCCATCTCCTCCTCACAGATTTGCCCTGCATGAGGAATTTGGGATAATTCCCCCATCCACACACACACCTGTGGTTAATAAAACTTCCCCCAAGAGGGGAAAAACCTAAAATAGAGCCATTCTTTGGGGAATTGCAAAGTTATATTTGGAATTAAACACAATAGACCTGAGATAATTGCATAGCCAAAATATCTATATATAAAAATATTTCCTATGAAATCTGCATATTAAAAGAATTCCCACGAGAAATCACACAAAGCAGCAGAAATTGGAGAGTGGAAACAAGTTTGTAAATAATGAATATGTATTAAAAAAATGAAATATATTCAAGTTTGGAAGTGGAGGGGTTGCTAGGCTGGTAAATATCAGCCTATAAAGAGCAAATTGCAATGGAGCTGGAGTTTATTTAGTCTTATGTGAGGTTTTGTAAAGGCTCAGTCCAACCCACTCTGCAGCTCCATAAATGGAGTTTTCCATTATTGTTTTGCAGATTAAAACACACAGGCTGCAAGTTGAGGAAGGACATTAACCTTCTTTTTTATTACTTTTTATAAAGTGATATAACTGGCTTTATTGTATTTTCAACTTTCAATGGAATGAGCATTTTTACTGGGATTTACACATTCCCCCTGCAGCTGGGGGAGCTTGGCAGGGTTGTTACAGGGGATGAAACCCCAGCTCCCAAAAATAAAAAGAGTTAGAGCAATTGCTGATCACATCTTTGTTCATATTTGTCAAAAAAATCAGGAAAACAGCCCCACAAAATGTAGGAAATCCAGAGTGCACATGCAGGAAAACATGGCTGGAATAAATTAAAGAGCAATGCAAATCCTGCTAGGGATCAGCATTTGGAAAAGGGAACTAAAAATGATGTCTCTCGACACTGAGAGCTGAAAAAACATCCCCACTTCAAATTCATTTTGGATCCACTGCCCTCCCAAGGGGAATCTCAGAGTCCTGCTGGATCCCTGGCCAGGCTGCCACGTTCCACAGGGGAGCAAACCCAGCTTGCACCAAAAACACCCAGTCCCACCCCATTCCCAGGAAGAAATATCTCCATTACACAACTCCTGGAGCCTTGAGAGCTGCTGAAAACAAGGAGGGAAAGGGAATGCGCTCCCGTATTTTAAATTACATGAGTCTGGGGCTGCCTTATCCCCTCCTGCCTCCCCAACAACCCCACCTGAGCCAAGAAAAACACTTCCCAAAAGCTCTTTCCTCGCCAAACACGAGCCCAAGCCCCACAGATCCGAGCAGAATCGCGGCAGCAGCAAGATCAGCGTCCCCTCAGGCACAGCTGTACCTGGGAGCATCCAGCCAGGCGTGCCTAATAAAGCCGAGCAGGAATTCCCTTCCCTGTTCCCATCAAAGCTGATTAGTGGGAGCCACTAACGAACTCTGCCAGCAGCTGGATGGCACCTCTGCTTTTTGCTGCAGTGGGAATGTCTGTGATTCAGGCTTCCCCCCCCCAGATCCTAGCTGGGGATTGTGATGGACATATTTTATGAAAAATCCTTTTGACAGGATTTTTCTCCTGAGAAGCCTCAGAGGAAAAGAAAAACAATGATTATCTGCTGCTGTGGAATGCAACAGGTGCATCTTTGATTGCTCCATGTGAGTTGTTTCTACTTGATGACCAATCACAGGTCCAGCTGTGTTGGGACTCTGGTCAGTCACAAGATTTGGTTATCATTCCATTCCATCCCTTTCCAGCCTTCTGATGAAATCCTCTCTTCTATTCTTTTAGTACAGTTTTAGTATATAATTTTCTTTTAATATTGTATATATAATAAAATAATATATCAGCCTTCTGAAACATGGAGTCAAGATTGTCATCTCTTCCCTCGTCCTGGGACCCCTGTGAACACCAGCACAGGGGACAGGCACAATGCCAGCACCCCCATGAAAATAAATTCTCCCTAGTGTCTGCCGTGAGATGTGACCAGAAATAGAGCAAAGCAGGCTCCAGCTTAGGAAGAAAGGAAAGAACTTTATAACTTACAAGATGAAAAAAAGGAACACACAGAACTCAGAAGGAAAGCCTTCCAAAAACATTCATCCTCCTCCCAGTTTCCACCACCAGACAAAAGATCCAACCTCATTCACAGACTGGAACCAAGGAAGAGCTCCCCTGGGAGTTCTCTGCCTTTAACCCCCTGTGTTCTCAGAGGTGTATCCATGTCCCCAGTGGTCACACCAGGTGCCAATATTCAAATCTGAGCGCCCATTGCTTTGACCAAAGCCTCCCAAAAGAACTCACTTCCTTATCAAACCAGGACAACAGTAAAAAAGCTGAGCTTCACCCCAAAAGCTGGAGGAGAGCAGGGTGCAGGATTTGGGGATTTGCCCCCCGCTGCCGGCTCACCACACCCCCCACATTCCAAAATCTGCCCAAGCCCCATTCCCATTTTGGTTCACCCCAAAATACAGAGCCCTAGAGGCCACAGGGAGTGAGCGAGTGTGGTCTGGGGTATTGCCACAGTGCAGGGGTTTCCTGAAGGGCAGAGCTGCAGAAGAGGAGAAGGTGAAGAACACGAGCATCAGTACAAGAGCAGGTGAAGAACAGAAGTGTCAGTGCTGTGAGTGATCCCAGTGCAGCCTCTGCTCTCAGCTCCCAGGATTTGGGGAGCATGGTCAGAGCCTGGTGCATCCTGCCAGCTGCAGGGACAGCAGCACACCTCCCAGGGGGCATCTGGGGCTGGGGGCTGATGTCTAAAGCTGCCCTGTGACCCCAAGAGTCTGAAACCACCCAGTGATGGGTTCAACCAAAGCAAAGAGGTCTGAGCAGCCAGAGCTCTGAAAGGGAGGGATGAGGGGGGAAGAAGGTTTTGTTGGGCCAGCAAATATTTATTGATTGCATTTAAAATAAAATATTACAATTAGCATAGAAATGAACTTCAGTCCTACATATAAATGAATCAGAGAATCAGAGAATGGCTTGGATTGGAAGGCAATTTAAAGATCATTAAAGATCATCATTTTGTTCCACCCCCTGCCATGGACAGGGACCTTCCACGGTCCCAGGCTGCTCCAAGCCCCTCCAACCACGCTGGGCACTTCCAGGGATCCAGGGGCAGCACAGTTTCTCTGGGCACCCTGTGCCAGGCCCTCACCACCCTCACAGGGGATAATTCCCTCCTAATATCTGATCTACTCCTACTCTGTGTCAGGCTGAAGCCATTCCCCCTTTTCCTGTTGCTCCAGGCTCTTGTAAAACATCTCTCCCCATCCTTCTCATTGGCCCCTTCAGGTACTGGGAGGATGATATTTGGTTACCCCTCAGCTCCCCTTCTTCAGGCTGAACAATCCAAATTCTCTCATCTTTTCCTCCCAGCAGAGCTGCTCCATCTCTCTGATGATCCTGGTGCCTCTCTCCAGCAGCTCCACGTCCTTCCTGAGCTGGATGAACCTCTCTGCTCTCCGAGCCCATGGAGAGGGGCCAGAAACATCAGGATTTGGGGATTTTCCTCCTCTGTAGGAGCAGCAACACAAACGTGGTCGCCTCTGGAAGTGAACCATCCCTGGGAAGAGCAGGAGGCTGAGCCAGGGCGTGGGGAACAGCCCGTCCTGGTGGGCGCTGCCGCCGCTCCGCGCTGCCGTCGGCCAACGCGAGGGCAGATCTGATATCCATAAATCAACATATTCCTCATTTCCAGGCATTGCAGCCTGACAGCTGTTACATGAGCACATTGTTAGGAGCTGTCAGGCGCTGATACATAGTGCCTTTTACAACATATGTTGACTTTTATCTAATGTTGTTCCATAATTAGCCCCAGGGAGCGGGAATCTGGGCAGCCGGCTGGCTCTGTGATCTCGGCTAACCTTTGCTGCTGGGGGGAAAAGGGCACAGCTGGGAGGGCTGAGAGCTTCCATGGCTGCAGGAGAAGGCAGGTGGAGCGTGGGTGTGAGTGGTACCCACAGCCCAGCACCTGGGGATGCTTCCATGGATGCAGGAGGAGTGTGGGTGTGAGTGGTACCCACGGTCCAGCACCTGGGGATGGAGCAGGTCTGGTTCCTTTCTGCAGTCCCTGAGTGCTTTGGAGCCATCTAAGAGATAAAATAAAGCCCCAAGGGATTTGGGAGCTTCCCTCCTGAATGGAGCCTTGAATTCCAAGCACAAAGCAGGGTCATGGCCCTGGGGTCTGGGATGAGGAGGGGACCAAGAGGTTCTTATCTCATGGATGGATGGAGAAGGAAGACAGGGATGATTTACTGGCCAGGATGGGAGATAAATGAAGGAGCAGATGGTGGAGTTAATGAGTGGAAAGGGTAGATGGATGGACAAAGAGACAATGGAGACAATGTGATAATGGATGGTTGCATTTCTACCCAGATGAGGACAAACGTTCTGATGTGTCCTCACAACCTAGCTTCTGTCTGTGATGGTGCCACAGAGGACACTTCTTGGTCACTGTCCCTCTCACCACCCCGTGCTCTGTGTCACCCTTTAGGAGCACCTTTGCTGTCACCAAAAACAATTCCACTCTCTCTGGAATATCCCCAGGCTCCTGCTCCACCAAAACAAGCCCCAGAGTGCTCAGAACATGTTGGTCTCTATGGAACAGGTCCCAGCCTGGAGGAGAAGCCCCATGGGACCGATGGCTGCAGGGAGGGGACACTGTCCCCTGCAGCCCCCGGCTGCCTGGGCTGTTTTCACTCCCTCGCTGCAGCTGCTCGAGCTTGAAAAAACAGGAGAGGAAAAATAAATCAATAAGACACCAAGATAAATATGCTTTCCATGTTGCAGCCCATTCCTCTGGACGTGCTGTGGTGGCTGCATAATTCATAAACTCACCCCTAATATGCAAATGGGGCAGCTCCTGCCAGGCTGGCCCAGAGGGACCCGAATTTTCCCCCACTGGCAGACAAGCCCCCGTTGTGTGTGGTTTTGGGGTGCAGAGTTGTGTGTTCATGTTCAGCACCAGTGGGCTCCATCCCTTCCTGCAGCTCACATCATTCTGGGCTGTGGGGTGAGAAAATATTCCCTTCCCCTGCTTGTGTTCATCCTGTCCCTGTTGTGATCTCTGGTGTCACCCCACGGGGCTCCTTGGGGGTTTGGGGCTTTCAAAGATGCTTCACTGCATGGCACAGTGCTGGGATAACATCCAGCACAGGGTGCATTCCCCCAGAGGCAGCTCTGGCTGCAGAAATTCTCCTTTTGGGGTCTGGACACTCCCACACCCCTCCACAGAGTGATCCTGGGGCAGCCCCAGGTCTGGGAAAGGCTGGGGAAGGAGGCACAGCTCAGCTGCAAGTGCCCAGGAGAATTCTCTTGGGGAATAAATTCCTGCCCAGCCCTGGCCAAGCACAGACCCCTCCAGCTCTGCATCCACCCATTTCCAAACTTTCAAGGCAGCATTTCATCTCTCCTCACAAAAGCCATGTCTCTGAGAATAAACCCCAGCCAGAACCCAAGAAACTTCTCCAAAGTGAAGGATAAAAGCCCCTGCATGTGTCTAATGCTGCATCAGCCAGCTCACCCACCCCAAGGGCATCTCCTTGTGGGGGCAGAGCTGCACAGCCCCTCTCACTGCAGGGTTGCTGTTGTTTTGCTGGAGAAATCCTTTTTTCCCATATTTTTACACTGCCCCCCTCGCTCTGGATCACTGGGGGGATGATCCAGCCAAAGATTTCCCCAGGTGCTGCATGTGCATGGAACCAAAAGGATTTGTGCCACCACATCAGGGGTGAGACATTCCCCCTGTCCCACGGAACCCACCTCCTGCCCACAGCCCCCCTGGATGGGTTTGATCTGAGGATCCAGGTCTTTAAAAAGGAAAATTTCACAGGCATTTCCTTCCCATCCTTCAGCCAAACACAACAGTGAAGGAAAGAACCCGGCTAAGACCTTGATGCAGCAGAAGGGCAAGAAAACCTACGTGCTTTTATGAGGGATTAGGGCCAACTTAGTTGTGTCTTAAGCTACTAAAGGCTTATAAAAGCCCTGAAGAATAGGCTGCACTCCTTGGAAAAACCTCCCAGGGCTCCACTAAAAATGTCAATTTAAAGTTAGAGTGCAGCCTGCTTCAGTGCAGATCCGTGCTCTGCAAACAGCAAGGCTGGAGAGGGGAGTCTGGGGGGGAAAAATGGGATTTGGGTCCCCTGCATGGATAGCACAGGGCTGGGGGCAGCTGGGAATAAACAGTTTGTCAGTATGGGTGAGAATGATGGGTGTTATAGAGCTCAGCAGCAAGTTCTCAGCTAGAAAAAAGCAGTTTATTGGTGATTTTAGCACTGCAGCATCCTCAGGGACTCGTTTCAGGCAGCTCTTGCAAGACCAGGATCTGACCTAGGGCTGGGCAGTGTCCTGGCAGGGAATGCTGAGGATGGAGCCCACCTTGCTCAGCTCCCAGCTGAGGCTCTGCCCTTCCAGGGGCTGCCCACAGCCTTCTCCTGCTTTCCCCAGCTCTGTGCTCCTTCCTCCTCCATCCCACCAGCTCAGCTCACCAGGAGTGGCTGCTTTTCCCAGATAAATGGCTTAATTAGCTTCCTTTTGACTCAAGGAGCACATTCCTCTGGCAGGGCTGGGAAAGGAGAGGCAGGGGAGCACATCCTGCATCCCAGCAGCACCAGAGGCTGCCAGGATGGAAAGCTCTTTGCCCTATGGAATCACAGCTGAGAAAGGCAGATCCAGCCCCAGGAGGGGTTTCTGGTCCCTGCACGAGCATTTGTGTGAGCATCCCTGGAGCAAATTCCATCCTGTATTCCCTGGGAGAAGAGGAAAACACAAAGGGTGAGACTGTGGCAGGAGGAGAAATCCAATAAATAAAATTAGTTATTTATTTCTGGGGAGGTGGGGAAATAAAATGAAATGAAATGGAACAATAAAATAAAAGGAAATAATATAATTATAATATAATATAATATAATATAATATAATATAATATAATATAATATAATATAATATAATATAATATAATATAATATAATATAATATAATATAATATAATATAATAATAATAATATAATGATGGTGCAGCTGCTGGACAGTAAGTCTGGAAATCCAAGCACGAACACCAAATATGTCTGCAAGACACAGGGAAAAAATTTTAATTTTGGAAACTGGCAAAAGATTTGAGATAGCTGGAGAACAATCAGTGCTTCCCTCCGTGCCTGGAGGGACTGACAAACTTTGCATAAACAATTTTCTTTCCCTCTGATGTGGAAAAGCTGCCATGGAGCAGTGGGAGAGGCTGACGCTGGTCCCCACTGACTTGGGGAAAGCCAAGCCCAGAAGGATTCCTTGGAAAATGACATGAATGGCCCAGAGCAGCAGGATGGGGGGAATGCAATGGGAGAGGGGGAAGCAGCAGCTCTGATTTCTGACCCAGGGATCCTGTGCTGCTTCCTAATCATGAACTCTCAACCTGGCCACCCTGACCTCGCAGGAAAAGGTATTTCCCTGCCCAAGTTAATTGCCATCCACTGAAAACAGGCTGGGGGGTGGGGGGTAGGAATAATCCCTTTTCCAGGCAAACCCCCCAGACTGCACCATCCCGAGACAAGCAGCAGCACTAGAATATTAATGTGGTGGAGGATGCTGTCCACCCCAGCCAGGCACCAGCTCCAGCACAGCACAGAGATACCAGGAGCTCAATTTGTGTTTGCCTGAGCCAAGGAGAAAATCTAATTAAACATGGCGTGGGGGCTTGGAGGAGCTGGGGATGGGGCAGGAATATAAAGCATGGCTGCTTCCTGCAGATCAGAGGGCAATATTAATAAACCCACGGAGGGGGGACTGCGGGATCAGCTGGTAATATTGATAAATGTAAAGCAAAGACAAAGCAGCCTGGGAATATTGGATGGTAAAGCTGATAAAAAGACAAGCAGGGATGCAGGCAGCCCTGTTGTCCTGCTGGAATGAGCAGTGCTGCTTCCCAGTGGGATGGCACTCAGCATCCCAACAGCCCCCAGCTGGGCACGGGGGAATTATGGCCTCATGGGCCTCTACAGCTATTCCTGTGACCCAAAATGTGCAGCCCCAGAGCAGCACAGGTGCCCTGCACAGCCCAGAGCCAGGTCAGGGTGAGTAGAAGCTGTGGAGACACAGGCACAGCATCTGGGAGCTGGGGAAGCACTGGGGATGGGGAGCAGGGACACGGCAGTGGGAGAGCACAGCGGGGCGAGCTGGGGGCACAGAGCCCTGGAGGAGCTCCCAGCTTGCTCCACCAGCTGCAGGGATTCCTGTGGATGCAGCAGGGATGGGGCAGAGGGCATGGCACAGCTCCCTGCAGCTCCCCATTACCTGCAGCCTTCATCTGGAGCATGAGGTGAGAGTTTCTTTCCTTCCACCCTCGGCAGAGTGACCTTGAGTGTCCCCAAAGCCCCTGGTGTGGGACTGTGCTCCCCCAGCTGAGCACCCAGCACTCCCCACCCCTGCCAGCAGCACATCGAGCCAGGGCATCAAAAAGAGCCACTGAGTGCGTTTTAAATAAAAGATCTCATCTTTCAGAGCTATTGGAGTGATGATTTAAACATGAAGTCAAAGGCAGTAATGGTGTTGTCAGAGCCGTGGCGGTAAATCCAATCAATAATTCACTGATAGCAGAAACTCCAGCCAGACCTACCTGTGGAGGGCACAGAGCCTCCCCCTGGAGCATCCCCTGCATCCCCTCACCTCCCTGCCAGCTCCTGCCAGTGCCACCCGTCCTGGCAGCAGAGGTTGGGCCCCCAGTGGGGCTGGGAGAGAGCCAGGAGCCAGTCTGGGGCTCCAGGAGGGAAATGCTGCCTGGCTCAGATGATATAAATTTTTTACCTGGGGACAGGTGTTCAAAATGCTGGGAGCACCTCGGCTCTGAGCTCAAGGCTTTTTCTCAGCCCCTGCACCCTTGGAGAGAGTCCAAACTGCCCTCAGGAAATGTCAACTGTCCTTGAGAGGCTTAAAAGCACTGCCAGGGGACCTGCCCCAGGCCATCAGCTGCCTACCTGCACTGGGTGGACTGGGGACACTGGGGGCTCACAGGATGTGGGAGCAGCCTTTCTCCGCATCCCTGCTCCCCCTTGGAGTGGGATTTAACTGGGAAGCCCCAGAGCTGGCACCCCAAAGATGCTGCAGTGCCCTCAGCTGATCTCTGCTCACCGAGGGGGTTCAGCTGGGACCGGGTTTAACCCTGGAACGGCTCCTAAGGATGCGGCACGGGCTGAGCCCTGTCCCCAGCGTGCTGAGGGCAGCACATGTTCCAGCCCCTAAAAACCTTGAAGAGAGGCTGGGTGGGGACTTGGTGCAGACCCTAGCGCTGGGGGATAGCTCAAGGGCAAGCAGGAGGACGGACAGACAGACAGATTGACAGAAGCATGCCCTCCACCCCGGCCCTGTGGGGGACGCACGGAGCACAGAGATGCTGGACGTGGTCGAGGCAGCCTCCTCTTCCTCGGAGCGCATCTCCAGCGCCGGGAGTGCCGAGCCGGCACTGCCACCTCGTGGCACGGCCACCGGCGAGCCTGGGGACAGCGGGACACGGCCACCGGCGAGCCTGGGGACAGCGGTGCAGGGCCAGCAGCGAGCCTGGGGACAGAGGGGCACCGCCACCGGCGAGCCTGGGGACAGCGGTGCAGGGCCAGCAGCGAGCCTGGGGACAGAGGGGCACGGCCACCAGCGAGCGTGGGGACAGCGGGACACGGCCACCGGCGAGCCTGGGGACAGAGGGGCACCGCCACCGGCGAGCCTGGGGACAGCGGGGCAGGGCCACCAGCGAGCCTGGGGACAGCGGGGCACCGCCACCAGCGAGCCTGGGGACAGAGGGGCAGGGCCACCAGCGAACCTGGGGACAGAGGGGCAGGGCCACCAGCGAGCCTGGGGACAGCAGGGCACCGCAGGGACCCGGACACGCTCCATGGCTGCACAGCCTTCATTACCAGGGAGACTCCTGCGGGATGAATCAGTGCAAAAAAGATGGAAAAAACCTCCAAAGGCAGCAGGTAAAGGGGAGGGGATGAGAAAGGGAAGTTGTGGAGGGGGACAGTAAGTAAATCACTCTGCCAGATGGGGTTGGGACTGTCCCGTCTCCTATTCCTTGCCCAAAATCAGGACCTGAGCATCAGTGTCCATCCCAGAATCCACCCCAGCCTGCAGCACCACCTGGGACGTGCTGCATTTCCCAGGGGAACAGCACAAGTTGGGATGCTGAGGGCAAAGAAGAGCCCAGCATCCCCCACAAACACCTCTGGGGCAGCCCACCCCCTCCCCACAGCCCCTCCGACCAAATCAATGGCAGCAACTGAGCCTTTTTATAGATATATTTTTTTTTTTAGCAAATGTTTATTTATATCAAAATACAAAACATTTCTGAAGCAGGGTAATGTTACATGAGGAGCAAGTTAATCGATTCCAAAACCCATCATTCTCCTACAGCATGGCTAGTTGTACGTAACATTGCAACACTGCCAGAATTTCTTATAGTGGGTACATTAAAATAAGAAAAAAAATCAACTCAAGAAGTCAATCTATGAACATGCAATGTTACCGGCGATAAATTAAGTACTCAGCAGGCCTTAAAATTCCAACAGGCAGAGACCGAGGGGCCAGCTACTCCCAGTAAGGCAGGGCTTCAAACTCTCGTTTCTTCCACTTTTTGTTGGCTTATGAGCATTTACTCATTAACTGACAACAGTCCAAGAGCCAAAAGGACCCAACTTTCTTGGCAGAGTGGGATTATTGCTTCGAGCTATCAAAGCAGCCCCAGCTCCCCAGGGGAAGGGCTGGGAGAGGGCTCGCAGGGCAGAGCCAGGGGTCTGCCTTGGCTGAGCGCTGCAGAGGTCGGGCTGAGCTGGAAGATGTGAAATCCCCCGGAGGAGGGGGCTCGGTGGGTGAAACGCCCTCGGAGCCGCCGCGGGGATGCCGGGAGCAGCGGGCAGCGCTCCCGGCGAGGTCTCGGATCCCTGCCCAGGGCAGGATAGCACCCAGTCGGAAGGAGAGTTTGGGGGGAGGGACCCCCTCTTGTGCCCCTCATCGCACGCCTGGGGAGTGATGCTGAAATTTGGCGTTCCCTCCCCGCGGGCCGGGAATTCCGGGGAATGACGATTCCCATCCCGGGGAATTCCAGGGATGCCGATGGCGAGCGCGGCCATCGGTCCCTCCTGCTGGCATTTCCTGGCCTTGGCGGAGGCCGAGAGCAACAATACAGATACAGAGAGATTATAGAGAGAGCGGAATAAGTTTCGTATAAGGCTTTGGTACAGCACCATCATGTCAGATTTATTTGTAAATCGTTTACAGAAAAAAAAAGCTTACTGAAAAAATAGTGTTTTGTTTCTCTTATCTATTTTTTTTATTATTTTTTTATTATTATTATTTTCTTCTGAGGAACATACCTGAAAGTTCAAAAATTAACCCTCTAGTTGCCGTCTGGGCTCCCATCAAATGCTCGTTTTGCTGTGTGAAGTTCCAAAATGAAGCTACTTGATCCCAAATCCCACTAAATTGCGACGCAGCCCGCCCAGCTCACAGCAGCCACCAGTCACTAAAATCAACACCACAGAAACCCGGCAGCTGATGCTACTCACTGTTTAGTAAAAATTCAAAAAGAATTAAAAGAAAAAAAAAAGAAACAAAACCCTAACAAAACTTCCAAAAAAATAATTTAAAAAAAAAAAGTCACGACAACGAACGTTATGGAACCAGCGGCACTAAAGTTTCTTTTATTGTTATTGTTATTTTAAAAAGTCAGTTCCACTGGTTACCATTGAAACAGCACCAAAGAGCACCCTAACGTGTGTTATACATTGTAATACTCGACATTCAAGAGATGGAAACGAGGTTGGATGGTCTAGTCTTTATATCCAGAGGCAAGAAATTCTTCTTAAAAAGAGGAAAAAGTTGTCCCATGCAACCAGAGATGCGTTGGGTCTGGAAGAAAATCCTGCCTTAGGGGAAAACACTATGGGGTTAGGAGGGGATTAAATCAAGAGCTACCTATGGAGGTCAACGAGGGTTCAGAGAGTCTACAAACCTATTAAAAGGGAATTAAAAAGTCTGGGCTCCCCCAGAGAGCCAGGGATGCTCCCATGGGAGAGCTGGAGATGCTCCCAGGGGGACCCAGGGCTGCTCCCCGAGGAGCTGGAGTGCAGGTCTGATCCCCTAATGCCCAAAGGATGAACCTTATGTATGGCAACGCGGGCATTCCCAGGATTTCCAAAGGGCTTCCCCACACGGGAAATGCCGAGGGACAAGATGTGTGGAAGGTCCTGCACCCCCTGGGGCCACGGGAGCATCCCCTGCCTGCCCTGTGCCAGCCCCGGAGAAGGAACAAAAGGGAAGTTTGGCCTTAAAGTGCATCTGGGAGGGCAAGGAGTGAGTGCCAGCATCTCCCACCGAGCCAGAACCTCCCGAGCAGAGACAGGCACTTCCCACAGCTGCCAGCCGAGCAGGAAGAGCCTGGGAGGGGGCAGAAGCAAACCCCCCCTGGACAGCAAGCTCTGGGCAGGTGCACGTGGATGGAGGCAGCGGGGATGGTGTCCAAAAAAAAACAAACCAAAGAAACCACGGGAAGCAGGATGATGCTGTGGGAGCCACCACCCCTGAGCGCAGGGAGGGGCAGCTCCTGATGTGTCTGTTTGGCATCCAGAGGGTTAACGGTACTGTGGGAAGTGTGCTTTGTAAACATTTCTAGCTTTCCTTTGCCTGTTTGTTTTTTTTCTGTAAGTGATTCCAGGGGAGATGGGGAAAGGAGAAAGCTGCCCGCCCCCCTGCCCACCCCCAGCAATACCCAAAGCCCCAGCGGGGAGGGGGCAAGGCAGCCCCCCAGCCCGGACACCGAGTGGTGAGAAATCTCATCCCTTCTCTTTCTCCTGACATCCTTTTTTTTTTTTTTTTTTCTTATAGTTTGTTTTTTTTTAACATATAAAATACTCACTTATGTATTTACCGCTAATAAATGCAAGTTAGTCCCACCAAACATGCTTTGCTTCGATATCAAGAATTGGTGCTGAACAAATCTCGGCTGGATATTAGAAACATCCCCCACCCCAGCCCCCCCGACCCGACGAAGAAGAGAGAGAAATATCATGGAAAACACAGGTGACACCTACGGAGGACACGGGGCTGCTGCGAGGGGCCAGCTCCTGGGAGTGCCTCAGCCATGGGGACACGGCCTGACCACGCTGAGGGACCTCTGCCTGCCTCTGGAGGGCTGTAAGCAGTCCAGGGCTGTGCCACCATCCCCTCAGGGACATCTGAGCCCAAACAGCAGCACCTGGACCCCCCCAGAGCCCAGGATTGTGGGACACAGGCCGAGGGGAGCGAAGCCCCGGTCGCCACTGCCCAAAGACAATCCCCAAATCCTGCCCCAGCGAAGGCAGTGGGGTGGTTTGCAGCTCCCTGGCATTGCTCAGTCCCAAACTGGCTCCTTGTCCTCCCACAGCCCAGGGGGAAGGGGCAGGGATCCGGCGGGTCCGTACTGCCCTGCAGGAAAAGCCCCAAATATCCCCAGCACATCCCTCACCACGCCAGGGCCCGATGCCACCTCAGCCACTGGGACAGGGAGAGCCCCAGATCCCATCCAGAGGGACAGGGAGAGCCCCACAGCCCATCCATAGGGACAGGAAGAGCCTCTCCTCCCATCACAGGGACAGGGAGAGCCCCAGATCCCATCCAGAGGGACAGGGAGAGCCTCTCCTCCCATCACAGGGACAGGGAGAGCCCCAGATCCCATCCAGAGGGACAGGGAGAGCCTCTCATCCCATCACAGGGACAGGGAGAGTGTCTCATCCCATCCAGAGGGACAGGGAGAGCCTCTCATCCCATCTATCCAGGCAGGGAGAGCCCCAGATCCCATCCATAGGGACAGGGAGAGCCCCAGATCCCATCCAGAGGAACAGGGAGAGCCCCACAGCCCATCCAGAGGGACAGGGAGAGCCCCACAGCCCATCCATAGGGACAAGGAGAGCCCCTCACCCCATCCAGGCAGGGAGAGCTTCCAATCTCACCCATCCAGGCAGAGAGAGCCCCACATCCTGCCCCAGTGGACCCCAGCAGCCCCATAGCACCAACAAGCCCCGGGACTCTCCTGGAGCGCTACTGACATTCCCTCTGGAGCAGGGACCTGGAAAATCCCACTGCGGCCACCTGGGCGGCTCTGAGGGGCTCCACCAACTGCAGGAGGGTTTCAGAAACCCTCCAGGTTTATGAGGACAGCAGAGACAGGTGACCAGGGAGGCAGCAGCGTGGGAGCCCTGTCCCCACAGCGTGTCCCCACCCTGTGCCACCCCCCAGGCTGCAGCTGCCTGATGCTCCTGTGAGCTGAAATTTGTCTTTTTTCTCTGAGAAAAAAAAGCCCAAGCCAGCCCTCAGTGGAAGCACCACCTCGCCATGGCCCTGGGCAAGCTGGCAGGAAGCCCAGGCTTCCCCATCCCGGGATTTTGTCCCTTTTTAGTGTTTTTCCCTATTGAAACAGCAAACAGTGGTGATGCTGGGCCCGGAGAGGGCAGATCCCCCGGAGCACTGCAAGCCCCCCAGCCTGGCCCAGCCCTCCTCTCCCTCGCCACTGTATTGCTCAAACAGCACTAGGCATGGATACAAAAATAAAACAGCTATGTGACTTAGATATATATAATTTTTTATATATATATATATATTTGTATATATATTTTTGTCTATTTATAGGTGGATGGAGAAGCAGAGAAG
Organism: Fringilla coelebs; assembly: GCF_963513975.1. Classification (NCBI taxonomy): domain Eukaryota; kingdom Metazoa; phylum Chordata; class Aves; order Passeriformes; family Fringillidae; genus Fringilla; species Fringilla coelebs. The sequence goes on along the minus strand of NC_140051.1, from coordinate 4,405,387 downwards.
CTGAAGCGCAATATAATGTAAAAATACTCGCTCTGCTCCTGCTGTTGAGACTCTCCCCACCTCTGACAGCCTCTCTCATGCTGCACAGTAGTTTCTGACACCTATTACTAACGAATTATTTTAAATATTTATTCTCCCCCCCTTCTAAAATAGAGAGTAAATATATATTTGTTTAATTTTATATACAATGTGGTTTAAATACACCAATATCATTTCTTTAGATAGAGATACTGGGGCTCATTTCTCAAGTCTTTTTTTTTGTGTGTTTTATTTTAATCTAAGTGCTGGGGGGGGAGTGGGTGGAAATCCAAGGAGCTTTCAGATCTGGGAAGATGGGCACCCTCTTTTGCAGCCTGAAACCTCAGGAGAACAAGAATAAAAGCCCTCCTGGGAGAGAAAGTGTCATTTTGATGGTAAATACAAAATCTGAGCAAACTGTCCTCCATGGGGGATGCCAGCCCCTCCACCCTGCATTTCCCACCCCACTGCAACCAGTACAAAAATCCTTATCTACCTCTACAGCACATGCTTGCCTCATCCAACGCCCCCGAGCCTGGACCAGCCCCTCTCACTGCCCACCCCCTCCCCAGGTCCTTCTTCCATCCATGCACATATCAAAAGTCAGCCAGAGCCCCAGGACTGGGGATGCTCATCCTGCTGTCACGCAATGCCGAGGAAAAGGGCTCAGCCAGCTGTGCCAAAACACCCAAAATTGGGGAAAACGGGCAAACACGGCTCCCTCTCACCCCAGTCACCCAAAATTGGGGAACAGGAGCCCATCTCCAGTCCCCTCCCACAACCACACTGGTCCTCCCTGCTTGGGGATGCGCCAGCTGATGGAAACTGAGTGCAATATTAAGTTTCTTCCTTTGCTAGCACCGGTGTTACCAAATCTGGTTGCTGCTTCCCAGCCCTCAGTTCCTGGATCAAGCATTCCCTGACAGATCTCTAACAGGAACAACTGCACTTCCCACCTCTCCTTCCCACAAACACGGGCAGAGAGGAGTCAAGATACTCAAAAACAGAAAAAAAACCCCAAAAATTAAGCTGAAGGGGTGAAATGGGAGTAAATATCCTGCTTTCTGTAAGGGTTACCCTGTGCCCAGACAGCACGGGCATGGCTCTGGGAGAGGAGTGGGGATCCAGCCTGAATCCAGCTGCCCCTGTGCCCGGGGTCAGTACCAGCTCTGGCTTCAAATCCCCTCTCTGCCTCAGATCCTCAAAGTCCTGCTAATGAGGTTTAAAATAAAAACACACTGTCAAGAACATTTTGTCCCTCCCAGGAGGTACTGCTGGGGCTGGCTGGCACAGCCAGTGCTGCATTCCTCAGCTCAGGGGACAAATTTAGCTGTATCCCTCTCTCATCCCTTCTGACTCACGCTTCTCTGGGAAGAACAGACGCAAAGCAAAATGCTTTCACACGAGTAACCAGAGAGCAGCATCTAGAGGGACTTGAGGGAAGGGTTTTTGTGTGGTGCAGCTTTTTCTTTAAGCGATGGCACCAGAGACGAGGCAACGTGACATCCCCCTCCCATGCTGTGTCCCGTGTCACGCCCCACGTGCCTCGGACAAGCAGAGCACAGGACCTGTCCCTCCTGCTCCTCCATCTCACGGCCCAGGGGTGAGTCACAGACAATGAACAAAGCAAAGCTAAAAACTGGGGATGGAATAATGGAACAGAGTGATCTGTCGTGTGCAGCAGGGCCGCAGCGCAGCTCACGCCGGTGCCTCTCCATCCCCAAATTCCCCTCAAGCTGCAGCTGCTCCCAGCGCCTTCCCAGCTTTGCCCATCCTGATCCCCCACTCCAGCACGGCTCTAAACTCTCCCCCTGACACACACATACCCCGACATGCAAATCTACTGAATTCTGCAAACCTATCTACCTTTGTCCTATGCTTCTCTATCTATTTATATCTCATATGTACAGTGGGTTTTACTCCAGTTCCTTGAGAAGATTTCCTCCCAAAAAAGCCCTGACTTCAGTCTGGGGCTGCAGCGAGCCCATGTGGGACGTGTGGAAATCCCTGATGGTCCAGCCAGCCTCATGGAAAAATACCTCCAGACAAGAGCTACAGCTGAAACCAACCCAAAACTCCGAGAACTCCCAAATCTACGTCACTGCCTGAAGCAGGAAGAGAAACCAAAATGCCAGGCGGATTTTGTCCTAATACAGACAGCAAGGCGGGAGCAGCAATGAGTCTGGAATGTGTGTCATGTCTGGATGCCACCAGACATGACTAAGCCCTGCCAGGACCGTGCCTGGGCTGCTGATCCCAAATCCAGTGTCCTTTACACTCCCAGAGGTAGGTACAGCAAGCTGTTATTCTCTTTATATGCCCTTTACATTTATATATCCAAACAGCATCACCTCCAGCCTTCCTCCAAAGCACTGAGCCAGCTGACAAGGTGACAAACACCAGATGAACAGCCTGGAGTCCCCCAGTACCCCAAAGCAGCCTCCAAGTCACAGGTGACCGGCACAAGGGACCAGGAATGAGAATCCTCCCAGGAAAAGCATCCCCTGCTCACACAGCCACCCTGGGGGCTCACAGAGACCTCTCAGGTCAGGGGGCAGAGTGCAAACCCTGCCGAGGTTCAGACTGGGAAGGGGCCCTGGCACCTTGCAGCTCCCCTGTCCCACAAACTCATCGCTCCCTGTGCCTGTGGGTGCTGTCAGTGGCAGGCACAGAAACGGGGCCCCACAAACGAGCCCTGAACGCTCCCTCTCCCCCCCTTACACTAACTTGCATTTCCCTTCACGTCAACACCGCGGAACCAAAACGCCGCTGGGGCTGCACAGCAAAGTCACCTTAGAAACACGTGGATGAGAGCTCAGCAAGTCCTGCTGGAAAAGCAGGCAAAGCACTTTCCCTGCCTGCTCTAGGACTCACTGTTGGACTGCAAGGGCCAGCACACCAGGAGCACCCCTTTTCCACAGGATCCCAGTGGAATCCTGTACCCACCTCTCCATGTCACCTCCCCCAGTTCAGGGTTCCCCCAGCCCTGCAACCCCCAAGGCGGCATGAAACCAGTGCTGGAGCATCCCCAACGTGGCCACCTCGCAGGGAGAAACATCAGCAAGGACCCCCCAAAACTGGGCTGAACCCCTGCACTGACACCCCAGCAGAGCCCAGGGACAATATCCTTGTGATTCAGAGGAATTTTTTCACCGTGGGCCAGGATTTGCCAAGGGACCTAATGGAGCATCATGTTCACAGCGTGAAAGGAGGAATCGTACAGTTACTGATACAGAAAGAGCCATCTACCTCAGACCAGCTTAGAAAATAAGAGAGTTTGGCCCAGGAAGATAAAAATCAAGATATATTTTGCAGCATGAAAGGAAAAAAAAAAAAATTAAAAAAATGAAGAAGCAGCAGCAGCGACAGCAGCTGTGTTTGCAAACCACCAAAGCGACACGGAGTTCAAACGGGGGTGAAATGGGGGAAGTGTTTGGCATCGTCTGACACGGCTTCGATGTTTCCAGGTCCACGGAAGGAGAAAGGAGCAACCCTGAAGGGCATGGAAACCAGAGGGCTGGGAGAAGCGAGGAGGTTGCCAAAGCAAGAGGTGAGCCAGTCAGCCAAAGCACGGCCCGAGTCTATCGGAAGGTAACTCGGTCTAGCAGGGAAAGGAGTTAAGGATGGTTTTAGGGAGGAGCTGCTTCCACGAGGCGCCCGGGCGGGATTTCCCACTCCAGCAGCGTGGCAGGTACACGGCTGAAAGAGAGAGGGCTGCAGCTCCAGCCTCTAAAGGTCGAAGACCATGAAAAGCCCAGTGGCTCAAAACACCTGCAAAAGGAAAACAAATCTCAAAAGACTGACCCAGCAAGCCAGCATGCTCTGTCAACCTGCCCTGCACTCCAAGTCCTCTAGAGCTCCTTAAGATGGGATGGGGCATAGTCCTGAGGTAGAAACCTCAAGAGCCTGAAGACAGCGCCTGGCCCATCCGAACGGGTGTCGTAAATCGTTTGGAAAGCACTCAAATGGAAAAGCAACGCTCTGTTCCAGAGGCTGAGGCAATGAGAGCAAAAGGAAGAGCAAGTTGGCCACAGCACGGGCAGCACAGAGCCTCCACGCCTCCCCCAGCCCCGAGGGTCACCTGTCCATCAGGAGCAGCCCAGCTGGAGTGACCGGCGAGCTGAAGTTGGCCAAGCCAGGCAGAGTTTTTCCCGCTGCCGAGCGGGAGAATGGCATTAAATCAATTCAGATCCGAGCAGGTTCTAGGGAAAAACCCTAAAAACACACCCAAAGAAAAGAAATTCGCAGTCATACTGTTAGCAAGGTTGAGTTCTCACTCTGAGAGTTGAGGTTCTTACGTCAGGTCACTCGTCACGTCAATAAAAAGCCCTGGTGCAGGCTGGAAAGAGAGGGGCATTTCTGCCAGACCCTCCCTCCTTCCCAAGACAAACCTGGTGATGGTTTGAGAAAGTTGTTAAAGCTCAGAAATATCTGGTTATCGATTTAGAGGATTCATTGTCCAGTGGTTCAAACCTTACTTAGGGCCTGGAGATTGGAAAAGACACGGTGCTCTGCTTTTGGTGGCCACAGGTTCCCGAGCATCCTGCTGGGAAAGGAAGCACAACCTCTAAAACCAGGTATATGGAGGCAGAGCAATCAACAGGCTCTGACCTAAAAGCGTGGCATGGTCAGAGAGCCAGATCACAACTGAGAGCTCACGTCTTCCTCCAAACATCTCAGCCCTTGGAGGTTCAACCAGCAGCAAGAGCAAAAACCAAGGCAAAGCAGAATTAAAGGCGAGATTGCAGAGAATCTCTTGGCAATTCTACCTGGGAATAAACAAAAGTTTCATATGCAAATAGAGAGCCTGGGGCTAAAAACATGCCTGCAGGCTCTCCAGCTCTCCTGACACTTTTTCTACAGCCTGAATCCACTCAAAGCAAGAATATCTACATGAAACACTTGGTGTTTTATTCCCAGGCAGGCTGGAGGGTTTAGCACTTTACCGCAGAGGAAGAACTGTGCAAACCTGGATGCAGTGGTTGATTTTACCACTTCAAACAAAAAAAAAAGAGAACCAACTCTAAATATTTTAAAGGTAGGGATTGCTTGGTATTAGCACTAAGCATTTACATAGCACTTGCAGTCTGTAGGCCACCAAGTGCTTGTCCAAAGTGCTCAAATATGACTTATCCCCATTTTACAGATGGGAGAACTGAGGCACAGAGAGATCAAGTGACTTGCCCAAGGCCACGCAGTCAGAGAGTGGAGGCGGAGCAGGAAAGTGAGCCCAGCTGTTCTCGGGTTACACCTTGCCTGCTAAAAACAAACCAAAAAAAAGGCCTATGCAATCCAGAAAACCACCAGCCACCAAACCTACCCTATTCTGAAGAGGAAATACATTCTGGTGAAGAGTTAGAACAGCAATACTGAGGAGAACAGGGAGCAAAGGGAGGGACGCAACCCTGGCAGGTGTCACAGCCGACACATCCGGGCTGCAGCAGGAAGGAAAAAGGGAAAAACGGTGAAACCAGCAGCAACATATTTTAAGCTGGCGCGAAACGCTGGGCTTAGCTTTGCACGGAGCCATCCACATCCATCCGCAGAGCTGGGCACTTCCAGATGCTCCCCCTGGGGCTCAGCACCTGCCGACGGAGGCTTTGGGGACCAGGCAGCCAAACCCCGCTCGCTCGCACGCCCGCGTCTCCCCGCCTTGCGGTCATCGGTAGGGATTAAACATCACACAGTAAGAAATCACATCACCACGCGGCGCTGCAGAACATTTGCCTGAGATACACAGAGTGTCGGGCAGAATTAATCAAACCCACCCTCATCAAAGCTGGCACACGCCGCACCTAGAGGGGGAAACGCCCTCAGATCACATCAGCCCCGCACCTGCGCGCTCGCACGGCATCAAGCACACGTTACCGAGGCCCAAGTGCATTTGCACACAGACAAATGGTGATTTCTCACATTGGTTTGAAGGCTTGGGGTCTTTCTGGATTTTCCCTTTTCAGAGATAGGTAAGGAAAGATGTCACGGGTGGTTTTGCTGCTGTTACCTTCACGTCAAAGGAGGCTGGGAAGGGGGAGGCAGGGAGATTTTTCACAATTACAGCTTTCCTGGCATTATTTGGTCAGGTTTTTATCATAATCAGATTCATGGGATTACCAGTTCCCGCCTGGGTTGTTAGGTCCTTGTCACCTAATTACACCCTGTGTCATTCAACTTCTTCTGGCGATTGAGGGCCAGCTGCTCAATCCCACACTTTCCCCCTAAACGCGCGCTGCCTACGCAGATGTCAAAAGCTCCATCCATGCCTTTGAAGCCTAGAGATCTTTTCCAAAACCGAGGTGCAACACCCTCCCCCTTCCCACCCCACCCAAACTGTTTGGGGTGAGGGTGAAGTGGATTTGAGGAACACCCAGCCCAAAGCATTCTCCCCAAAGCATCCCCCGGGTCCCCCCAGCTCGTCCCCGCCGTGAGCCACCGAATGCCTCAGAGAGGTGACAGCTTAGGGGTGTCCCCCCCTCTTTCCCATCACCTCCATCCCCCCGTGGTGTGACACCAGCTCCTGTTCAACCTCCTGGGACCGGCGCTAGGCTAGAGCAGGGTGGCGTGTCCACTGGTGTCATCGTGGTCCACGCTGTTGAGAATGGCTGTCTGGTCTTCAGGGAGCTGCCGGTGGCAGAGGTCGTCCTTCAGCGCTGAGAGCCGGGCGAAGGGGTCCTGACGAGGGTGTCTCTTCTTCTTGCGGAGGCAGACAGCTTCGTCAGGTGACAGTACCTGAGAGCTGGGAGGGTGCTGAACCTGGGAGGCAGAGCCATCTGGGAAGGGGGGAGAGAAGGAGATGGGACTGGAGCCAGCAGCAGGCAGAGCAGAGCGCTTTGCTTGCTGAAAAAGGGAGGTGACAGCAAGCCCGGCCCAGAACACGCAGTGTGGCAAGAAGGGAAAACGCTGGGCATCAGGGAAAATGAAATTAACACTCAAAATCCAAACAAATGACTAAATATGGAGATGCATGGAAAGGACTTGGTTTGGAGGAGCAAAGGAGGGACAACCTGCAGGCAAGCAGCCCGGGGAGACATCCCTTTGGGAGGCAGGGAACAAGGGCAGCATCCAGGAACGGGCTTGGAGAACCCCAGCGCTGGAGCCGGCAGGGATCTGCCCAAGCTCTGCTCACAGCAGGACACAGGGAATGCCGTTGGGGACCGTGGGGTCCTCGCACTCACTGGGTTGTTTTCTGGATTTCGAGGAGCCCTTGGATGACTTTTTGGGCTTCTTTATCCGCTGGTATTTCAGAGCTTCGAGCCTCTCAGGTGCAGCAGCGTCCCCGGGCGGAGATGGACGTTTTCTAGGAAGGAAAAGCAGACACGCGCCATCAGCGGCTCCCGGCCACGCTCGGGCCTCTGGACGTCCCCGGTGGGGGATCGGCCGATCCCAGCTGGCTCTGCCGTGGAAAAGGAAGAGGTGAGAAACCCAGGGCCGAGGGAGCAGGGCCAGCCAGGTGTGCCAGAGCGCGGGATGGAGGAAGTGAGGCGTCCCCGCTGTGCCCCTACGTCTCCTCCAGGTTTTCCAGCAGCACCGCGACCTGGCTGGTGCCACGTCCAACGTGGGCACCCCCAGCTCACCTGCCTGCCATGCCAACACTGCTAGACAAAACAGGACGGGGCAGATCCTATGTCCGATAAGGCATTTCTGGGAAGTGATAGGAAACCCCTTGGGATGGAGAGAGAAGAGAAAGAGATAGGCAGAAGCGTCACGGCAGCATCGAGACGGGCACCACGAGCCACCCGGGGCGGACAACACCTGCGCCACAAACAGCAGGGAGGCAGGATCCTGCTGGCCCTGCTCCCACAGCCAGAAAAACCAGGGGCCACACGACAGACAGGGACACCAAGGGCACACACCAACAGAGCCGGGAGAGGTACCTCGTTCCCAGGTCCCTGTGAGAAGCGACAACAGAAACGCGACAGCACAGGAGCATCTGCTCCTGGAACAGCGAGAGGCTGGGAGCTGGAAATGGAAACACTGACGGGGTTTTATTGCACGGACAAGGAGGACGTTTGCAAAGGGGTGCTTCCTGCAGGAGAGCCAGCAGGTGCAAGAGCTAGTTTATCAGCTGTACCCCCTGAGGAACTCTTCTACAGGAACCAGCTCAAGGTGCAGTATCCTCCCCTTTGCAAAGAGATTTTTTGTTTTATTTCCTTCACTGTACCTGTTTTTCCCATCCAAGGCCTGGAAAGTACGACTGCTGTAGAGAGCAGAGCATTAGAGGAAAACCTTTTCCTTAGGAAAGCGGGCAGTCCAGCTCTTATCTATACCACATCACAGCATGCCCTCTTCTTACTGCTTTCCCATCTCCTTCCCCCTCTCCATTTTACTTCCACGACCCTCCAAGAGTCACCACCTCCTAATGCCACTGAAGAAGTTTGAGGAGCCATCTGGGATAAACCCAAGCCGCTTGCAGACAAGGTGTCCAGAGAAGACAGGAAGCCTCCACAAAGCACCTTTCACTGCGATAAAACCAAGACTTTAAGCCAGGCTCCAGTGAGGAAAGGAGATTTAAACCAGCCTGCCAGCACCCTTCAGAGGAGATGACTCTCTTCTGCACTGACAATTTGGTCACCAGAGGTCAGCAACCAAACCTTGTGACAGGAGCCACACAGAGGACAGTGCTGATGGCAGCTCCTCCGTGACCAGGGCAGCGATCAGCAAACCCTGCAAGCCACGGGCAGCGGGAGGGCAGGAGGAGTCACCTCAGCTGGCTGCAAGAGGCAACATCACTGCTTTCAGACTCCTGCTTGGACACAGAACCACTGAGGATGATGTCCCTCTGTGTGTCAGCAAGGTGTGCCCCATCCAGCATTGCAAAAACACCGTGGCTGCTGGCAGGAGCAGCAAGGAAGGGGCAAGGACATGGGCTGGAGCACAGACCCTGCACTCCTGGGCTGTGGTACCAGAGTACACCCACCCACGGAGAGTCTGGAGCTCCTCATCTCCCCCGGGGTCCAGGCAGAGCCTGGCTGGCACTGAAGACACCCTGCAGGCTTTCCCCCATGGGTCCCCACGTGTGCAGAGCAGTGTGACAGCAGCACTTCCCATCCGACATCCCAAGGGTCTCCAGAGCGTTGAAATTTCAGCTGGAGCGCACAGGCAAGGAGCTCCCAGGAGATTTTTCCCCTTGGGGAGCAGAAGGGTTTTTGGGTTTTTTTGATGATGAGTGTGATTGCAAAGCTTCTCAGTTTTGCTGGCAGCATTGGAGAGCACCCAGGGAAGTGCAGCGTGAGGTGAAGAAGCAGCTGAGGCGCAGCAGACGCAACAGAAACCCAAACACTGGGCACAGAAAAGCTCCTTTTCATGTTTTCCAGCGCAACAGAGACGTCAGGGTGCAGAGAGTTCCTGGAGAGCCTCTGTTCCAGCTCCCAGCAGAGCATCACATCAGCCAAAGATGAAGCAGCTCATTAGACATGCTGGGAGTCCCGCTGGCTGGATCCAAGCTTTTCCTCATCCAGAAGACAACGTTTACATTTGCAGAGCTCAAACGCCTTCCCAAGTGCAATCAGCCTCTTGTGAGAGATGCTGCCAGCAGCAGCTCTACCCTCTGAGCTGAACCAACTGAGCTTCAACCATGCTGGCTGAAGGTAGGACCACAGTGACCCACAGGTCACAGCATGGCATTCCCTGCAGCAATTCCTGCTTGAATGGCCAATGACAGGCTTTTCCCACTTATAGCCAGCATTCTGTGGGGTGCACATGAGTTGCATTTCTGCAGGTACTTGGCTAACGGTGACTTCAGCTGCTCCAGCTCCGTTGCACACAGAGTTCAGGTGTGCCAAGCCCTGGACAGCACCGAGCTCAGTGATCCTGCCACCATCCTGTTCACCAGCACCTGCCTTCTACCACCTCTTCCCACCACCCAGACAGCTTTTGCCGCTGTTATTAAAGCTCAGCCTGTAAAAGTCTCTTGCTCTTTCCACTCTTTTTTCTTTCTAAGAAGAAGCTGTCGTGGCATGCTGACAAAATTAAACAGATTTACATGAGGGATTATGAGGAAATTGCCTGAAGCTCATTTCCACTAGTTCTCCGTAATTGAACTCGTATTTATACACACAAACATAAACAGTGAGTGCACTGAACCCATGTGTCACCATAAATTCTGTCTGACCTCTGGCAAGGAAGAGATACAGAGGACAAAACGATGCTACTCAGCAGCCAAATTTTATCTGCTCTACCCACCCTTTATCTCTTCAAAGGGCGCCAATTCTTCCAAATTAATTTTCATTTTAAGCTCAGCCAAAAGCCTCTTCCTGCCCCCAGAGTTCACATATTGGGCAGCTGCCCACGCATGAAGGAGCTCTTGAATACCAACAGATGAGATGTTCGGGGAGGTGGGCGAACTTCTTCTGGAAACTTCAGCGTAGAGCCAAGCAAAGGAGCTTTGAGAAGCCCACATGAACTCCTGGCACCAACCTTCTGCGAGGCAACACCAACACCTGGAGCAGCAGTTTTCCTCCAGTCTTCAAAGGAAAACCCTTCTGCATGAGCAAGTGTCTGGACTGCATGGACTGGGAGGTACTGGAGAGGCCACAAAGGTACTGAAGGACCTCCAGGAGTCCCAGGACAGGAAAAGGAAATAAAGGAGAAGTATCCAGCCCAACACACATCACAGCTGGTCTTCTTCAAATGTCCTTCCATGTACAAAGCAAAGATATAAGGGAGAAGATACCTGAAATCATCCACTCAGAAAGGGAACCCATATAAAGGAAGGGTCCAGGAGATTCAAGGATACTATAGATATATTTATATATATTTAACCTCATGGAGGTCTCAACACACCCTCCCTGTCTCCTCCTCTCCTTGAGCCAAGACATTGACATCCAGAAAGAATTTGGGCATGTCAGAGCATCCACTTGGATAAAGTAGAGTATCCACTTGAAAGGAGCCCACTGTGTCCTTCAACCCTTCATCCTCCTCACATGAAGAGCTCAGTTCTCCTACACGAGGCTCCTGCAAGTCAGAATTCCCACTCTGCTCCGAGGCTGTTGCCTCCATCCCGGAACGCTTGGGATTCTTCAGCACAAGAGGTGCCAGAGAAACACCGCGGTGACAGCCCCAGGCCAGGGCTGCTGCTGCTGCCAAGGCACCACCAGGAGGGAGGGAGGAAGGGGCTGGTCACAGCAGGGAGCACCCCAGAGAAGGGGTGCCCTTCTACAGGTCTGCAGACACCACAACTCATCTACACAACGGACTTCACCACCATGCTGACGGAGAGGAGAGAAGGCGAGGGAAACGGGGCCGGGCTGGACAGGAAGAGGGGGATACAGTCATGGGGAAGGGGAGGGGAGAGAGGAAGATAAATGAAAAACAGGAGTGAGAAAATATATAAGGAAATTAAAGAGACTGAAAAGAAAAATAAAGTAACAATAATAATAATAATAATAATAATTAAGAAAGAAAAGAAAAACGCACTCAGACAAGCGGACTCACAACTTCTCCAAGCGGAAGGAGGCATGGAACACATGCAGAGGATCAGCACATGGACAGTCTTTAAAGGGGAACCTGTTTTCTTTCAAGCGGGGAGCGAGGGCTGCTGCTCCTCCCGCACGCCTGGCGCCGACGTCCCTTGGTCACCCAACGCTACGCCACTGCCAAGCCCCCCAGCTCCCAGCACGGGCAGTGCCAGGGCTGCCCTGGCAAGGGGGGCCTGGGGAGGCCACCCAGGGCAGGCTGCCATGCCGAGGGGCAGGGGAGCTTGGTGCCTTGTCTGTGGTTTTTGGGTTTCCCTCTGCAGGGAGACGACAGCCCCCTTTTCCCTGTCCCAAGATGCGTGCTGCATCCTAAGAGAAGAAATGGGAGAACAACTCGTGCTGGCTCAGTAACTGCATCATTTATCCCTGCCCATCCAGAAAAACTACCTGAGCTTCACCTAGCAAAAGCCACCATGCTGCAGCTCGGAGCTCACTTGCTGCCTCTCCTCCTCCTCTCAGCTTCCAATGTTGCAATAGAGTAATCTGGCTGGTCTGGTATAAAATCACTGTGCTCTGCATGCACTGACAATTTTATGACCCGAAATCACCAAGAAATTACTTAGCTGGGCTCTCTACGGGATTCCTCGCTTATTGAAGTGAGATTTATTCTTCTGGTTTCCCCTTTTTGGGGATAATGACTCTGGAGTTGCCCCTGTGACTGCAGCTCCCAGCGGCATCCTGGAGTAGGACACACAGCTGCTCCCACCCTGCTGGGCAGTGTCACCCTGCACCTCAAAATCCATCAGCCCATGCCAGCCAGCACTGAAACCAGCCAGGATCTGGGCAAGAGCCACACCAAACTCAGACATGAGCCTGGACTCACCTCTGCTGTGCTAAAGCCATGTGTCCCTAATGCTGCCAGAGCAGGGAAATGCCACAGAGCAAGAACAAACAGCCACATCCTCTCTGAGGGCTTCCCCATTTCCCAAAAAGCCTGGCACAGCCCAGATCTCACCAAGGCTTGGTGCCAGCTTTGCTCCTCACAGGATGCCCCGCTCTGGGATCAGCAAGGAAAAACAGAAGGAGAAGACAGCCAAGTGCTCAAGAGATTTGGAGGCTCAAACAGGATGGGTTTTGTCATGTCAAGAGGATGGCTCCTCCATGGAGCACACACATCCAACACCCCCTCCTCACCAATCCTGCTCTCCCCACCCCAGGACAACCCTCCAGGTCAGCTGGAGGAATTCCCCTCTCCTGGAAACATCTCCCTGATTTCTCTAGGCATCCCACCTCTCTCTCACGAGGCTCTTTGGCAGCCCAACAAGGCTCCTCAGGCTGCTGGAGAGAATCAGCCAGGACCTTGACTCTTCCCAACCAAGGCAGCAAAGCTTAACCTTTTGTAAGACCTGTCCTAAGGAAGTTTGGGTATGGCTACGCCCTTAGAAACAGGCCCATCTACAATCTCATCTCTGAGTTCACCACCAGCCTGGCTGATGGCCAAACAGGTCAGTGCTGCCAATCCTCTGCGCCACAAATTACTATTATCCCATCTGGATTTGGCAGCTTTAGTGATATTCTGCTTCTAAGGTCTGAAAACCATCTCCAGATTACTCCATCCCAGTTCCAGAAATGGCCATGGTTATCTAGGAAACCAGCCCCATGAAGGCAGCCCAGGAGGAATTTTCTTGGAAGAGTCTTTCAAGATCTGCTTAGGGCAGATTAATTACAGCTGGGTCAGAAGTAGTCAAAGATTTCTCAAAGGAGAATTTCAGGTATGGAAAGATTTTCCCATGACTACACTTGGATGGGAAGGAAAAAATACCTTTCTGGCAGCCTGAGACCATAGTTTGCTGCTGCCAAGCATACAATCCATCTTGGGAGAAAGACTTTTCCCATTTTCTGTGACTGAGGAGACTTAGGAAAAAGAAAACAAATCCAGATACTGCTAGAAACAAAATTCTCCACATGCTGGACTGCAGCTGGAGACTGATTTTTGGAGCCCACTCTGAGCACGCTGTCTGCAGCTGGCAGCTCCAGAGGTGGCTGTTTTTCCTGGCTTGAGGGGGTGGCTGTGGACTCCTCCTGATTTGGATCATCTGGGACAACCCCACCTCAACACACACCTCCCTAACACCACACAGCCCTCGTGCACCCTGCCAGGGCCAAAAGTGCCACGAGTGTCACCACCCCCCAAGAAAGGAAGGGTGGCCCAGGGAGACAGCAGCTTGGCTCATCCCAAACCCCTGCCCCGAAGGCAGGGGAGCAGCGTGTGCTGCTGGGAGGGGAAACCCAAAAGCCACAGAGACTGTGCGTCCAGAGGTGTTTCCTAGTGTTTTCACATTCCTTATTCCCCTTTAAAGGAAGAGATGGTATTGGAAAAGCCCCTTCCGTGTCCCCTGTCATGCCCCGCTCCCGGCCACCCTCCACAGCACCCACACCATCCTTTCGGACATGGATCACCCTTACCTATTGAGCTGAGGAGAAGCTTGTCTCGACAACACTGCCCAGATAGCTGAGATTAATCAAAAACAAAGCAGTTATCAACACCCGCAAGGAGCCGAGCTCCGCAACACATCAGCACGTCAACAACTCCAAAGGAAAAAGGAGGGAAAGAAACCAAACTGAAACACAAACGAAACGAGGCTGGAGAAGAAAGGGGGAAAGAAACAGAAGATAAAGGAAAAGAAGAAACAAAAACGATAATCAACAAAGCGAATGGATACACTGCATAAAAGCACGGACAACAGTGCTGCTCTAACACGGCTCTGTCCTGGAGCTGGCTCTCCTTGGCATGCCCTGCTAGACGCATGGACCTGTGACTACATCCCTGACTGCATCGCTCCGTAGCTGGGTTTTCCAGAGGCACACAGAAGTCATTTCAGGCTCATCCAGCTGCTCTCCCTCCCCATCCTCTCTCCCCTGAGCCCTCCTTCCTCCCGTTCAGTGCCGGAGGGATTTGCTAAGGCCATAACGCTTCCAGGTACCAGAGGGCGGGAGTGAAATGCGGAGGGCACTGCGGGGTGAAACGCTGCCTCCCCCCTCCCCGGAACACAGCCTCTCCTCCGAACGCCTCCGACCGCGCCGGCTCCGCGGGGCCGGGAGCCCCGGCCCCCGACTCCTCTCTGCCACAAGCCGGAGGAGGGGGCTCGACCCCACAGACAAGAAGCCAGAATGAAGCAAGACGAAAGGATGGGACGAAAGCACGGCTACGGGGTCTAAGGTGCTGTGAAAGACGGAAGGAAAGAGGAGAAATAGAGAGAAAGAGAGAGAGAGAGAGAGAGAGACGCTTTTGCCTGGAGCAACCCTGGTACCTGGAAAACCAGCCGCTACTGTCTAGTGCAGCCACATCCCTCTTTAGGGCAGGATCTGAGCGTGCCGGCAGCCTCCCGATCTCCGCTGGGCTTAGTTTATTTTTATTTTTCCTCCTCTCCTGACATGCTGCTGGTGTGGCTAAGTCCTTGATCTCTCCCTGCCCGCGTCCTGGGGCTGCAGCATCCCTTTTGCAGGTGGGGCGGTGACCGTGATAGCTGTTTCTGTCATGCATTAAAGCTCTCTAGACTCCGCGGGAAGGAAGAGGAGGAAGACAGAGGCGCGGCGGCGGCGGCCCTAACGTTCGAAGAAAGCCAAGAGCCAGCAGCTAGAAGAGGAAACAACCTCCAGTGACACCAGGACACTTACCGAAGCGAGCCAGGTCTTTGTACACCTGGTAGATGGCCCGTAGCCCGAGTCACGGCGCTCCCAGATTCCCAAGGGACTGGGAAGGTCGCCTGCCTAAAACCCAGCGCTCTCGGGCGGCGGCCATGCAACCCGTGCCCGTGGCACCAGCCTCTGCCTAGCAAAGCCCGCGGGACGCCGTCTCCAAAAGGGATGCTGCAGCGTGCCCAGAGAGACCCTACCAGTTGGGATGGTGATGGCAGGGAGGGAGTCAGAGGGAGTGGGTAAGGCAGGGTGGGGGAAGCCAGGAAGGGGCCGGGGGGTTCACCACGGGGCTCACGCACTTACCCTGTGGCGGCTACCGTGGTGGTGGATGTCGGCTCCGGTTGGAGAATCTCCTCGCCAGCCCTCCTTGGAGAAGGGATGTCTCCGAAAACATCCATGGTGTCCACGGGCAGGGAGGAGCCCTGGGAGTTGGAGAAGCCGGTGCCCACGGGGGTGAAGGCGGTGGTCGGTCGGAAGCTGGGGCTGTCCCCGCGGCTGCTCGGCGCCGGAGATCCCGTGGAGGACGGCGTGGATTTGCGGGAGAAGCTGACGGCCGCGGGCGGCTGCAGCGTGATCTCCGACACCTCCGCCTGCTGGATGAGCCCCGGGCGGGGCCGGGCGCGGGCAGTCAGCTCCGGGGAGCTGTTGCGGGAGCTCAGGGGACTTTGGGTCAGAGGAGAAAGCCTTGAAGGTTGTAGCACCACCTGATGTAAACTGGGCTCAGCCCTCCTGACCTGCCGGGGGCTGGGCCGAGGTCGGGGTTGGGGCTCGTACCACCTGGTGTCCAGGCTGAATGTGCTTGTGCCGCTGGGGCCGACGGGCTCGGACGGTTCGTGGTAAGGCAACACGGGTATGCCCATACCTTGGCTGGTATGTCTTAGCTGCCCTTGACATCCCATGGGTTGCATAGGTTTGTCCTGCCACTTGGTGGTAGTGGGCACAGAGGATTGACCCCTGCCCGGTGACTTGCCGGTCCAGCTCTTTGGTGCCTCCAGGGGCAGGATGCCCGAGTAGGATGCGGGGACCACCTGGAGGGAGGAGGGTGGTGGCCCCCGAGGAAGGCAGCCCGTGGGCTGGGAGCCCTCGGCCGCCTCACAGGGCTGGAGCTGGTGGGGGAACGGCGCGGGGGCCAGCTCCAGGCTGCCAAAGGGGAACTCGGCCCTGCCCCAGGGCTCGGGGGACCGGCCCCCCGTGGGGGTCTGGGCCAGGGGCAGCGTGCTGTTGGAGGCATTCTCCCCGTTCTCCTCGGGGATGGTGGGGTGTCCGAAGGGCCCCTCGGGGGGCAGTGGTGGGGAGGACATGACTGAGCTCAGCGGGCTGACTTCTGGCATGTAGAAGGGCGGCGGGTCCACCTCCCCGGGGCTGCTGCTGCTGAGGTAACCGTAAAACTGGTGGTGGAAAGCCCGGGGGGCTGGCGGGCGGGCCTGGCCGGTGGCCTGCAGGGCACCAGGACCCTCCAGCGCCCGGTGGAACCGGGGGCTGTATGCTGGTGGCTGAAGGTAGGACTCCTGGCTGGAGGAGAGAGGGGTGAGCTGGGCTTTCAGGGCGGTCACGGAGGTGGGGACGACGGGGTCGTCGTTCTCCTCGTCTGACTGCCTGAACTCGGGGTACATGTCCGTCTCCTCCACGAAGGGGAAGCCCTCGATCCGCCGTGTCTTCAGGGAGGGCTCCATCTCCGCCGGGTCCATGACGAAGCGTCCGTCCGGCCCGCGGCTGATGAGCTCGATCGGAGTGGTGGCCTCAGCTTCGGCCTCTGCCTTGGAGACGCTGTACTTCTTGCTGCTGATGGCTCGTTTGGTCTTCTTGTAAAGGGAGAGCTCCTTCTCCTTGGTGGGGCTCAGCATCCGCTTGGCCTGAGGGCCCTGGTCGTCAGAGGACTCCGAGGGGGGACGGAGCGTGCGGATGCTCTCGGGACTCACCTTGCCGGAAGACAACCTGGACCACAGAGGAGAAAAACCAAGAGAGGGGACGGTCACCTGGGGTGGAAAGGAGCCCATCCTGCCCAGAAGAACAACTCCGGATCCAGGAAACAAAGTGCTACCAGCTCTCAAAAGAGGAACCTCTGGGAGAAATGGGCAGGGGCTAACCAGGATGGCAGAGTCTCACCAGTGGCAGTGCACAACATCCCTGCCCCTTGGGAGGGCAGCTCGGAACACTGGGGCTGAAAGCTCACACCAGCACCTCGCAATAAGCTCCACCAACAACCCAACACCCCACAACAAGCTCCACCAAGACCTCACAACAAGCTCCACAGACCGACAGGGAAAAAAGACACATCCAGAGCTCGCTTCCAAGTCCTTCTGGGCTTTCCTGTGTCCGCCTGAGCTATCCATGCCCAGGAAAGGCCCTGAGAAGAGAGACATCAGGCAAATGTTCCCTCCCACAGAACTCAGCATCTCACTTGATGCTGATGGATCATTTCAGACCAACTCTTTCTCCCATTATCAACACTCAGATTTTAGGATGAGCATCTCAAAAGGCAGAGAGGACCAGGATAGTTCCCTCATCCCTATCCAGAGAGACTTGGACAAAGAGGATTGAGAGGCAAAAGGCAGCAGATCCAACAGACAGTGCAGGTTATTTCAGAGCAGTGGATGAACTGAAAACAAGTAAGATTCAGATCCATCGGCACCAGGACATTTTCCAACATTTTTCGAGGAGACAAAGAATGAGGTGTCCACATCCCAGACTCTTGCACTCCCAGCAGGAAGATGCTCCTGCTGATTTGCAGCTACGCATGCTTTTGATGGGCTCTGCAAGGAGCTGTGGCTTCTGCAGCACCACTATCCACCACCTTTGGGTACATGTGGAAAGAGGCTTCAGCAGGGCACTCTTCAGGAGAAAAGATGAATTTCCCAGGAAAAAAACAGCCAACAGAGAATGACTCAAAAACTACACTGAGCTGGCAGGAAGGACTCCATATGCAGCAGGTTAGTTCGTGTCCTAAGGAGCCCCTTCCAACTGGTGTGGAATTGAGTTCCATCAGCCAACTCCAGCTTTGGAAAATGTTCACAGATCCAGCAGGGTCATCTCTTAGCTCAGTTTGCTGCATTTGTCCCTGGTGCTTCCTGCTCCAAAGCCCATTTGTCTCTTGTGAACTGCTGTGTTCCCAAAAGTTCAGGGAACACTCAAAAACAACTCATCAGGAGCAACCAAATAAGGATGAGACATTTCCATCTGAGCTTTGCAATGACTGTAGGAGGGAGGCACCTTGAAGACCCCACAGCCTGGTGCCACAGCTAAGACAGATACTTACGGGGACTCCAAACTCTTCCTGCAGTGGGTTATCGAGAGAGGAGGGTCTGGAAGAGAATAAAAAGGGGAAAGAAGAGAGAACGCTGAGGAGGCGCAACACGACAGAGACAAGACACACTCAACATCACGACAACAAAAGACACTCAACAAGAGGCCAAGGTTTCATTGCTCCAGTGCTTTAATGGTTGCTGACAACAAACAGCTCCCGTCACAGGGTCCTGCCCGTCCTGCTGCCACAGCCCCGCAGGCTGGAGGAGATGGAGCCACTTCCCTGCCCTCTCCAGCTCCCCAGCCGCCCTTTTCCCTACCAGCCACTCCTGCATGGAGGCTGCAGTCCCAGCTTTGGGGAAGCAGAGCAGCAGGGTCTCCTTTGGGGTCTTCTCTAGCCCAGCACTGCCCACTCCAGGCTGGGAGCAGCTGGAGAGCCCAGCTCCAGGGGGAACCTGGAGCAGGTGAGCAGTGCCACCCGTCTGCATCCCAGAGGACAGCCCAGCCTAAACCCCCGGCTCTAGCAGTTATCACCACGTGGGAGAGCTCCCTCGGAATTCCCAGGCTAGTTTCTCTGGCGCCTCTTCACCCACCCTGCCTCTCCCGCTCCCGACCACGGGCGCTTTCAGGCACAGCCGAGGGAGGAAGTCAGGGCTTCACCTGAGGACGCGCACGGACGAAGAAGAGACAGACAGGGAAGAAGGTTACGACCACAACACAACCAGGGGGCAGAAACGAGGGGGAGACAGGAAGGAGGGAGGAAGCACACCGGGAATGGACTCACCTTTCTTGCGCTTGAGCTTGCGTTTGCGTTGCTTGTTGACGAAGCAGGCGGCGAGTGTGCTGAAGAGGATGGCAGCAGCCAGGAAGCAGATGGTGGCAACGATGCCAGCCAGCACCGGGCGGGCTAGGCCCTCGTCCGTCAGGTCAGGCTGAGGAAAAACATCTGGGGAAAAAACACAGTTCACTCTTACACCTGCTGCCTTCCCCAGGGAGCCGCCACAGTGTGGAGGCAGTGGTAGTCTCCAGGAATGATAATCTCTGTAAAGACCCTGCTTCCAAGCCAGCCCGCCCAGGGAGAGCAATCAGCGCTGCTTCAGGGCCAAGGGATTTGGTGATCTCACACCAGATCACAGAATCATAAGATAGCTTGGGTTGGAAAGGGCTGGTTAAGGCTGTCTAGTCCAACTCCACTGCATAAGCAGGGATATCTTCATCTAGATGAGACTGCCCAAACCAGCCTGATAAACCTTTCTGTGTTAGCTGGTGGACACCCAGGGAAGAAGCCTCCACACCAAACAAATACACATTTATGTCTAAACACACACAACTGCAGCAAACCTGCAGTCACCTCCTGGCTGAATAACCTGCTGCAGCAGCACAGGGCACTTCAACCTCTTTGTCAGCGCTTCATTTCATCATTCCAATGAAAACTGGGCTGCAAACCCTTTGCTCAACAGGAGCACGTGTGAAGCCCCAGCAGACCTCAGCTGTGGGCACGTGCAGATGCGCACCCTTGCACACCTCGGTGCTCCTGCCATGTGCCATATCCAGCATCAGCACGTTCCCCCACGGAGCCCGGGCTTTCAGCCTGGCAGAGCAGCTGCCTGGGGCCGGGCACCTGCCAAACCCCATCAGAAAACCTGGGCGTGAGGAGCAAGGGCAGCGAGCAGGGAGTCTGCAGCAAGCTCTCCTCACCACATCGGCACCACTTGGGGGCAGAGAGAGACCGCGGATCGCAGCACAGCCGCGCCGGCTTTTCCACAAAAGCCAGAAAATCCGGGCTCGCCGCATCCCCATCCCTTCCTGCTGCCCTCGCCCTCCCCAGCGCCATCACAACCCTCCTCCGCCTGCCCCTGGCTCGGGGAGCATTCTCAGCGCTGCATGCACAGAGGGTACACGCACGAGCTGCAGCACGTTGCAGTCTCCCCACTTGCAAAGCTCTTTTCCCTGTGGACTCTGCACTGCAGTGCTACGTTTCCCTCTCTCCACCTTTCATTCCCGCTCCCCGGCTGTGCCAGTGCCCGCTCGGAGCTTTGTTCTCCAGGCTCACCGCAGAGCCGGGGCGGGCTGGGCTCTGCGGTGCTCCGGGGATTTGTCCTCGTCTGCTCCCATCGGGGCAGCCTGGGGTCAGCTCAGCACGCCCATGGCAGCCCTGCAGCCCTCCCTCAGCCCAGCTCACAGCCCCACAGCCGGGGGGAGGAGAGCAGCCGGCCCTCACCTGTGCTGGACACGCCAGCGACGTTGCTGGGTTCGCTGATGAGATCCTGCATGACCGCCAGCACGCGGAACTCGTACCAGGTGTCCTGCAACACCAAACACGCCTGTCAGGGACCCCACACAGCCTCCAGCCTCGTCTCACCAGAACCTCCAACATCCCCATAAAACCCTCTAACAGCACCTTTTTAATGTCAGCAAGTCGGGCTTTTATCCTTGCCCAGGGGGTGTGTGGCCATTTTGTGTGGCCAGCCAAAATTCTGGCCTCCACCCAAACACAGATACAAAACTTCTTCATCTATTTATACGTCTTCATCAAACAAAAAAATTATTGTTCGTTGGTTCTAAATCACACAATTCTCTTTCATTAATTCGTATTCTATCCTCTATTGGTTATTGATTTCTCGCTTCTTATGCTAATTAGTGCATATTTTTAGTATCTTTTTCCTCCAGTAGGGACTTTCTAATGTATACTGAGACTTTGTTAGTCTCTTTAGCTTCTGGTTTCTGCAAAATGTCCTTGTGGTCCATAAATCCTACATTCCAACCTCAACAACGTATCCTTCTCTCCCAGGCTTTGTTCATTGAAGCATATCAGAGTGACTTCATCAAAACTTTTAAGTCTCAGTCATTTTCTCAAGCTGTGTTCCTACAAAAGTAGCTTATAACAACTTTATACAAATGCTGGCTAAGAGTAATTGAAGAGTAACACACTATTTATCATTTATATGTATATTGATTGTGATTACCTAACACCATTAACTAAAATTATTAAAATGTTCTATCTTTTCCAACACTTGCCCAGCTCCTTAATTGTCCCACTCAAAAACTTCCCCGGAGCTGCAGCAGATGGTGCAATATTATCACAGAACCATGAAGGCTGGAAAAGATCATTGAGTTGGGCTTGGTGTGGGCAGCCAGCCCCTGCTCACCTGGGACAAGTCCTTGGCAAAGAACTCGCTCTCGGAGCCCGGGATGCCATCATCCAGGATCTCCCACTTTTCCGCCACGCGGAATTCCATGATGTAGCGGTCGATGGGGAAGCTGTGGTTGGCAGGAGGGAGCCATGACAGGAGGACGCCTTGCTGTGTCCGGTTGGCTGTTAGGCACCTCGGTGGGGTAACCAACACCAGAGGCTCTGGAGTTGTTACAGGGAATGCTGGGGACAGAGCAGAAGGGACAGGGGCACCTCTGAGTTGAGGCAGGGCAAGCACAGGAGATCCTCTGCCACCCGTGCCCCCAGCAGCAGCAGAAGGACCACTGGGGCTGTTCCCACATTCCAGGAGTCTAGGGCACGTCTTGGGGGGTCTGGTCTCTTATCACAGAAATAGAAAAGTGGATTTTCAAAAGGCACTGGACTAATGAGGCCGTGACTCCAGGCCTCCCTGCTTCCTCCCACCTCCACCTGAGAGCCCAAAGGCTCTGAGCTCTAACAAGTGATCTCGTGCTCTATTAATACCTCCTGATCCCAGCTGAACTTAAGGAAGATCTGAAAGGCGACTGGCACAGTACAGCTCCCCCATGCTGTCTCTCAGGACAAGCCTTCCAGAGCCTTATGCATCCAGCAAAATCTGCAAGCTTCATCCAGGACCCTCCACAAACTATCCCCTATGTGGCTGGAAACTATTGCTGATGATGTTATCTCCATCACCAACAGACAGGAAACATGGAGAAGGCAAAGGGCCCCTTCTCCCCACAGAGCTCCCAGATCCCTTCCCAACCCTGCCCTGTTCCCAAGGAGGACCTACCTAGAGTGTTCACAGTGACCACCTCACTGAAGGAGCTGGTGCCCAGCTTGTTTTGAGCCAAGACACTGAACTGGTAGGCAGTCTCTGGTTCCAAGGTATCCACCAGCAGCCAACTGGAACCAGCTGGCACGGGGAGAGACAGCCAGTCGTGGGGTCCAAACTGGGCTCTCTTCATCCTGCCAAGAGAAAGGGGAGCATCCTCAGGGGAAGGTGTCTTTGACAGGGAGGACAAAGAGGCAGCATTAACTTCTTATGCAAAAATGGAGCTTTCCTGAGCGATGGTTTGGTTTGACAGCAGTGATGTGGATGGACATGGGGCAGCCACTCGCCACCCACGAGCTGGCAGAGCACACCATCCCCTGGTGTCCCACCAGCTCTCAGGGGCACTGCCATGAGCTCTCCCCTCTGCCCTGAGCTGGGTCAGGGATAACAGCAGCGCCAACAGCCCCGCTCTGACGTGATCTCCACCAGATTCCCATGGGCAAAAGTGGGAGCTGGAGCATTTTGGTGAGTGCTGCAAAGGGAACGGCTGACGCAGGAGACAGGCCCTGTTCCCATTTATACCTCGACATCTCCTGAGCCAGAGCCAAGTTCTCCCTCAGCTGTAGCCCTGTACATGTCATCCCACGAGAGACATTTAACTAAATCCCCATCTCTGCCACATTTGCACAAGTCGGGGGCTGCCAGCACAGCCTGGGGCACCGTTCAGGGTTTGGCAGAGCAGCAGAGGCACTGGCAGGGAGTGCAGGACAGAACCTTTCTGCTGGGGTCTAACCACAACCCCAGGGTGAAAAACGCTCCCAGAGCTATCCCAGTGCCACCCAGGAGCACACAGCCACCTCCACAAGCCATTAACCCCACCAGGATCCCACTTCCCAAAGCAGCACCACTGCACCACTACAATACTGCAAGTACAGGTGCTCATGTTAGAAAGATGTTTTAGGGAGTCTGAGCCCTCAGCTGCAGGTTTTGGTGGTGTCCATGGAAAATTTGGGAAGGATTGGTGCAGATGGTCAGCCCTGCTCAGGTAAGAGAACACATCTGCAGTTACCAGCACACAGCCAGGTGAATCCACCCAGCAGGAAAAGATGGAGGAAAGAGAAATACTGCTGCTGTCCAGGGAGCAGAAAGTGAGGCAGAGAAGCAGCAGCAAGCCATGGAAACAAGCAGGTCAGTGGAGAGCCATGCATGTGCTGTGTGCCTCTGCCAAACCCAGGGAAAGCCTCTGGATCACTGCAGCTCCAGCTGGGACTGCAGATCCCAGCATCCCCCACCACCGTGGCAGAGGCAGGAGGGGCAGCAGGGCAGCCCCTCTCCTGGGCAGGTTTCCCTGCAGTGTTTAATCCCACTGCCCTCACATCCCTCCTTGCCTTGCCGGCACTGCTGCGGGCAGGGACACAGGAGAGAGGGGCTCAGGGTGGGGAAAGCAGGGCGTAAATGCAGCACTGAACTGGGAGAACCCCCTTGCTGAGGGAGGACGTGGTGCAGCTGGAATGCTGTGCTGGCCCTGGCCACCCTGGGGAGAGAGGTTTGCATTTCTAGCCTCAAAAATGGCAGAGACAAAAGGAGAGCATGAACCCAGAGAAAATGGAGCCATGTTTTGCTTGAGCATCCCACAGCCACAGCAGGGAGGAAAGCACATGGATGGCACTCTGGATGGCACAACATGAGCCAGCTGTGCCCCAGATCCCTGGGCCCAGCACATCCCCCAGGGATCACACCCTAGGGTCAGGGCAAGACAGGTCACTGCTCCCCAGCCTAATTCCCCACAGCTCCCTGTGAATTCCTTAATGAAGCTTGGTGCAAACACCCTTCCCTGCTGGCTGCTCTCTCCCTGTGGAGTCTGGAAGAGCCACGAGGAGGCAGGAATCCGAGAGTAGCTTGCAGAGCAAGAGCAGCAGCAGCTGCTGATGCAGCCAGAGCAGAGAGGTTTAACCACTCCTTCCCAAGGACATTTTCATCAAAGCAAGGTCTGCACTGCTCAGCTTGCTCCCTCATTTTCCCCCTCTCTGTTCAATCCATTCCTTCTTTCCATCTCCAGACAGACAGCCCAGCCCCAGGCTGGAGCAGAGCAAAAATCATTACAGGCAGCATCTCCCTCTCTCCTCTCTATCAGCAGCCTCCATCAGGGCAAATTAAGGCAAGGAAAGAATAAGAGAGAGAGAGAGGAAAGGCTGAAGAATGCCAGCCCAAGCCTGGAAAGGGAACACATCACCCCCTCCACATTTCCAAGGATGATTCTTTAGAAGAAGATGACAACAGCAAAGCCCAAAGAAAACCCCAGCCTTGCTGCAGCTACATTTCTCCCTCCCCTGCCCCAGGGGAAAGGCACAGGGCTGAGCCTGGCCCTGCTGCAGGAAGGTGGGATGCACCTGGGTGCTGGGGAGCACAGGAGCTATGGGAGCAAAGCCCCAGTGCCAAGATCTCACAGCGGCTGGTCGTGATCTCAGCTGGGATTTAACCACCTCCAGGGAGCCACAGAGCAAGGAGAGAACATTTCTGCTTAGTCACAGCTCTTCCAGGACACACTCTCTAAAGGTTGCATTTTCCATCCTCTCCCTGGCTGTTAAGCCTCATAAACAGTTTATCTTGAAATTAGATGCCAGAGGCACAGCTACATGAATGCAAAGCATCTCCTGTGCACCACGAGCAGAGTAAAACCTGCTGGGGCAGACAGAGGCAGTGGCCAGCACAGAAGGGAGAGGAAATACAGAAACTGCACGATCCCACCCACCACCACCACCACCCATCTCTTCATGGAGCCCCCAGGGAGCTCAGCCCTGTAAGGCCCACGGGCACAGAGCTGGGCACACCACCCTCCCCACCCTCCTCCCCCCGGCTGCTCGAAGCTCGGGTCGGCTAGGAAGGAAAAGAAGCAGAGAGCAAAGCATGCCAGGATGACTCACAGAGGGCCGTACCAAACTGAGAAAGTCTGCTCGTATCCACCGTCATAGCCGGGCTCCCAGGAGACGTTGGCTGAGGTCATGGCGGCCACGACGTGCACGCTGGTCGGGGCGTGAGGGCTTGTCCCTGCAGGGAGAGGGGACGGCTTAGAGGGGAGCAGCACCACGGCTGGAAGGGGTCTTCTCCCAGGACACAGTCCGAGGGGACTCCTCTTGCACCAAGCCAATGGCCAAGGCCATTTCTGCTGGAAATGGCAGCAGGAGAGGTGGCCAAAATAACAACACAGAGAAAGGCAACTCCACCAGGAAATAACATTTAAAGGAGACATTGCTCTTAGAATCATAGAGTGGTTTGGGTTGGAAGGAACTTGAAGGGACATCTACTCAAACTCTCCTGACATGGGCCGGGACACCTTCCAGCAGACCAGGTTGCTCCAAGCCCTGTCCAACATGACCTTGAAGATTTCCAGAGATAGGGCAGCCACAGCTTCTATGCCAGGGCCTCACCACCCTCAAAGGGAAGGATTTCTTCCCGATATCCGATCTAAACCTCCTGTCTCCCAGTTTAAAGCCACTCCCCCTTGTCCTGTCACGGCATTTCTCTTTTTGGGGAGCATGCCCACCTCCCTCCTGCCTCGCCTGGGGGGCTCTCCCCAGGCCCCTTCCCCCCCTGCCCGTACCTACGACGGTCAGGTGAGTGCTGGCAGTAATGCTTGCGA
Source organism: Fringilla coelebs (assembly GCF_963513975.1). NCBI lineage: Eukaryota > Metazoa > Chordata > Aves > Passeriformes > Fringillidae > Fringilla > Fringilla coelebs. The sequence goes on along the minus strand of NC_140051.1, from coordinate 4,379,429 downwards.
CGATGTTGGTGGCGACGCACTCCCACTCGCCGTGGTCGTCCTTGCCGAGGGAGCGGATCTGCAGGGTCCCGCCGGGCAGCGTGTTGTGCTTGCTCCTGCTGGGCTTCCCTACCTTGGGCAAGGAGCGGGGTGGGGGGCCAGGCAAAGAGAGAAAAAACACGACTCAGCAGCGGGTTGTGGGGCCGGGCGAGGCGGCGGCGGGGTCACTAAGCTACCTGCGCGGCCCAGGGGACACCGCCGGCCACCGGCAGGGGATCCGGTCTCTCCGGTCGTGGCAAGGCAGACGGTTCCCCCGTTTCCGAGAGGACCTGGGGGGCAACGCGAGAGGCATGCGTCAGGAGGCTGCTGTCAGCGCTCACACACAAGAGGGAAACCCCACGGCACTCGCACGGACACCGAGCCCCGCGCCAGGGCTCAACCTCCGGCATCCAAAGCTGAAACTGCTGCGAGAACGGGCACTGGCCATCCCAGCAAACCCCCTCCCGGGATGGGGAAGGCATAGGCTGCGCCCCAGGAGATGCCCAAACTGCCCCTCAGCCTCAGTTAGCAGCAGATGAGAGGCAGGAGCCTTTACATCAGAGGTGTGGGCAGCAAGGGCCCCGTGGGGATGTGGGAGGATGGCGTGCATGGAGGTGCCTGGAATCTCTCAAGCCGAGCGGAAAGATGGATCTTGTAACAACTCATCTATGCCCATCAGCAAAAGTTGTGTAAATCCCACGTTGTCCTGAGTCCTTTTCAGCTGTTCTTCATAGGGGGGATTCTGCTGATCAACACCAGGACCCACAGGTTGATGCAAAGAAGGAGGAGCAGAGGAGCCCAAGGACACGTTGGGTTACCAGTGCAAGGCAAGGAGTTCTTCAAGAGACTGGTCAGCACTGGTGGGCTGATGGGGAGGGAGGAAGTTGGCTTCTGTCACTGGCAGCCTCAGCCCAGCCCAAGCCAGCCCTAACTGGAGCTGGAGAAGATAAGCCCAGAGTCACAAAATGAGGAGGACCACCAGAAGGCACAAGTGGGATTGGAAAGAAACCTGGCTGAGACTGGTGAGGGCATGGAAAGAAAAATAAGATGGAGAAAAAGACTAAACAGCCAACAAGGTCACTTGCAAGGCGTACAAGTCATGGTCCTCCTCGTGCTGCTAAAAGGGATCCAGAGATCCATCAGCTCAAGACAGAAGGGTTGGGGATGGTCCCACTGGGTGACAGAGGGACCCAGATCACCCTCAAGAGCCCTAAGAAGGGCATGGAAGGCTTGGAGGGAAGTTCCTGACAGCACAACAAAGAGCCCAGGAGCTCTCCTGTACAGTGGCTTTCCTATGGGAGCAGTAAAGGTGGGAAGCAAGGGGAAGGCTGCAGGAGGACTGGAAAGCCCTCACTGCTCCCAGGCTGTGCCACCACACCCAGCTCTATGACAAGGGACATCTTGAAGTCTTTACATCCAGGATCCAGTTTTTATATTCAGGATCATAAAAACAGCTTCTTCCCAGGGTCTTTGAAGTCACAGGGCAGTAAAGCAGCTGCAGGCTGGTCCAGAGCCAAGAGACCCCTGGATGTGCTGCGGTGACACATCCCCTCCCTCCACAGGAGGTGTACGCTGCGAGAATGGCACTGCCACGACTGCCACGTCCTGCTGGTGACACCTGGGAGCCAGGCAAGGAGGAGGGTGTCCTGTGGGCAGTGCTGGCGAGGCAGAGGAGGGGCCGGGGCGGGGGCAGTGTTTCAGCTTTGCGGATGCTGCCGTGTCGGTTTCCCGGGATTACTCGGCGGCCACAAGCCGGGCTTCCCCCACCCACCTGCGGGACAGGACAGGACGGCAGTGGCTCAGCCCAAAGCGAAGCAGCTGTACCTGCAGTTTGTTCTTACCGGGACAGAGTGTGGCTTCTCTGTCTGCAATATTCACCAAAAGCCAAAGGCACTGCAGATTTGTCTGGCAGGCCGGGTACCTTTCTCCAGGCGATGATGGGAAAGGGGTCTCCGGCAGCAGCACAAGGAATCAACAGCTCCCTCCCTGCCTCCTGTCTGTACTCCCAGCCTGGTAGCACCGTGAAATAGGGGGGGTCCTGCAGCCAAAGAAGGGAAAACAAGGAGTGTCAGCCTGCTCAAACTCCCATCACCCAAACCAAGCCTTTGCCAGACCAACCCAACCCCATTCTGGGTAAGCTTGAGGCATTGCAAGGAAAATTGTGTGGAGAATGTGTGCTAAGGAGCCTCAATGGCACACCAAATTACACACCAGGAGGGAGATTCTCTCCAAAGAGCCACCACACTGGAGCATAGAAATATGGAATCCCCAAATGGTTTGGGTTGGAAAGTACATTAAAGCTCATCCCATTCCACTCTCTGCCATGGGCAGGGACACATTCCCTACACCACAAATTGTTCCAGCCTGGCTTTGGACACTTCCAGGGATGGGGCAGCCACAGCTTCTTTGGGCAACCTGTGCCAGGGCCTCACCACTCTCACACAGAAGAGCTTTCTCCAAATATCTAACCTAAATTTTGCCTCTTTCAGTTTGACCCCATTACCCCCTGTCCCATCTCTACAGTTCCTGATAAAGAATCCATCTCCAGCTTCCTTGCAGGTGCCCTCAGACACAGGAAGCCTGCTTTGACAACCCCACACAACTTCTCTTCTGCAGACTGAGCAGCATCTTGCTTTTTACCTCCTGGAAACAGGAAGAAACCCACCCACATCACATCAGCCATCAACCTGATTTCCTCGCCCCGGCAGCCGCCCCGGCGGATGCATGTGTCTGGTACACAAAGCGTTATCATCTGAACCTCGGCGAGACACCATGAATCACCACGGCTCCCTCCCAGGCACAGGACTCCGTGTTCAGGGAGGGAAGAGGCAGCAGCTCCCACCCCAGCTGCACCAGGAACTGCACTGGGAGCTCAGCGCGCCCCAGGCGCCGCACGCAGCCAGAGCACGTGGAGCTCAAATCATCCATTTATTAAAATCCTCCTGAACCCAAGCCCAGGCCGGCAGGGCTAAGTGTTTTGTTGGCAAAGGGGACATTCCAGGGAGATGTTTCCTCAAACTACCCAGCCCAGTGTCAAAACCCACGCTGCTGCTCCAGCAGGATATTTCCAGCTACACCAGACAGGGTGCCCTGGGGGCTTGCCTGTGCTGGTGGGAAGCACATCTCCAACCACAGCACAGGCACACCCTCACCCCAGAGCCTCTGCTCTTCCCCACACAGCCCCAGGAGCTGCTCCTGGCGCAGGAGGACACTGCTCCCAGCAAACCCGTGGGATTTTGGCAGAAGATTACCTTCAGTACCAGTCGGGCAGGGGGAGACTGGCCCATCGTACCCAGGGCGTTATAAGGCACACAGGTGTAAGTGCCGAGAGCATCTTCAGTGGCCTCCTCGATCCGGATCGACCCATCTTCCAGCAGGTTCCAGCCAGAATACTGCAGCAGGGAGAACCAGGGAGATCACTTAGCCAACACCCACCACAGCTCCTTATTTCTCCCTCAGCCAAGCCCCTCACCCATGCCCAGAGTGGCTGTCACATCTCCAGGAGATGCCCAATCTCACTCCCAACATCCAGAGCATCTCCTCAACAGTAGAGAGAGGAAACTTGGGCAACATCAGCCTGTCCAAGCACAGCCAGGCTCCTTCATGAAGCCCAAAAGATTTAAGATCAGAATCTAACACTAAATAAAACTTGTTCTGGAGTCAGCAAGACATCTCCACCTGGAGAGCTGAGGGCACCGAGGACCAGGAGGCCACAGCAGCAACAGCTTTAAATGGAATTAAAACTTCAAATCGTTAATATTTAAGCAAAAAATTTAAAATATTGAGCGTTTTCTTTAAATATTTAATGGCTAATATCCTTGCTCAGACTATCAAACCATGATTAGGGGAAGATGTAGATTTGTTAAAAGGGTCTTTTAACCACCAGTTGCCATTGGAAAAATAAAGCAGGGCCATCAGGAGGTGACTTTAGGGGGAAGAAGGCATCAGGTGTGGGAGACACAAAATGTCCATAGGCACTGTGGGCTCCATATAAGAACTGGAATTAACCCTGCCCACAGCTGATAAGGAAAAGCAGCGTCATCCCATCCATGAGATTCTTCTCTCCCAACAGAAAGCGACCCACAGGGCGCCTGGTGGTGCTCACTGGTGTTTGCCGAGGAAATGAGGGTCTGAATCCCTCTGTGCCCCCCTCTCCCCTCCCTGGGGGTTCTGTTACCTTCTCGATTCGCAGGGGACGCCCGTCCTTGTTCCACTTGACCAGTGTGACCGGCGGCTCCGCCTCCACCGGGCAGCGGATGTACCCGTGGATCCCGATGGGAACGTAGATGATGGGGGGCATGTTCACCACACGGGCAGGATCTGGGAGGGCAGCAGCACCACATTAGCACGGGGAGAGGGCCCTTCTCTCCTCCCAGCCTGGCTTCAGAAGATCTGCCTCACTTTTGTAATGAATTCCAAACCCGCACCACCCTGGCTCCCACAGGCTGTTAAGCCAGGCTTGCTACACACAAATCCTCTGGAATACCTGGCATTTCTGGGAGGCTTTGCTCGTGTCCAGGGTGCTCCTACCTGGGGCTCATTAAAGATTGCATTTAAGAAGAAATGGGAGATATGCCTGCTCCCAGTCCCATGCCAACTTGCATCCTGCTGAAGCCTGCACTGCTCCATTACAGCACAACATGTGCCAGGTGTGATGAACACCCAACACAGCCTGGTTTTACATATAAGCAATCAAAGCTATTTCAACTGCCAAGCCTTAAAACACACACAGATAGGAAAAGGGATCCGTGTCCAGGCTGCCACGAGTCCTTTACCTCCCATATCTACTTGTACTCATGCTTCATTGAGGCTGGGTCTTGTTGAACAGCAGCCACCTCACCCTTTCCAAGATGCAAAAACCTTAAAGTACGTATCTAACCCCCCCTCCACACTGCACCACCCACGCAGAGAGGTGTCTCGCAAACCTCCAGTCTAGAATGTGTCATTAACAGCACTTCTAAGAGCTTTTTAATTAAGTGCGAGTGGGTTGAAGAGAATCTAGACTTTCTTTAATAAGAAGCTTTTTAAAAAAATGTTATTTTTAATAAGAAGAGTGAGTATTTCTACAATCTCGTCTAGACACCGGCAGCACAAGGTTATGGGAAAATCCTGATGGGGCTTATGCTGCATTAAGGGATAAATGTGGGGGTTTTGGGGTGCAGCATCCCTGCACTGCTGATGCAAAGTGGGGGGGTAAACCTTAAGGTGATTCACAGGAAGGGCTGGAAGATGTGGAGAATGGAAGATTATTGCTTTCTTGGGGCAAATCCAGCAGAGTTTGGGAGCTCTGCTCCCAGCACGTCACCCCAACCAGTCCCCAAAACCGCACGCCCCCGGCAGTGGCACCATAACCCAGATTGCCCAGTGCCACATATGGAGCAGGCTTTGCCCCCCTCTGCTGCACTCCACCTCTTAGGAAATGTAATCAAGGACTCCAGCAGTGCGGGAGAGGGTAATGGGATCGAGCCTTTCACTACTAGGTCACTGGCCAGGGGCCAGCTCAGCCCACTAATGACCCAGAGCTGTGTCCCCATCTGCTTTCGGAGGATGGGAAGTTCCCTGCAGAGGCATCACCCCGGTGTGGATGAGGTTTGCTCAGGAGGAAAAGGGTTTGTGGCACCAAAAGCCAAGCACCCTTCCTTGTGCTGGAGCCTGGCTGAGCAGCAGATTGTCCGAGCCTGTTCCCCCTGCCATTAGAGCTATTTTTAACAGCTATCAGCCCTGACAAGCGGCCCTGGATTAGCGGCAGGGCAGATTTAATGGCCTGAGGCCACAGGCTTTCCCCAGAGCCACCCAGCTGGGAACATCCAAGCCCCAAATCACGCCTGTGCCTGGGCACAGCACCACTCACACCATCCCCCTGCCCACTCTGCCCCTTCATCCATCCCCACAGGGACCTGCCAGCCCTTCTCTTGGGCTCCCCACTAACCAGAACCAGGTCTAAAGGCAGCAGCAGCTCTAAGGCAGCCTTGGAAAACCCACGCTGAGAGCCCACTTTGCTCAGGCCTGTCTTTCATTATGAAATAAAAACGGCGAAGTCTTTAGCAGAGCAATATTGCAATTGGAGCGGCGGCAATTGAGGCCATTACTGTGGAATGCCACAGGATGCCGGTGGCACACTACCCATTACCGCCCGGGGATTCCGGGAGAACGAGCGAGCGTGGGAAGCGCCGCTCCTGCTGCAGCCCTTTCTCCTCAGCTTGTTTAGATCGCTTACCGCCTGAGGAATGTGACACACCGAGCTCGCAGAACAGAACGGCCGTGCCACAGGAACAAGCCCCCGAAATAAACACAAAAAAACACACCTTGGCACTGAGAGCCCTCATCTCACCCCAGCAGGGTGAGGACAGTGAGGGAGCAGCCATGGGAGGATGCTCACCTAATTAAAAAGCACTTGCAGCCAAGGTGGACGCAGGTCCCAGCTGAGCAGTGTCACTCAGGCTGCTCAGACCATTTGCTTTCTTGTCTCCCACACCCACGTGGGGTGCTCTTAAGCTTTTTTGCTGAGGATGATTCTGTGTTCATCCAAAGGCTGCTGTCACATCAGCCTGATTCTCCCAGTGTCACACCAGGACAAGGGAGCCTCTGGGGCTGCCTGGGAGCCAGGTGTTATCAATCCCAGCCCCATCCCCGCACTCACACTGCACTGTCAGGTAGGCAGAGGCTGATGGCGAGCGGCCCAGGCTGTTGCTGGGGATACAGGTGTATTTTCCAGCATCCTCTGGTTTGACACGGAAAATAATCAGCGTCCCATCGATCAGGATCCGCACCCTCAGCTTCAAGTCGCTGCAGGAAAAGAGGAGAGGAGGATCACAAGGAGAGCCAGGGGCGAAGCCCAACACAATCCCAGCTCCCAGCACAACCCAGGAACAGCAGGAGGAGGAGAACACACTGCCCCACCAGCTATAAACTCACTTCTTGAAGTAGACGTTCTCCTCCTCCCAGTACCACAGGTAGGTGAGGTTCCCTGGATATGCCTCGGCCTGGCAGGTGAACAGAGCATCCTGGGAGATGTTGACTGTGATGTTCTCCGGAGGGGAAACGATAAAGGGAGGTCCTGGAGGGGGGAAGAGGAAGGTGTCACTCCCACCACTACAGGTGTCCCCACAAAGCTTGCTCAGGTTCAGTTCCATCACAGCATTTTGGCTGGGAGCTGCTGGAGGGCTCTGGGGCAGGGCTGGCCCTGGTCCTCTGAGAACCACAGTGACCCTGTTATTCTCAGCCCTTTCCCCAATCTCTGGGCTGACTGAGAACCACAGTGACCCTGTTATTCCCAGCCCTTTCCCTAATCTCTGGGCTGACTGAGAACCACAGTGACCCTGTTATTCCCAACCCTCTTCCTAATCTCTGGGCTGACTTAGAACCTCAGTCACCCTGTTATTCCCAGCCCTTTCCCTAATCTCTACAGCTTTGAGGAGGGGATCCACGCCCATAGTGCTTCTCCCAGGGCACACGAGGACACGCCTCCCTTCATCCCCTGCACTTCTGGAGAACAGTATCACCCACAGGAAAAATCCAGGGGGAACAGACTGCCAGCAGCTCACCACTGCCACAAAAGCAGAGCAGAGGACACCCCGTGCTCCTCTCTCTGCCGGTAGCTGTTGACCTAATTAAAGATTTATTTAATAAGAGAGGGAGCAAGGAGCAGGAGGCCTGTCATGCATCACCGCTGTCTGACGAGGCGCTTCATGACAGCCTCAATCTTTTCCCCGCTTCCCAAACAAAACCGAGCTGCCATCAGGGCCTGGCTGCTCATCAGCATGGCCACCACCGTGTCCCAATTAAGCAGATTCCTCCATCCTACAAACCGGATGCAGAGCCATGGGGCAGCCAGGCACAGAGGCCTGGGGGGTCACCCCAGGGTGACACCACAGCCCTGTGGCCCGTGGAACCCCCCCATGCAGGCTTCCCAGGGGATGCTGAGGAGCTGCAAGGTTGCAGTAATCCATGGGTTTCTGGGCTTTATATGAGTCCATATCTGGCCAGCTCAGACTCTAGCCCACATGGACTTGCACAGACAAAAATAAGGGACGAGAAGCGCTCTTCTCCACGTGGGAAAGAGTATCCTGTTTATTGGTTTGGGACAGGACACTTTGGTGACGGCGACCACCCAGGTAGAAAAGAGGGCGTGGCACCCTTGCAGTGGAGTTTTATACCCAAGGGGATGGGGACTGGGACAGGTACCCATGGGACAGACCACCAGGTGTGTGAGGGAGAGACCATGTGATAGGGGAAGGGGAAAAACCATCCACATGACCCAATATACTCAGTAAAATTTCCCATCACCCAGTGCAAAACAACAACTAAATAAACTATTTAGTGCAACACAACAGAAGGTCTCACCTTGGACGAGCAGGCGCGTGGTGTGCACAGCCTCGCCCTGGATGCTGTAGGCCCGGCAGGTGTAGGCACCTCTGTCCTCCCGGCTGACCGAGAGCACCGTGAGGCTCCCGTCGCTCACCTGGGAACAAGGGAAGACCCTGGAGCGTGGGCAGGGACCCCCAGGGGGACGGGGGAAGACCCTCCCTGCTTCCCACGGCAGAGAGCTGCCGGCGCTTTCAGGGCCAGATGAGAGACGGGTTTCCCCGCTCTGCAAGACGTGGGATATTAATAAACCAACACACGCGTCTCTGCTCGACGCCAAGGGGAAGGGAAAAAAAAAATCATGAAATAAATAAATAACCATCCCAGCACATTCATCTCCCTGAAGTGACTGGCAGGCAGCAGGCTCCAAACCACTCCTGCCAAGCGCCCCGGCACCATTGGAGCTTCACAAGGAGCCTTGCTGGAGCATTCCCTGCCCCCCAAGGACCTGCTCCATCATGGGGGATGAGAGGGATGAGCTTGGCCACTGTCCTCCCTGTGGGGCGACCTCTCAGCTGGAAGAGGAGCAGACAGATTCCCCCTGGGGACACAGCAGAAGGATGGACAAGGGGCTGTCACCTTTGGGGTAGCAGCACCCCCATGCACAGGGAGGCCTCCCAGCCAGGCTTTCCCCCCCACCTCATTCTGCCTCATCCTTCTATTTCAATTAGTAACAAATGATTCCTAATTACTCTCATTAGTGCCTGCACTGATTCCAATGCCTGATTTACCAATTACAGCTCAGGGGGGAATCTCTGCCTGGGAGCCTCTGGGATGCAAAAAGGGTCCTGAAGGGGAGGGAAGGAGAGGAAACCCTCCCTGCTCAGCCCTGCCCTGCCCCAGCCCTGCTGGGGGGACACTACCCCAGGCTGCAGCCCCCACCCCATCTCCAGGGTCTTGGCCTCTGGGCTGAGTCTGCAGGGAGCAGGTCAGGTGCAGGAGCAGGGCTGTCCCAAGCACTTGGAGGGTCTCCAGCCTGCACCCAAGGGCTGGCAGCGTTACAGGCTGCTGCTCAGCAGGGATGGGGTGGGGGAAAATGGGCATCTCACCAAGGAGAAGTGCTGAGAAAGCACGGCTGGCTCCAGGCACGGCGGAGCCGCCGCCACCGAGGTCCCGTCAATGCTGTCCCTGCCAGCTCCCAGCCCAGGAGTCCCCACGGCAGCCCTCCCCCACCTACCTGGTACTTGCCATTGGCACCCAACAGGTCTCCCTCTCTGAGCCAGGTGACGATGGGCTTGGGGTTCCCGAACGCCATGCAGGTCAGGGTGACGCTGCTGCCCTCCTTGGCCTCTACGTACTGCGGCGGGGTCTCCGTGAACGTGGGGGGAGCTGGGGGCACACGAGACCACCGGGTCACCCGTGGCCACCCCGGGTCTGGGGGCACACGGGGACACACGGGAAGCTGCTGCCTGCACACAGGGGACGTTCTGCACATCCCCACGGCAGGGCTGCGACCACCCCAAAGGCAAACGGGGCTGCACGGACAGGGGTGTCCCTGGGGCACTGACCAAGAGGTGCCACGTCGCACCCCAGCCCTGTCCCCTCTCCTCCCCACCAGCTCCACGTCCTACCCCCACCCCGCTGCACATTAACTCGCTATTGTCAAAACATGGGAAAACACCGCAGTGCAGATCGAAAGGCTCCTTCCTGATGAAAGAGGCTGGCAGGATTACAGCCCGCCCCTAATTACCCGCGGTTGTTAAAGCCCACTTTAGAGGAAGACAGGTTGGCAATTTAATCTGCTTGGGAGAAAAAAAAAAAAAAAGAAAGGAATTATATTTTGTTTCTCCCCAAATGATTTTTATTTTCCCCCTAAGAAAATTAAGCGTTGTAATGCGCTGGGGGAAAGCCACAGCCCTCACCCTGAAAGCAATTCCTCGGGCTGGGAGGATTATGGTTATTATATTGTTATTAAGCCCCTGCACGCCCCGTGCTGCATAAAGCCCCAAAACTGGCCCATTTTGCCAAGGGGAGGGACAGGGCATCTGGGGCCATTTTCCAGCCCCTCCGCCTGGCAGTTTGCAGGATTCGTGCACGTGGCAGAGGTGAGCCAGGCACCACCATCCTCCTCCTTCCTCCTCCTCCTGCCCTCCTTCCCAAGCCCTCGGAGCTCATTAGCAGGTTGGGGGAAAGCAGGAAGCAGCAGGCAGGGATGGGGCTGGTGGCCCGCACAGCCCCGCTTGCAAAGCTCCTGCTCACTAATTGGGCTCAATTAGGTGGCTCTGCTCTGTGCCACAGCACAGCCGTCCCCCCAAAGGTTAAATTAATTGCACAAGGTCAAGGCAAGACCAGCGAGGAGCTGCCAGTGGCCACATCTCTCCAGCCACCCCACTGCAGCAGGAGAAGCACAGCCCTGCTGCTGGGCTAAAAATAAAGATCTCTCTCCTGATGCACAGAATGACAATTTGTTAATTAGTTTAATATACAGCCTTAATAAAATGAAAAAGTAATTTGAGTAAATCTGAATTTCAAGAAAACAAAGATTTGATTTTCTGATCTGTTTGTTGAGAGGAGATTCATTCCCAGCCCCAGTTCTTCATGTCTCTCCTTTAAACAAGCTCCGTGTAATTAAACTGAGGAATCCCTAGTAAAGCTTTGTCCCTTTTGAAGTCACACCCTGGCCGGATCAGCCAGCCTGGATGGCTTCAGGCTGGCGTGTCTGCCAGGCACAGATGCCATTGAGGCGCAGCATCCCCCAGACATCCAGCATCCCCCAGAAATCCTATTTTAGCACCCCAGGGATGCCGCAGCCCCCGCCCCGCTCACCATTGACCGTGAGGTGGACCCAGCTGCCGTTGTGGAAGGTGTCGTACTGCTGGTCCAGCATGAGCACTTTGCACTCGTACCAGCCCTGGTCCTCAGAGCGCACCTGCTCAATGCGCAGGGAGGCTTTGTCGTGCAGGCTGGCCCGGCCTGTGGGAGAGCACAGCGTTGGCACCATGTCCCCAACACCAGAGCAGCCCCCAGAGCATCACTGCAAGGGAAACCCCAGCCCAAACTGGTGCAGCTCCCAGAACATCACTGTGGGGAACAAATCATCCCAAACTGGTGCAGCCCCCAGAGCACGGCCACAGGGGACACCCCATCCTGACACCAGAGCAGCCCCTCAGAGATCCCTGCAGAGGACACCCTATCCCAAACTAGAGCAGCCCCCAGAAAATCACTACAAGGGAAACCCCATTCCAAACTGGTGCAGCCCCCAGAGCACGGCCACAGGGGACACCCCACCCCAAACTGGAGCAGCCCCCAGAGCACCATTGCAGGGGACACCCCCATCCTGACCCCAGAGCAACCCCCCAGAACATCACCACAGGGGACACCCCATCCCTGTGTGGGCACTGTCCCGGTTTGGGGCTGGCTGAGCCCTGTGGTGTGGCTGCAGCCGGTTGTGCCAGGCTGGTGACACACTTGCCCATCTGGGGATGGCAGAGCCAAGCTGCCAGGGCCAGGCAAGGTGCCTGGAGCAATGTCTGCCCGCAGCGACACCGGCCTTCTGCTCCCAGCCGGGGGCTGGCGGCAGCACAGCCGGCACACGGGCGTGCCCCAAAGCTTTTCCCCGCCTGGGAGACTCCCAGAAAGCAGGGAGGCCCTGAGCTGACCCTGTGCACAGCCCCAAAAACTGGGTCAGGAGCAAAGCAGCCTAAACCTCCACCCTGGTGCAGTGGGCACCGGGCTGTGGGATCGCTTGTCACTGAGCTGAGTTTGGCAGGGCTCAGCTGGTGCATCTTCCCTGCTGCTGCATTTCTTAGAGAGAAATTTCGGCAGAGTCCTGTAAGAGCCGGGGAAGATTCCCAGGACAGCATTCCACAGGGAAAGAGAAATCACAATGTGTCTGTCCTGCCACACCAACCTTCTCAGGGCTGGTTTCCAGCTCACAGATCCCACCAGAGGACACCAGCCACGAGTCACAGGCAGCACATTGGCAAGCAGCCACATGAGTTATGCAGCTCCAACCTGTCACCTCCACCCAGCACGTGGCCCTGGCTCCATCCCCACTGTCCCCCCAGCACCCCTCCCTGGGCTCACAGCTGCTCTGGGGCGCAGCAGCAGCAGCAGCCACCGCCACCACGCGTCACCCTGGGTTTCTCTGCCTCGCTTGCTCCCGTCCCACGCAGCCCAGCTGGCTTCCTAACGCTGCTGCTTAATTAAAACCAACTGGGTGGAAAGCGAGCAACGAGAGGCAGAGCCCGCGTGGTTTCCGACGGAGGAACGGATGGAGCGGAGCCGCGCGTCCCGGGCCGTGCCACAGCCGGGACCCGGCACCCTCCCCTCGTGCCCCTGCACCCCAGGGACTCACCGGCATACTCTGGGTCCACATGGGGAGGGTAAAACCCAAACTTGATGAAGATGGGGATGGGGACACCGAACTTGAACCACTCCACGACATAGGGAGGGGGCTGTCCCGTGAGCGGGTGGATCACGTCGCATCCCAGGATCACGCTCTCGCCAGCGCGAGCGGTCACGAACTCGGGCTCCTCCCTCGAGCCGAGGGCACCTGCAAGGGGGTGAAGGAGGAATATGTGGCTGATCCCTCTGCTGGTGCCCAGCATCGAACCATGATGCCCATCCCCAGCCACCTGTCTCCAACAAGAGCAGCCTGTGGGTCACCCTTGCCCCAAAACCAACAGAGGGTCCCAAGCCCTTACACTCAGCTCCAAGGCCACCCCGAGCTACCACAGGAGTCAGGACAGTGGCCATCAGCACCCCAGTGCTCCAGGACAGCATCCCAGCCTCTGCACCAGGGCAATGACAATGCCCAGTGACCCCACAGGGGTTCTGGGGACCCCTGCTCTCAGCAGAGGGGCACAGAGCACGCCTAGCACTGCTCCCCACATAGCAGCACCATCTGGGCTACCCTGCATCCTTGTGTCAGGGAAAAGGCTGCGTTTAGCTTGTGCCCCTGCATCCTCCAGCAGGCAGGACTGAGCATGCAGGGACCCCTGGGCACAGCTTTGCTGTGCCAGCCCTCGGACCCAGCTCTCCTGCCGGTGCCAGGGCAGGCTGGGCCCCCAGAGCTGCCATGCTCCAGCCAAGCCCACATGTCCTCGGGCATCCCCGAGAGCCCCAAGCCTGAAACCCGTCTGCGACCTGCGCGTCGGGTCTGTCACCCTGCTCCTCCCAGCTGACTAATTACAGGGGACTTTGGTCTCAGCTCCGAGGCTGCTCCACCCCGGCTGTGCCGCCCTGCTCGCTGCAGCCTGGCGTCATCCCGCTCTGCCAGCAGCAGCAAAGCTGCATCCTCAGCACGGCGTTCAGAGGGGGAGAGAGAGGGAAACCCAGGGCTGGGAGGGAGACAAACAGGGGGTCCCCAAAACTAGGTTTAGACCCACATCGCCCTCCCCATCAAGGAAGAGCCCCCCTTTTTCCTGGCACACGCGGCCGCTGGCTGTTCCGGGGGGGATGTTCGGGGAGGGATGCTCGGGGAAGCACGTTCCCACTCCTCCGCGCTGCTCCTCGGGGCCGCCGGTGATTGGCGGCGAGTGACATCACCGCTTCCCCGCCGCGGGAGCCGAGCATCACCGAGCATCACCGGCTATTTTTGGCTCTGGCACAAGCGCGTACCGGCGAGAGGCCCGTGATGTGCCACCCCACGGGCCCACCAGCCGAGTGTCCCCGCGGGAAGGGCAGCGGGCAGAGCTGGCCGCGGCTCGCACACGGCACGCACGAGGTGTATCCCTGCAGAGGGTCACAGCCCGATGGTCACCCGAGCCCCCACGCCACCGGCAAACCGGGCACGGGTGGCTCTTTAACTGGGAGGGCTGGCTGGTGGCAGCGGGCTGGGTGACGCCGGGGTGCAGAGCTGTGAGCCATCTGCAAGGAGCAGATGCTGCATTGCACACCCACTGCAGGCACCCGGCCCCGCTCGGGGGTCCTGCAGAGCTGGGGGTCCTGCAGGGCCACGGACCCACCCGGACCCCAGCGGGGCGGGGGGAATGGCTGAGCACACACGTGCGGTGTGCACGCACACCCCCGCACACGCTTTGCACCGCCTCGACAACACTCTTGCACCTCTCCATCCCTCGTTAGCGCTGCATCGCCGATGAGCTCCCGTTCGCACCCTGTCAGCAGGGACGGTATCAGCCCTCCCCTGCCACCCCGGCGCTGAGCTGTGAGAACCCGTCCTGACCCCTCCATCCGGGAGGGTGAGGGGGGCTGCGCTGCAGGGCTGGAGCCCCTCTCCCTGCCCGTGGTCCTGCTGCGCCGATCGGGGACGGAGCCGTCACGTGCTGCTCAAGAGCATCCAAGGACGCGCTTCCCCGGCCGCCTTGCCCGAGCGAGCAGGTCCCCGGCACCTCGTCACCTTCAAAGTGACATCCTCTACCCACCAGCAGGAAAAGATGGAAGAGGTAGCACCCAAACCCCTTTCCCAAGCCCCCCACCTGCCCCAGCGCTCCAGCTCCTGGGCTACCAAGACGGAATCTTGGTTTCCAGCACCTCTCCACCAACTGGAGCCTGGAATGCTAATGTTTGCCCAGCTGGAGCAAGCCCGCTGCCCAAGAGGCCACCCAGACACCCTGGGGATGGGCGCCAGGGAGTCACAGCTCGCCGGGATCCCCTGACTGGCTCCCTGGCAGAGCAGTGGGTGACGTCCCCGGGGAGGGGACGAGCCAGCCGCTCCGCCGGACCCACGCCTGGCCAGGGCTGCCCGGGCGCAGGAAAATAGGTCATCCCCGGCAGCTCACAGCGCCGGTGTCTGATCGCGAGGCCGGTGGGGAATTGCACGCACGGCTGAGCATCACCTCCCCAGCGCACGGCCGACTGGCAGCCACGGCGGAGAACCGGCCCCCGGCTCTCCCCAGCTGCCACCCGCCCCGCTACCGGCCCCGTGCCCTCCTGTCCCCACGTCCAGAGCGCCAGGAAGGCAATGGGGAGATGTCTCACAAACCCTCCTGGGGTCTCCTCAACTTCCCAACCCACCGACCCTGCGGGATCCCAACCCTGACCAGGTTTTCCTTCCAAGTCCAGACCATGAGGAAAGCGAGCAATGGAGACTGCAGCTCTCGATTCAAAGTGTTTTCTCACCCCCACATTTGTAGGGAAACGCTTGAAAACAACCCGCAGACGCCAGAAGAAACAGAGCACAAATAGACGGGGTATTTTTAAACCCACTTGATTTTCCCAGCCAAGTTCAGAGAGGTTTCAAGGCTGAATCTGCGGTTTGGAAATAGGGTCAACATCAGGGAACGGCAGCACCGAGGCGAACCCCAAATCCGCCTCGGTGCAGGAGCTCACGTGAAGCTGGGGGATGCCTCGTAAAGAAAAACAAGTAATCAACAGGCTTCGTCATCCAAGCAGATCCAGGAAAAATAAAAGCACGCCGCGTGCCAGGAGGCAAGAATACAAGATGCGGAGGTGGAGTTGAACAGCATCCCAAAGGGAGAGGAGGGAAGGCTGCCGCCACCGAGACGGTGCCACCGCGGGGCTCCCCAGGACGGCGATGCCAAGGAGAGGGAGACCCTCACCTGGATCTGGGCATGCAGTTCCTCTGATCCCAAGGGCAGAGGTGGAAGGTGCCACAGGATTCGGTGAAGCTGAAGGCATCCAGCATCTCTGCTGTGCTCGCTGAAGCAGGACCCTTCCTGCAGATCCTTTCAGGGCCATAGCAGAGAGGTTTCCAAAGAAATTAACACCTGGGAAAGCTTCCCCTCCTAGCCCAGGGGACACCCATACGCTGGGGCAGAGAGGGCATCCTGTCCTGACCCATCATCACCTTGCAGCCTGCTAACAGAGGCACCACTATCCATTTCCAGTGCTGCCCCACAGCCCTGGCACTCATCCCCACCCCTGTGCCCCCATGGGGACGGCTGAGGGAGCAGGCACAAGGCCCGGAGCCTGTGGACCTCTCCTCCCTGGTAAGCCGAGACGAGATGTGCTCTGACAGATCCCGCTCCCATCGGTAGAGGCAGGATATGGCAGGGATCTCTGAGGACAAGGCCACCAGCGTGGCATATGGAGGCCAGCAGGGAAGGAGAGCAGGCAGCCATCGCCATGAAATGATGACAGAGGGAGACTGCAGCCCAGGGTGGGGGACAGGGACAGCGTGCTGCAGGGACCCTGGCTGCCAGGGCAGGGTGTGGGGTGCTGGGAGATTGCCTGTCCCCCACCTCTGTAGCCCCCTAAATATCTCAGTGGGGGTTGCACCCCCCATTACAAATGAGTCCCTTTGCCTATCTTGGGGCATCCAGAGCCCCCAAAAGCACCCGCCTGTCCCCTGGTGGGGAAGCCCTGGGGCTGGGAGCGCAGCCCTCACCCCCTCCCCCAGCTGGAAAGCAGCATCTGGGCTTTCAGTGCGATTCCTGCGTTTTAAACCCGATTTTCCAGATGGATGGAGGGCGATGCGCAGGTCAAGTGACATGCCTCAAGGTCACACGGGGCCAGGGAGGAGAAAGATTAGCAGCTCTGAGGGGTGGCTTCGTGCCCCATTCCCAGGGAAATGGGGACTCAGAACCCCATTTCTGGGCACAAGGGGTGTCCTGTGGGACTATCACCACCTTTGTCAGGCAGGCAGGCAGCTGCCCTGGCATCCCAAAGGGAATGCATGCATGGAATGCTGCCCCACAGCAGCCCCACAGTGGGTCCTTGCTCCCTGGAATGGCACAGCTGGGAACGTGCCTGACAGGGCAGTGGCTCAGCAAGCACATGGGAGCACAGGTTGGTGCTCTGAAAGACACAGAGATGGAGCAGGAAAGAAAATTACTTCCCTGAGGTTACCTTGCTCCTACCTGGGGGTCCCTTGTGCCCCCTCCCTCTAATCACCACTAGCCTGGCATTGAGCATCCGGTGTTGGCAGCTGCCTCGTGGGAGGCATCATCTCCCAGCAACGACCAGCAGCTACCTGTGCACTCCCCATGAGCTCCCTCCACACACCACGGGGACAAACAAGCAGCTGTGGTGGGAGCTGGAGCACCAAGCCCATCCCAGAAGAGACCTCTGGCAGCTGGAGAGCGCTGCCAGGGTGCTGTGCCCCAGTCCAGCCCCAGATCACACCAGTACCCCCATGCAGACTGGCACCACCCTCCCCATGGAGCAGTGGGTACCATCCCGATGCATTCACAGTCCTCCAGCAGGAAACTGGGATGCAGGCAGTGCTCCGAGCTGCCCGCCAGCAGCTCCTGAATCACGCTGTTCCTGGCTCAGGCAGCCCTCCCACCAACGCCAGCCTCTTCATGGAGGAGCGGGAGGAAGCGAGTTGTTTTTCCAAAGGCCAGCTGGTCGCTCAGGGCTCCCAGCCTGGGAGATTCCTACCGCAGGGAAAGGGAGAGGGAAGGACTCCTCCATCGGCACGGCATGGGCTTGGACCCACTGCTGGCCCATCTGCAGGGATTCTCGTCCAGCATGAAGGCATGACCTCCAAGACAGAGGACCAGAGGTGAAGGGGAGCTGTACCACCCTGCACAGCTCTGGAGAGGAACTTGCAGGGCTCACCCATCACCAGCAAAGCTGCATCTTCCAAGTCAAAAGGCAACTGAGCCAGCAAAGCATCGCCGCAAAGACCCTCCGGCAAGCCAAGTCCTCCACAGAGCCGCTCACGTCCCTCCCTGCCCCGTGTGCTCCCATCCAACAGGTCCAGAGGAGCAGAAAACCTCCAGGGAATGATGGAAATGGGAGCCCGGCCAACGCCCTGGGCTGTTCCCGGTGCCAAACCATCCCCTTGCCAGAAGAGAGCGGGGCCAAAGCCACACGTGCCAAATCCAGCAGCTCCCGGTCCAGACTCCTCCACGGCCAAAGAGGCAAAACCCAAGAGCTCTGCACGGCGAGCAGGGGATGCAGGGCTGGCACTGCCACCCCGAGCCACTCCAACCGGCCAAGGTCAGCGCCAGGAGCATCGCCCGCCGCGGTGCCCAGGGAACCTCCTCACCAGAGCCGAATCCTCCCTCTGCCGGATCCACCAGCGTCCCCACTCACTGTGTGGTGCCACAGCGTCACACTCGTGGGAGAGGGAGGAAAAGCCCCTCGGTGTGACGGCACTGCTGGGAATGCCAGGAGGCCGGATCCTTCCTCTGACACCCACTCCTGGCGCGGTCACGTCCTGGCTCTCCTCCCCCATGCCATAAGAGGGGATAACGCACCCTCCTTCCCTCTCTGAGCCGATTAACGCCTGGAAAGCCCTTGGAGAGCCAGGCAAGAAGGCTGCCCAGGGCCAGCACCGCTGCTTCTCAGCTCGGCAAGGAGGAAGTGGTGTGGGAGGAAGGCCACGGCAAGAGGGAAAGCTCGAGCGAGGGCAGCGGCACACAGCGAGCCCCAGCTCTCCTCCAAAGCCCTGTCCCCAAGCAATGCAGGGTGACAACTCCCCACGAGGACGGGACAGTGCTGGGACCAAAGGGCTGCAGCAGCTGGGGCGAGTGCCGTGGGCTCCCTGCCCCCCTGCCCCTGCGGGGGCCGTGCTGGCCCACAGCACCCCCTCCCCCGGCACCCACCCACGCATTACTCACGGCACGCTCATTCATCACGTACACGCTGCTCCACACGCACAGCACCCCCGTGCCGGGGCTTCCCGGCACCCACCCACCCCGGCACCAGTTCCGGAGCTCCATCCCAGCGGCTCCAGGGCATTTCCAAGTTCCCAGGCGCCAAACGCGCCGCTCTGCTCCTCTCCCCGGTGGAGCATCCCTGTACAAGCAGCTGCTGCAAACACTGCCTCACCACACTGCAGCACGCAGTTCAGACAGGCAGCAGCCGGCCACGGCTCAGAGAGAGGGGCTACGCACCCCTAAATGGGGCAGCCCCATCCTGAACCACCCCCGAAAGGACAGCCCCGTCCTGACACACACCCCCCTGCCTCCAGGAGCCGCCTGCCAGGCGAGGAGGACAAGGGACTGTGGCACGGCACAGATGTGACCCAGTGGGCTTAGGGAGCGCTGTGAACGGGGGGGGGGCTGCAGCACCCCGGCAGGTGCCCCCTCCCAGCCCACCCGTGTCCCCCGAGGCAGCGTCCCCCACACCACAGGGAGGGGAGTGGTGGTGGCTCCCAGCCAGGCATCGCCTGCTGCCGGCAGCCACCGCATCCCATGGGCAGGGTGGGTGACACCCGGGGCACGGCTCCAGGGTCTCATCCCGGATAAGGATCACCGGGACGCAAGGAAAACCGTGTGCCCAGTGAGGAACCAGCGGGAGAGATGGGGGACGGTGCTGCACCAGCGGCAGGGAGCTCCCCTCTACCTGCAGGGATGGCTCGGAGGGGTGGGAGGGGGCTGGCAGCTGAAGGGAAAGAAGCCAGAGCAGGAAAATCAGGGTTATTCCTTGCTGCCGTCTCCGTCCTGACCTTGGACAACCCTGTGCCTCAGTTTACCACGGCACAGCAGCCAGCCTGCAGTAGGGGGAGAAGGAGGGCAGCCTCTCCTGGGCGGGGGGGTGGGAACAAAGTCACCCCCAAACCCGCAGCCGGGGCGCTGCAGGGGAAGGAGACGAATCTCTCCTGCATTTCTCCTTGCCCAGCAGGGCTACCCTTGCAGGGAAGGGCAAAAGCTGCCCGCACCCCCCGGAGCTGCCGCAGGCGCTTCCTCAGGATGAGAGAGGAAATCCGAATGCGGAGAAAAGCTTGCCCATCCCTGATCAACGGGGACACTCAGCCAGCCGTGCTCCCTCCCCGCCAGGACCCGCACCCGCTCGCCTTCTCCCAAAGGGAATTTCCAACCCCTGGGCAGAGGCTCCGCCGCACCGGCAGCGCGGCTTCCCGAACTTCCCCAGCTGCAGCCGCTGCCCTCGGGGAGGTCACGGCCAACCCCGCCGAGCGCCTGCGGAGGGAGGATGCGCCGGGCGCTCCCGGCTCCCCCCGGCAGCGGGGGATGAAGGAATCGCCAGCGCCCCGCCGCAGCGGGAAGCGCTCGGTCCCCGCACCGGCAGCGGGAAAGACGCGAACCCCGCAAACCCCCTTCGCAGCCGCAGTTCCCCCTCCTACCCTCCTCCCCTCCTCCCCAGCCCCTTCCCGGTACCCTCTCCCTGGGACGTGATGCCCCCCCCCACGGTGCGCGCATCCCTCCCGGTCCATGCGCATCCCCCCCGCCGCATCCGGAACACCGAGAGAAGGAGGGGGGGGCACGCAAAGGCGGCCCCGCCGCCGCCCCGCAGACCCCGGCGCGGCCCTCCCGGGCTCATCCCGGCGGAGAACACCCCGCGGCCGCACTCACCTTGGACGGGCAGCCCGCGGGCGCCGAGCACACTTGCTACCAAAGCGGCCACATACCAAATCATAGTACTACCGGCCCCCGGTGCGCAGCATCTTCCGCCCGCCGGGCGGCCCGGCCGGGGCGGGGCGGGGCCGGGCCGGGCTGGCCGTGGCCGGGCAGGGCTCGGCGGGGCCGGAGGGGCGGCTCAGGGCCGGCCGGCCGCCGCTGCGCCCATGCCCGCGCCCATCCCCGCGCCGCGCCGCACCTGCGCTCCGCCGCGCGGTGCAGCCTAGCCTGCGCCCTTTAGCGGCTCGGCACCGCCCCCGCCCGCCGCCCATTGGCCGCGCCCCGGCGGAGTGGGCGGTGATTGGCCGCCGCCGCGGCCCGGGCCGGTTCAAGGTGGGTTGGCGCGCACGGGGCCCCTGCGCCGCAGTATCATGCGCACTGCCGGGAGCGGCGCGGTCACCTCCGCCGGACGGTCACCTCCCCGCACGGACATCCGCCGGGACCCGCGCCCGCCTGGGCCCCTGAACAGCCTCGCTGCCACCTCCCCGTGTCCAGATGTGCCACCGCACAACCTCAGGGCCGCCTCCCCGTCCCCAGATGTGCCACCGAACCGGATCAGTGTCACCTCGCTGTCCCCAGATGTGCCCTGCACCGGTGCAGCGTCACCTTGCTGTGTCTAGGTGTACCCCTGCACCGGTACAGTGTCACGTCGCTGTCCCCAGATGTGCCCTGGACCGGTACAATGTCACCTCCCTGTGTCCAGGGGTGCCCCTGCACAGGCTCGGTGCCACCTCCCCGTGTCCAGATGTGTCACCGCACCTACTCAGCGTCACCTCCCTGTCCCCAGATGCATCACTGCACCAGATCAGTGCCACCTCCTCGTCCACAGATGTACCCTTGCACCAACTCGGTGCCACCTCCTCACCCCCAAATGTGTCACTGCACTGTTTGTCACCTCCCTGACCACAGATGTGTCACCGCACCCACTCAGTGCCACTTTCCTGTCCCCGGACGTGTCACCACACCAGAACAGTGTCACCTCCTCATCCCCAGGTGGACCCCTACCCTGGTACCATGTCACCTGCCTGTGTCCAGATGTGCCCCTGCACCGGCTCAGTGGCACCTCCCCATCCCCAGATGTGTCACTGCACTGGCTCAGTGTCACCTCCCCACCCACAGATGTGCCCCTGCACCGACTCATTATCACCTCCCTATCCCCAAATGTCACTGCACCTACTCGCTGCCCCCTCCTTGTCTCCAGAAGTGTCCCTGCCATGGTGCAACATCACTTTCCTGTCTCCAGATGTGTCCCCTACACCTGCTCAGCATCACTTTCAGCTCAGTGTCACTCCCTGTCCCCAGATGCATTCTCTGCGCCAGCTCAGCATTACTTTCCTGTCCTCAGCTGTGCCCCTGCATAGCTTTAGTGTCACCTCCCTGTCTCTGGATGTGCCCCCTACAGTAGCCCAGCATCACCTCCCTGTCCCCAGATGTGCCCCCCTACCCTGGGCAGTGTCACCTCCCTGGCCCCAGCTGCCACCTGCCCCTGCTGCCACACACTGCTTCTCTGACACGCCAATGACAGCTTGTGACTAGGCAGGGTCACCTCCCTACCACAGGCTGAGCCACCTGCCCCCTGCACCAGCTCCACATCAGCTGTGCCATCTGTCCCTGCCACCCTGCACCACCTCAGGGTCACCTCCCTGCCAGCTGCTTGGTGCCACTGCAGCCTGGTACCACGCACCAGCTCAGGGTAACACCACTGCCACCATCTGTGCCCTGGCAGAGGTCCAGGGCCACCAGCCTGGGACAGACAGGTCACCTGCCCCCTACACCAGCTTGCTGCCACCTCTGCCAGGACCCTGCACTGCTCAGTCACCTCATTGCCACCACCACAGCTTGGTGACACATTCACCTGCACCGGCTCAGTGCCACTGTCACCTCTGGCACCAGCTGTGCCACCTCCTCCTGTCATTGCACCACCTGTGCCACCTCCCCTGCTCCTGCTCCACACCATTTACCCACTGTGACAGCTGCTTGTCACCTGCTGGGCACAGCCCACTTGACAAGAGAGAATTTGGGTTCATTTCAATGGAAAACGGGCAGAAAACAGGAAGTGCCCCTGTGCTCCCCCATCTCAGCCCACCCATCCTCCCTGCAAAGACCTGGTGATGCCAGATGGGCAAACAGCCGGGCTGGCTCCCCCAGGAGCGTGCCAGCCATGGAAAACAGGCCACTGAACTTCCCTAGATGACAGCCAGCCCGGGAGGGGACAGGCTCACACGGAGAGGGGGACGCAGTGTTTTGTCCCCAGCACTCACTGTCTTCCCATTGCCCATTCAAAGAGGTCTGAGCAGCTGCTCTTCCCACCTCTTCCCATGCACGTTCAGGAGAGAAAGAAGAAAAAAAAAAAAAAAACCAAAAAAAAACCCAACTCTTGCAGAGGATGTGGGAGTTGGAGAAACATCCCACAGCTTCTGCCTGGAATTACATTCCTGGAGGATCAGATGTTGGCACAGCCCTGGGCAGGAGGCAAGAGCATCCCCCAGCCCAGCCCCGGCTCACGCGAGCTGCCGGGCACTTTGCTTCCCCAGCAAATTCCAAGACCTCATAAAAGCCTGACTCAGCTCCTAGTGCTGAGGCCTGAAGTGAAAGCTTGCAGATCTTCACAGGGGGTTGGCACAGCCAGGGCTGACCCTTGTGCTGGGGCAGATCTGCTCTCCAAGCTGTTCTCCTCTTTCCTGAAAGTCTGGTTTGGAGTGGCCCAGGAGGGCAAAACCCCTTGCCCAGCACCCTCTCCACCCTGGCCAGTCCTGCCACCTTCAAAGCACCCAAAAACTCCCAGCTTGCTGAGCAGCCCAAGGCTGGCACAGCTCCATCTGCCCTCACTCAGCCAGACAGAGTGTTCTGGTCTAGCCAGAGTCCATGTCACCAGTCAGATCATCTCCATGTCTTTACCTGGCTTTTGCCACAATTTCAAAGAGGAAAAAAAAATAATTTAGGGCATTGATGGCACCTTTGGTAACACAGCCCAACCTGGGAGGCATCAGGAGCCTGTGGTGGATGGGGAGACCCAGCCCTGGTCCCAGCATGTGCATCCACAGGGGCCCCACCAACATCCCTCAAGAAACTGGAAATGTGGGCTTGGTTTGGAGCATGGCTGTCAGTTCACACCCTTGTTTCTCCAGACTAATTTGCTGGTTTCATGAAATCCATTCCCCACTGTTTTCACACTTCTCTCCCTCTCTATTTATAGCTGGGTTTATTTACATGAGCAGGGCACTCCTTGTACTTGCACGTCAGCCTGTGGTGGCAGAGCTGGGAGCGGGTGAAGGAATCAGTGGCAAGGCAAGGAGCACCCCAGCCCCTCCTGCCCAGCCATGGCCACCTCCTGCCCAGCACGAGGGAGGCAGGCAGGCAGCCCTCCATGCCAAGGGGAGGAGCTGGAACCAAATCAGCCACGCAGCCCCCAGACCCACAAAAACGTCCCCATCTCCACATTCCCAGCACTGCAGTTCCCATGGGATGCAGGTCACCCTGGAGCTGGCACCTTCCTGCCCCACCTTCCCAGCACTGCAGTTCCCATGGGATACAGGTCACCCTGGAGCTGGCACCTTCCTGCCCCACCTTCCCAGCTGGAGCTGCTCTTGCAGCAGCATTCTGCTGACCTGAGCTGTACCTGTGTGTTGTGCTGCTGACCCAGGGATGCCCTTGCTCTCCACATGGCCAGCAGAGCCCACCATGCCCAGCTGAGTCACTGACAACTGCCCAGTGGTAATTCCACTGCTCTGTCTAACAAGAGAGATAAAAATGTGGCTGTTTTCTAAAAGAAAACAGCTCTGACAGATGAGGCAGGAGTTCTCACATTAGCACCAGAGACCTGGGGGATGCAGCTCTCCCCATCACACACATTCACGTGGGAGAGATGCAGCCCTGGCTGAGCCCTGCTGCCATCTCCCTGAGACTTGGCTCTCAGGATCAGGGAGAGAGGTTTGGGGTTGGGAAGTGGCACAAGAAAAGTGGGAATGAGCTACAACTCAGGCTAGAAACCCAGGGAATTCCAGCACTTAGAGCAGCTAGGATCTGGATCAGACTTCATATGGGGCAGCAAAAATACTCAACACTGGAGAGGGGCTGACCTGAAAATGGGACTTGCCAGGGTATGGATTGCTGCCTCTCTCCCTCCAGCTCCTCCCTGCTGGTGACCAGTCCAGGAAAGCAGGAATCTGGACCCAGCTGCTTCCCACCTGGCCGAGGGATGCTCCAACCCACACGGGGCTGAGTCTCCCTGCACAAGTACATGATTATTCACAGCCTCCAGCATTTGCATGGTGGAGTCACGAGTCTCACAACACCTGATCTCCCGGGAGAGCTGCCTCCTGCACTTCGGAGGGAACGGCCCACATTCCGAAAGTGGGACTTGGTGTCTCACAGCATCCCACATGGCCCAGCTGTCACCTCCTCCCCTCTCTGTGCAGGGACCAGGAGAGCCCACCCCATCCCTGCCACCTCAGCGAGGAGGAGCAGCAGGGCAGGGGCCCGCAGGGGCGCTGAGAGCTCGGGAGCTGAGCCTGGAAGGGCTGTGCCAGCCTGCAGTGTCGCTGCGTGCACAGCTCCTCGGAAAGACCAAAACAAGCCCCCTCAAAGGACGGGCAGGCAGATGGGCTCGGCTCACACCCAGCTGGGGT
This sequence comes from Fringilla coelebs, assembly GCF_963513975.1. Classification (NCBI taxonomy): domain Eukaryota; kingdom Metazoa; phylum Chordata; class Aves; order Passeriformes; family Fringillidae; genus Fringilla; species Fringilla coelebs. The sequence continues at coordinate 4,354,246 of NC_140051.1, read as the reverse complement.
TAGGCTCGTTCCCTCCTCGTCCCCTCTCCCCTCGCCGGTGGCTCATCACCGATGCGTGACTCCAGATGGCAAACAAGGAATATCCTGCCATGCCTTCCTGGCTGCACATCCAAGTCGTGGAACGATCCACCTGTGGTATTTCAGAAAAGACACACTAAACTTGTGCGAAGAGGGGTCAGTTGAGTCACGGTAACAACTTTCTCCTCCCGTTAGCAGGTCTCCAACAGAGCTAATTACTCATCAGCCCACTAATAGACTCACTCACACAGCACTCCCTGGATCAAGCAGCAGCGATTGTCTGTCTTGTCTTGTTAACCTCAAAGAAAGATCCGACTGTGGTAACGCGATACCCCATCCTTATCTCATCACCTGCTCCTCCAGCCTAAATACGTCTTTCCGCAGCGTGGAGCATCCCTGTCCCAACACCAGCTAGGGGAAGCCTTGTTGTGCTGCTCTGTGGGATCTTGGCTGGGGCAGATGCGGCCTGGGGGTCCCCAAACCCACGGCAGCCACTGTGACCTGGTGTTTGCTCCCCCAAGCAAGGGGCAGCAGGACACTGCTGACCTCCCCAGAGACCCATCTCACCCTTCACAGAAAGCAGTGTGGTGATGTAGCCCCCCACCCTACTGCCCCATGGGGGGACACACCCCTCTTGGGGCTGCTGGGGGCCGCCCCTCCATCCTAAAAGGATGACAGAACGTACCCTGCAGCACGGCACCCCAGCACTGCCGCCCACCCCATTACTCACCGGGGCTCTCTGGCACCGGGAACACACCTCCCTGCGCGGGAGCACAGGCACAGCACGTGCTTCTGGGGGCTGCGGCACTTGTCATCGGCGCTGTCATCGCCATGAGTAACCACACTTTGCCTTGGCTTCCCCGAGAACATCCCCAAAAAGCCAGGAGCGTGCCTCTCTCCTTGCTGGGGGATGAGGCACAGAGCCACGGCAGCTGCTCAGCTCTCTGCACCGGGGGAAACTGAGGCACGGGGATCTGGCCGTGCTGAGCTCCCGGAGGGAGGGGGACAAGGCTGGGCCCTGGCAGGATGGGGACGAGAGGTGACTCAGTGTAGGTCGGGCCGCCAGGCTGGCTCAGCACTGTGGGCACACGCCGTGTCCCGGTGCTCCAGCCCCTCGCCCTGGCATCCTTTCCAGCCCCTGCACATGCAGCCTGTCATCAGCTGTGACACTCTGCTGACGTCCCCGGATCATGTGGCATCAACCTCGTCCGTAATTACCGGCGCAGGAGCTCTTCTCCTTTCTCTGATCTCTGCTGCCCTGCCGGGCTCCCCGATGTTCGCGGCCAGAGCCCGCCCCAGCCCAGTCCCACCCTAACTGGGGGGCTGGTCATCACCCCAAGCTCCCCCAGGAGCCTTGCTGGTGCCAGGCAGGGTCCCCAGGATGTGGGACCGTCTGCAATCCAAGCCTTGCCCCCCAAAATCCCACCTCCACGTGCTGGTCCTGCTGCAGGAGGGGACAAGCCTGTCGGGGTCCCCTCCACGGCAGGACCCCACAGCACCCCAGGAGGGGCACAGGCAGATGCCAGGCTGGGCTGGCCGAGGGCAGGGAAGAGCATTGCAGCCCTCCCGAGGATGGGGGCCGGGCTTAGAAAAGGCTTTTGCTGCCGGAGAGAAGGGATCTCTTGTGCAGAGCCGAGAGGCAGGGGAGCCTCAGAGCCGCCTTTGTTCAAGGGACAAGATGATGGCTGCAGGGTCTGCAGCCTCGCACCTCCCTGCCCAGACTGAACCACTTACTGTTTTTCTCCTCCCTCAAAGTGATCATCTTGGGTGGGGGGCTCAGGGTGGCCCCTGAGGAGCCAACATACCAGGCATACCCCAAACTGGGGTACATCACGGATGGGGAAAGCAGATTCCAACCTCTCAGGGAACCCCCCGAGTCCCTCCAGCCCCAGCCCCCCTCCTGCTGCTCCCTGCCCCGCAGCAGGTGGGCAAATCCTCAACTCCCTCCAACAACAGCCTGACAACCTGTAACAGGATTGCCCGAGGCCACAGCCCTCCAAGCTGTCTGCCCTGCTCAGGAGGCCAGGCACAGTGAGAAGAGGCTCTGGCCCTTCTGTGTGTCCCCTCCAGACACAGCCCAGGCACCACAGGGCTGAAGGAGACAGTGTGCCCAGGACAGGTGGCTTTGGCAGCTCCCAGCTCAGCACCTTGTGCCCCCAATCTCAGGGCATCACCACAAGGCCCCCAAACCCTCCCTGGATCAGGAGAGACTTGGGGCTGAAGGTGCAATGAGCAGGTGACACTGCAGGCAGCCATGGGGAGGAAATCCCCATGCAGAAGTCACACAGTGGCACCAACCTGCAGGTCCAGGCACCCCCAGGTCACCCTTTACTGCCGTGGCACTCCCAGGGGACACAGGGAGAGGTGACAGCCCCCCAGGCCTCTCTTGGGGACGTGGGGGGTCACACAGCTCCCCAGACCATCCCCTCCATGGAGACGGGCACAGAGCAGCGAGAGGAGCTGGGCAGCGCTGAGCTGCCGCTGAAAGCAGCCCGGCGAGCCAGCCCGGCCCGAGCAGGGCTGTCGGCAGCGCTTCCCGCAGCTGGGCTTGGCTCCCAGTCAGCTTCCCCCTCCCCAGGCTCCCTCCCTGCCAGGCAGCAATCAGCCCGGCATTCACAGGGCTGCGGGAAGATGACTCGGCAGCGAGTCAGACCACTTTGGGGACAAATGTGCAATCAGTCCCCAGGAACACGCCTGGCTCCCCTGGGAGGCCGGCAGAGCTCCAGGGAATGCCCTGAAGAGGTTGTGGGCATGGGTAGCACTGCACCCCCCTTTGCTGGTGCTCCCCCATCCCAAAAACACCCTCCAGGGTGCTTGCCCACTCCTACAACATCCTCCTGACACGGCTCGGGCAGGAGGACCATGGAAACTCTCCCCCATTTTTCTGCCTTCACTGAAGATGGTCCTGGGAGTGGAGCAGCTGGAAAGCCTCACAGCCCCAGCCTGTTTTCCCTGTCAGACAGCAGCAGGACAACTTTCCAAGTGCTGAGAGCCTGGGAGAATTGTGACTGACGCGTGCCCCAGTCCCACCTGGCTGCATCAGCACTCCCAGTAACAACCTGGGCAGCACAACAGCCACGCTTTGACCCACCAGATTCAGGGAGAGCCCCCTCCCCTGTCACCGCAGCCCCGATTTCCATGGATTTGATCCTCCAGACCCCAACATTTCCCTCCCCATCTCGGGCACTGCTGTGTCGCTGCTGCCTCACACTGACATTTCTTTCCCCGGATGCCACTTATTTATAGCATGGCTGACCTTTCCCCAAGTTTACATCCTCCTCTCCCTTCCCTTCCACCCACCCAGCTCTGGGAACCACCCCTGGGATGCTCCCAAGCCCAGCTGTGGCAGACATCCCCCAGGGCCCCGTTGGGATGTGGTTCCCCAGCATGGCCATGGACAGACGGGAGGACAAAGTTGGGGGTGTGTCAGGCACGAGCCCCCTCCCTTCCCATCGCAAAGAACAGCTTCCAATTAAAGCAGCTGCCTTTGAAATCCAGATGGCCCATCATTCTTGCTGGGGAAGAGGAGAAAGTCTGTTCCACCGCAGCCCCCTGCGAAGGCAGGGCTGGGGAAAGCAGCAGGCTCCAGCCGTGTGGGTGGGATTTGCCAGCGAGCTGCAGGCCAAGGCAGAGCTAGAAATTTGCATTGCAGCCCGGCTCGGGGCTCTGGTGCCGTTCCCTTGGGCTGCAAGGGAATTTCCCCCATTTTTGCCCAGCTGTAGCAAGACCCAGCTCCCACCAGGATCCCCCATCACTCTCTCCTTGGGTAGTGCAGTGGGTTCCCTCCCTTGCAGGCACCTCCCAGCACCCAACCTCCGCCCAGCGTGGGGAAAAATTGCTCTCTGGGGCTGGAGGGGCTGCTCCAGGGGAGAGGGGAAGCACGTTTGGGGAACACCCAGCTGCAGCATCCATCCCTTCGCAGTGCAAACCCCCCTGTTCCTGCCAGCCTGGGGTGGGGGGTCTGGGTGCCAGGAAGGGCATCCCGGCTGCTGGAAGAGCGGGAGCCCCCCGCCCTCCCTGCTGCCTGTCCGTTCCTCTGTCCCTCCCCAGGCGATGGGCTCCGGCGGCCGTCCCGACCTCCCGGCCCGCGCCGCCTCTGCTGCTCTAATTACTCCTCTCGCACCCGGCGCCGGGGCCCTCCGACCAAATTACGATCGATCCTTTGCTCCAGCCCAATCGATGCCATTGACTGAGGCATTAGAAAGACAAATCCGGGCTCCCCGCCCCGGGAAGGCGGCGGCAGCCCCGGGGGTGGGGAATGCCACCGCGCATGGCGAGATGCGGGAGGCACAGGGATGCCCTCGCTCGATGCTCTCCATCCCTGCGGAGAGGGCAAGCAACTCCCAGCACCTGAAAGCACCAACTCAGTTGTTCTCTAGCAGCTGGACACGAGACAACCGACAGCAGGGATCAAACTCCTGGAGCACACAGCCCTGATCAGCCAGAAATCCCTGGCAGGAAAGGACTTCCCTCCCAAAAACTCCCCTGCTTCTGCCCAGCCTCCCACTCTTTTCAATAAAAGAAAGGATTTTCCCTTAACCTGCTGAATCAGCAAGTCCAGCCTGCATCCCAGTCACCTGAATTAAGCAGCAGTGATATTTAACAGCACGGGCAGCCGGTGAGCCAGCTAACCTGGCAAGGGGGAGAGCCCAGTGGGGCAGCCCTGCATGGGACAGGGATGCCATGGTCCTGTGTGGGCTGGGGGTGCTCTGGTACTGCCCTGAAAGGGTTGGGATGCTCTGGTCCAGTCCTGAAGGGGTTGAGAATGCTCTGGTCCAGCTCTGAATGGGATGGGGATGCTCTGGTCCAGCCCTGGGTGGGATGGGGATGCTCTGGTCCAGCCCTGGGTGGGATGGGGATGCTCTGGTCCAGCCCTGGATGGGATGGGGATGCTCTGGTCCAGCCCTGGGTGGGATGGGGATGCTCTGGTCCAGCCCTGGGTGGGATGGGGAGGATAGGATCCAGCCCTGCCTGGCACAGGGATGGGCCATCCTCCATCACACCACATGAGGAACAAATTCCAGTGCTGCCCCATAGCCACCAGCAAGGCTGCAGTGGGGAATAATTGAATCACAGCCTGGACAAGGGATCACTGGTTAAAATCCCCCCTGGCCCAGCATTACACAGATGGGAAACAGAGGGGGGCCACCCCTGAGCCCCCTCCTCCCAGGAGCAGATAATAGACCCCGTGTGAGCAAATTACAAGGAATTTGCAGCCATCCCATCTAATCCACAGGGGAGACATCTGAATCCTACAAGGAGCATTTGGCTTCTGGGTATAGAGGAGCTTAGAGACATGCAGAGGCATTAAAAACACGCCTGGGGATTAAGCTGGGAACTGGGAGGGGAGAGCACAGCTGGAGACCATGGGTAGCTGTGGGAGAAGATGGTTGGGGCTACCCAAGGGCTGTGGGCAAACTGGTTTTAGGCAATGTCCAAGTGCCCCAGTGTTCTGATCTAGGCTTGGAGTCTGAGGCATCAGTGATGGAGGTGGGAACCCACAGGATGCTGCCAGAAAGGTGGATCTGACCACGGTGTGCTAAAGTGAGGTGTCACAGCCTTTTGGGCTCCAACACCCAAGTGGGCAGCAAGAGCTGCAGCCTGTGCCCAAACCCACAGCCAGGTCAGATCACCCAGCCCTGGGCTTGAGCAAAGTCAGCCCCAAGCATCCCCCAGGATCAGGTTCATGCCAGTGGGGTCTTCCAAGGATAGACTTTGGCAACGTCCCTCATCATTTGGGATTTATTCTGATCATCTCTAATCCTCTGCCTTGATTGCTGAGGCCCCCAATCTCATTAGTTGGGCTACGCTGGGTCATTATTGATGTTGGGGGGTGTTTAAAATTGATATTAATCCCATCTCGATAATCTGGTATTTATTGATTTTTATTTTTAACCTCCCATGTTGTTAACATGAGCTGAGCCAGCTCCTTATTTCTGGGGGCTGCCCCATCCCAGCAAACCCTCAGAGGGGCATCTTACAATGCCAAAGGCTCCCAAAAACCTGGTTTATCCCAGCCCACGGAGGAGATGCTACCTCTGGCCTTTGCAGGCTGTGAGCATCACCGAGCTGCCAACAGCCCAGCAGCACTGACCCCCAGCTGCTCTCCTTTAAACCTGTTATTATCATTTTTCTTAATTACCACAGAAACAAGCAGCTTCCACGTTCAGGACATTGCGAGTGCCTGATGAGGAAGGAGCCATTAGCACCCCGTCAAAACAGCATCTCAGAAAGGATCTTTGACAAAATTGTCACCAGAGAGGCAGGGGGAGCGAGGCAGCCAGGCACAGTTGTACATCATTTTGACAGCTCACAATAAGGCAACTTCAGGCACCTCTGGGAAATTACCTCCCCGTTAAACAGAGCCAGGCACAGTGCCTGGGGGTTGAGCTCAGCAGCTGGGGCAAAACAGAGCAGAGAGGTGCTGCTGGAGGTGCCCAGTGCATACAGACCAAGGGTGTGCCTCAGTTTCCCCGAGCACAGGCACAGCTGCTGGTGCTGCCCCAACCTGGATGATCAGGAGGGGTTCCCTTCACAGCGCCTCTCCCAGCTCCGAGCTGAGCTCAGAGCTGATGGCTGCTTCTCCGCCTCCTCTCCAGACCCTTGGCAAAAAGCAAAATGCCAATAACTTTGGGAACAGCTCGTGTTTAGCTTGGCAGGCTGGCTATTGTTCCTATACTGCGAACGCATGGATGGCACAGACATGTTTGGGGTGGATGCAAGCTGTTCCCCCCAGCCCCACCACAGCAAGTGTCAGCTCCCAGCTGGAGGCACATCAAGCAGGGCTTTTTGGGATGAAACCACCTCCAAAGGCTCCCCAAATTAATGGGGTGGGAGAGAACCTGCTGCAAATGCCTTCCCATCCCCATAGTAACCCATCCCTCCATCCTAATCGGGCTGCTCTGGGCATATTTCTGCCCAAAGGCAGCAAGATTTTAGCACAAGGTAGGAGAAATGATGGAGCAAAGCCAAAGTCAAGTACCACCAGCTCCAGCAAGTGCCTGGAGAAGCTCTCAGGGAGCAAAGCAATGCAGAGGCAGCAGTCCAAGGTAAAGATGTGGGGGTAGGGAGGGCAGCTTCATGGCTGTGCTGTATTTTTAGTTCCCGGGTTTAAGAGCCAACAGTTTAATAGGGGAGGTTGTTTTAATTGGAACTACAGTCACTAAGAAAAACACAAGAGGAGTAAATATAGAAAAATAGTCATGTTTCTGAAGGTTCTTTGGTATTTGTCTAATTAAATGGAGCATTTTAATTACACATCAAATGGTGCCATTTCCAAATAACCCACAGGCATTTGCCTTGATTTGAAGAGCAGCCGACACTGACTTGGAAAAGCAAGTCTGGACCCCTCATTTGCACAGGAGATTTGGAAACACCCCAGGATGTTCCACAATCATCAGCCCAAGGACGAGGAGCAGATGGAGCCCAAGTGGTTTGGGACCCAAACCCACCAGCAGCTCCCAGGGATCCCTAACACATTGTTCCTACCAGGAAAACCCCCTGCTGGAGGTCCTGAATGTTATCTGGATGCCAAGAGGTTGCTATCCCCTGGTCCAGGGGGAGAGGAAGCTGCTGGTACTGATGAGATGCTCCTCACAGCCAGACACTCCAAACCCAGGATCTGGGAAGAGCCAAGCAGCCACTGAACCTCCAGAGAGCTACAGAGCACATGCCCGTGAAGATGCCAACCATGTGGGCACGTGTGATGAGCAAAAAGCCACTTTCCTGTGTTGCTCCAGACATCCTGGTGTCAGGCATCACCAGGTATGGAAGCTTTTCAAAGCTAGAGACACCCAAGAGCTTTTTTTGATCCTTCCTCCTCCTGTACCTGAGCAATGCACAGCCATCACTTGCAGCTGTGCAACCCACAGCTCCCTGCCTGCCTCTTTGAAACGGCTCCCCAGCAATTACCTCCACAAAAAGTTATTAAGAAATGTCTTTGTCTGGAAGGGATTAGAATGGCAGTCATTAAAAAAAAAATTGGCATGAAGAACTATGTATATTGCAAAACAAAATGTGTTGCTTTTTAATATGTTTTTATAACCCAAACAAATTTGTTTCTCACACTCCCAGGCTGGAAAAAGGAGCCGTCCGACAGTTTAGGATTGCAGTTTGCAGTCAGCTCCGCCAAGGAATCTGTTGCAAAGCTGTCGCAGCAAATAAATGCCGGTTCCCTGCTGTGCTGCGGCTCCGCCGGCACCGCTCCGGTCACCGCACGGCCGCGGCTCCCGGCACCGCGGCGGGGAAGGTGACACGGAGCTCGGAGCCACAGCAGCCGCTCGTACCTGCGTCACCCCCGCTGACAAGGACACGGTGGCCTTGCACGAGGCAGCACAGCCTCTGCAGGGTCCCCCGGGCTCTCGCTCCGTGCGCTGGGATCTCACCAGGAGATGCCCAGACGGCAGGAACCCTCCTCTGATCTCCCCATCCCCACGGGCTCCTTCCCCCACCGCCACGTGCTTTTCCCTCTCCCACCCGGGCCTGGCTCCTCACCAGCAAAACGGGAGCAAGAAAATCCCAGCAGATGATTTTATTTATTTATTTTCCTGGGAACAAGTGCAGAGCCCCAGCTCCTCAAAGCATTTGAATATATGAGTGTCTTTTGAGGCACTGACAAGGAGATGCAGCTCCAGGCACAGCCAGAGCATCCCTGCAACCTAAAGCTGCAGGAAAACACCTGCAGGGACCCTCCAGCACCTTTCTGATCCCTGGGGTCAGTCCCACAGGAGAGCAAGCCATGGCAGGGAAGGGACCAGCACATCCTTGGTCAGCTGGGAGAGCCTGGCAGAGCCTGAGCATCCTTTGGGAACAGGGAAGGCAGAGCAATCCCCTCCCTGCAGCAGCACTGCCCTACATGTTTTCCTCCCCCAAAACATCCACGGCTGTCACTTGCCTTTTATCACCAGAGCAGCGAGACAGGGCAGGAGATGCTGCTCCCAAATTCCCCACGCTGTCATCGAAACTGGGGAATCTGGAGATTCCCAGCTGGTTGCCTGAGGGGGTCCAAGGAAATTATGCATTCCCTGCAGGAAAGCTGCCTGCAGCAGGCAGGGAGCCATCCCAGGCAGCCCCCGGGGGGGATGCTGGTGCTCACTCTGCTTTCTGCTCAGAGAATGGCTGATTCACGCTTATTCCAGGCTTCCCCTGCAAAACCTTGGATGAGGACAGCACTCCAAGCTGGGCGGGTGTCTTCCACAGCCCCACGCTGGGCTTCCCTTCGGGAGGGATGCTGTGAGCCAAAACCGTGGTGTTTTGTGTAAAAACATGAGAGAAGGCCTTATGAATTAATTAAGGAGAACCAAGAATTCCTGGGATAAACCAGCCCAGCCCCAGACACCTGCAGCTCCCCTCAGCTGCAGCTCCGACCCTCATACCTGCTGAGTTTTAGGCAGCTCTAAGAAAAGTCAAGGCTATTTTAACAGCATATTTTTGTCTTTAAAATTAAGTCCTTAAATGATGCGAAGCAACAGATCAAGGATGGTGCAAGCTCAGAAAAGGAGCAGGAATCCCCCAGCACAAACCAGGTTAGATGTTGGGGAACAGGGAAAGCAGGATAAAGGCAGGGGGGAAAAAATGGGTAGAGGAAAGATCTGGGACAGTTTTCAGACCAATTTCTGCCCTACGAGGACATGCTGGGCAAGGAGCAGGAAGAGCAGCTGGGCACCCATGAGCCCCGGGCACCCACGAGCCATTCTCCTGGCTCCACAGCCCACAGTTTCCCTCTACCCATCACCCCACAACTCTTCCCATCCCTCAGAACCCCTCCAGCATTCCTGGGCTGCACCTGAGGCCACGCACGCACGGGCAGAGTCAAACAATGGCCCCGGCGCTTTGTTAATTTGCAGGGATAGAGGCAATTAACGGCACCGCGCTTCGGAAACTCCTAATTGGTTTTCTGACGAGTCTCCTACAGACACAGGTCCCTGCTCGGGGAGCTCTTCCTGTGAGCAGCACCAGGAGGGGATTAGAGCAAGGGGACACGCAGGAGCTGGTGGATATTTATGACCACTGTGAGATAAAGAGCGAGGTGAGGCGGGTGACGCTTATCCCGCGGCAGCGCTCCATCAGCGCCGCACCCGAGGCGCGATAACGGCTCCGAAATGTTGGGTGTGATGGATGCTCTGTGAGACTGACAGTTGCTGGGGCAACCACATGCAGAGGTACCCAGACCCCCCCTCGGAGGGGCTCCAGTAGGGATGGGGTCCCAGGGTCAGGTGGGGACAAGCTCATTGGCCAGAGAGCAGCGTTACACGGCACAATTAATTTTTATGGGTAGCTGCAGTTTTAATTGCTTTGTAGAGGCTTGAGGGTGCACTTACAGGAGCAACATGAGGGATGCAGAGAATAAGGAGACCCCCAGGGGTCCTGCAGCAGGGTGGTGGGACTCCAATCCCTGAAATTCACCACTGATTTTGGAACAAAGCATCTCCCCAGGCGCCTCTGTAACCCAGGCATCCAGACCTAGAGGCTGGCTCTGCCACGGGGTATCTGGGAACACGCCACCGCATCCATCTCCCTGGATAACGAGGTTTTCCTCCCTGGGAGCGAGGAGCTCAGCACGGGGGATGTTCATTAGTGCCTGCAAAGCCACGTGGAGACACACACGGCTGCCAGGGCTCTGCACGGACCCTGCGGACAGACACAGGAGCTGCAGCTCTGAAAGGGCCAGAAAAGGTCTGGTCCAGCCCAAAAATACCTTTTGTGTCTGGGAACTGAGCGAGAAACAATTTCCCTGTGTACTGAGCAATGCCAGCAGGTTTTCCTGCCCATGACAAAGCCATGGAGAAGCAGAACTCCTCTAACAGACAGGAGCAGCCACTCCATGCCCAGAACCCTCCAAGCTGCAATCTCTGGAGCTCAAAGCAGAATCCCCACCAAAAATCCAGCTCCTGCTGGGAGTAGGGTTCTGCCAGCCCTATCCTGATGCACACACCAAAGCTGGTTTCCCAACCAAACCTCCAAGGGGAGGGGACATCCTTTTACAACCAGAATCCCCACCACACAGCCCAGCCACGTTGAGAGTACCTGGCCAGGAGAGCCATGGGATCACCAAAATGGGCAGGAACCAGGGCAGAGAAGTTGGAATGCTGAAAGGGCTTCCCCTCCCCTATTTAAAGCTTCATGCTCTGCAGCTGGGGTTTCCCTGGGTTTGGGAGGCTCCAGGTGTTTCCTATCCAGGCAGGTGTTGCCCCTGCACCATTCCCCACCCCACATTCTGCTCCCACTCATGGCCATGCCTTTGGGAAGGCTGTCTCTCTTCATTCCCCTCACCCATGGGAATTCCTATGCTCCCAACACAATGCAGCGATGTCCTCCCCCACTTAAAATCCTCTTCCCCCCTTCAGCCCACATTGATTATTTCCCTCCATTAAGAAGCTGCATCCGTGGCTACAAATCTGCCAGCGGCTCATCCCTCACCCCTGCCTCCTCTCTCCAGTGCTCTTCCATTAGTGCCTTCATCCATCCATCCATCCATCCATCCATCCATCCATCCATCCATCCATCCATCCATCCATCCATCCATCCATCCATCCATCCATCCATCCATCCAATCATCAACCTTACCAAGAGCTCCCTAAAAAAATCCTCTAAGCCAGGAATAAACTCCCCCAGGAGGGGAGCAATGTGTTTGCTACCCTCCCTAGCAGTGGGGCAATGTGTGCACCTGGCCCAGCAGAAAATTCCACACCAGAGAATTCCACACCAGCATGATGCCAGTGCCTTCATGGAGCTGTGCCCAGATCCACCAGACGTCAGCAAAAACCCCAGCCCCAGCTGTGCTCCACATCTGGGGGCTTGGGGACTTTCTTTGCCAGATGCCTGGAGGAGCAGAGTGCAGGAGGTCACAGCCCACAGCCACATGAGCCTCCTCCACCTTCTCCTCGGATCAATCATCTCCAATGAGCCCCGAGGAAGCGGCACACGGAGAACCGGAGGCACCAGCATTGGCACAGCCCCCGCCCGAGCATCTCCCCCCGCTGACGTCCCTCCAGTGACACCGGGGGAAGGAGGCGGCTGCAGAGGAGTGGGCGGTCACTGCTCCGTAGGAAAAATGAGTCCCCCATCCCCTGCCCTCCTCCTCCTCCCCGGTCCCCCAGGTTGAAGCACAAAGAATAGACCCAGTTGCCGGCGGGGCTGAGTAATGCTCTGAGCCGCTCCTCCCCGGCAGTGAGTAATACCGCTTTTGTCTCCCGCGCCGGCACCACATTAGCCGGGAACACGGTGTTAGCCGGGAACAGGGTGTTAGGTGGGAACACGGTGTTAGCCGGGAACACGGTGTTAGCTGGGAATGAAGCGTCAGCCGGGGGCACGGGCACAGCATTAGCCGGGAACGCGGCGTTAGCCGGAACGCGGTGTCAGGTGGGAACACGGTGTTAGGTGGGAACACGGCGTTAGGTGGGAACACGGTGTTTGCTTGGAATGAGGCGTTAGCCAGGAGCACGACCAGGCTTTAGCCGGGAACGCGGCGTTAGCCACGAACGGTGCTCCGGGCACGGCCACGGCTGCGGCGGCATCCCGGGGACGGCACCTCGGGAGTGACACTCGCTGCTTACACATCACACAATGCCACCTCTGCCCTTGATGTCGTGGCATCTGTGCCCGTCTGGGGACACCAGGCACAGGCACTGCTGGCTGGGTGCCCTGGTTTGCCGTGGCCATGGTGAAGGGGCACCCCCTGCTCCCCTCACCGTGCTGCTGGACCCCGCGAGGCATCAGGTCTGTGGAAAAGCACATTCCCACTGGGTGCCATGGAAACGTGGCTCCCCTGGAACAAAGGAGTCTCCGCTTCCACCTGGATTTTCCTCCTTTGTTAGGAAACACCAAGATGTGGAGGGTTTGACCCAAGCAGCCATGGGTTGCCCCAAACTTCTGCCAGCAGCTGTCCCTGGGGTGAGGGGTTTCACCCCTGGCTTTCTCCCTGGGGCACATTTTGGGGTGTTGGGATCAAGCCCCGAGGGTCCCCAGAGCATCCTTCCCTCCCAGTATGGAGTCACTTGGCACTGGTGGCACCCGGGCTGCAGCAGCGGTGTGGGGCTGGCGGGTGGTTCCTGCTCTGGCACCCACACGGCAGATGGTGAGCCTCTCGCCTTGTGATTGGATTTTATTTGGTAATTTTTGGCTGTTATTTTGGTCCTCAGCCCCCTCTCCTCTCCCTTCTCGTTCCCATATCCCCTGGCTACCTCCTCCCTGGGAGGGCAGAGATGGCTGTGGCAAGCATTGTGTTTTTGCTCAAAGGAGTGGAGCCTGGCTTCCAGAGACTCTCCACAGCCCTTGGTGGCTTCCCTGTGGGACATGGCAGGCTGGCAGTGTCCCACATGGAACAGCACTGGCTGGTACACTGGTCCCCGCCAGTCCCCAGATTTCTTACAGCACTGACCTGGGCAGATGATGTTGGTGTCCCCTGGCTGAGTGCTCCTCAGCACATCCCTGGGCACAGGGACATCCTGCTGTGCCCTGAGGAGGGGACAGTGCTGGCAAAGAGAAAAGCACCAGCCCCATCTCTGCCCAGCATCTCCCTGAAGGGCCATGGGCAGCACGAGTTTGCTGAGTCTCAGCCCAGCTCCCAGCAGGCAAGAGACTGGTGTCACCAAACTGATGTGACAAGCAGCACAGACAGCTGGAGGGATGTCCCTCCTCAGGGCCTGATCTGTCCTTTGCAGGAGCCCTGGGAGCCTGGTGCCACAGCAAGGATGATGCCAGCCGTGCCCACAGCACCCAGCAAAGCCTCAAATGTGGGTCACAGCCACCAGCAGTGACCTCGTGCCCAAGCCCCTGGCCACCCACAGGGGTGACCAGCGCTGATGAAGAGCATGGGGATGAGGCTCTGGGATGCTCCTGTGGGAATCCAGGTTTTCTCCCAGTCCCTTTTCCATGGCCATGCAGCTGAGCTGAGGGAGAAGCCTCTCCGCAGCGCTACGAGTTCAGCAGCTCAGCTGTGCCGGGGAGAGGGAAAGAAAGAAAGAAAAAATCCCCAGCGCGAGCAAGACAGACTATAAATAAAAGCTGGAGAAGTGGGAGGCAGCAGCCACAAGGGCTTTCTGAAGCAGCAAGAAAAGCAGGTGCATGTTGGCTCCGGCTCTCGATGCCTTTGTGTTTCCCGAAGAAGCCTGGGTATCCCTAATAGCCGGGCTCCGGGTGGGAGCGGGGCCGGGCTTCCCTCCCGCGGGCTGGGAAGGCACAGACATCTGAAGAGCAAATTCTGCACAGGATGGATGGGAGCGACGTCGCTCAGCCTGGGGAGTGAAGAGAGCCGAGGAAGAGGGAGGAAGGGAGGGAATGGAAGGCTGAAAGGGAGCTGCCGGCACCGACACAGCCCCGGCGGCTTCAGGTTTAATGGATGAAGGGGATCCTCCAGACGGAATTCCTACCGGATTTAGTGGTGGATGGAGGGAACTGCCAGAGCTCAGCCTTGGGTGCATCCACAACGGGATTCCCCCAGAAACTGCCCCGCGGGGGTGCAGGAGCAGTGGAGGGAAGCAGAATGCCTGTCACTCCCCAGGGTCCCCCGGAGCTGCTGGGGACGGGGACCCCGCGCTCCGCCAGCGCCTGCCAGCGCGGAAGGAGTGGAAAGAAGAGAGGAAGAGAAGGAGACAGATGGGCAGCGATGGAAACATAAGTTAACTCGAAGGAAGCGGATAAACAGCAGGCATAGAGCAGATCCCAGCACATATGCTGCGCCGCAGCCAGCCAGGCACAGGGAGCTTCCTCGCCATTCCTGCTCCCCAGGCCTATGGATGCGGCTGGGCCAGGCAGGAGGTGGGCAGCAGGATGGGGTGAAGGCTTGAGGCTTGGGGTGTAAACCCTGGGAAGGTCTAAGGCCAGGGCTTGCAGCTTGGGAGCAGCTCATGGCTGTGGGGCATTGTGGAAAACCAAAGCAAATTCTAGCCAAAGCCACAGAGGAGCAGCCACGAGATGGAGGTGACTCCCAGCTGGGGAATCACAGAACTATCTGCTATGACAGCTGGGCTGGATTTGACCAAGGAGAGATGGTTCCTTCCTTGCTGGCAGGGACAGGCAAGGCGAGCAACTGGATTTGGGCCAGGTGAGTTCTCCAGCCTCAGTTTCCCCAGGCAGGAGAGAGGAGTGGAGCAGCACCAGCTCTTCCAAAGGGCTGCCAGGACCAAACACCTCTCCAGGTGCCAATGCAGCAGCAGCTGCAGGTCGCTTCTGAGGACTCCAGCAGCTGATGGACAGGGAATGAAGTCAATCCAAAGCCGAAGCAGGGAGGCTGAGACCCTCAAAAGTCCTTGAGCCCTGCAGCACGGTGCTGCCTGCTGATTACCGGGGACCCCAGCACCAGCACAGCATCACCGGCTGCTCCGGCCACGCCATCACGGCAGGAGGGGACCCCGGCCACCCCGCAGTGCCCCCCCTGCCCACAGCAGTGCGGTGGGGTCTCTGCTGAGGGGACTCTGCGCTGCCGCAGCCCCCGACTCGCCCAGAATAACAAGCAGGCGGAGCCGCGGAGCTGCCGAGAGCGTCTCTCCAGCGACGTTCGGCCGGGTGCTAATGAGCCCCGGGCTCTCCGATCTGCTCAGCGAATGTCATGACCCAGATTAATTGCTCAAAAAGATACCCAAAGGTTGCTAATAAAATAAAAAAGGAAAAAGGAGGAAAAAAAAAAAGAAAAATTCAGCCCCACAACAAGCCCCTTATAGAAGCTGGCACCACTCACTGCGCATCCCAGCGCCGGCAGCCCGGAAAGCGCTGCCCGTGTCGGGAATGCGTGTCAGGGCAGTGGGCCAGGCAGTGCCATGGGCGCACACAGCCGCCCTTGTTCCCCGCTCCCCTCGGGGGCGCAGAGCCGCCCGCCGGCCCCGCCGCACAAGGGCCGCCTGTTCGGAGGCAGCCGCGCTCCCGGCGGGATGCCGGCGCCGTCCCAGGGGTGGCCAGCAGGACCGGATGCTGCCACAGGACCCCACAACCCTTGGGGGCTGAGCTCTGCCCCCTCAGAGGGAAACTGAGGCATTGGGAGCCGAGTGCTTCAAGGGACAGAGCTGTTTCAATGTCACCCAGGTCCCCGCTGGCACGGGGCATTGTGAGCAGGTGGCCTTTGCATCATCCCCGGCCGAGCCCTTCCTCTCGAGAGCAGCCTTTCTCCTGGAGCCTGCAGACATCAGCTTCCCCAAGCCTTTGATTCCCCGACCCTCCGGCAGCGTGTGGCTGGCCCCGGGGGGCTCTCGTAGCTGTCACTCAGCTGCTTGTCACCTTCTGCACCGACTCAGAGACTCCCACACAGCTCCAGCACTTGCCACTGCCATGGCCACGGCCACAGCCACCCCAGAGGTGCCCCACCAGATCCCACAGTGTCGCAGCAGTGCTGGGGGTGGGGAACCCTCTCCAGGGATGTCTGTACCCAAGGGATGCTCCTGCCAGGACAGGCTCTTCACAGCCACGGGCTCAATTGGCTGCAGCCGACAGCCCGGCCGTAGGGCCATCATCCAGTTATTGCCTGAAAATACCTTCCTGTTCAGAAAAAATGTCTTCATCAGCCCATGGACATGGCAGCTCTCACCCTTCTGCAGCCCCGAGAAGGAGGAGGGGGCTGGAGGGTCTCCCTGCCAAGAAGGCAGGAGGAAAAGGAAGAAAGGGAGGGGGAGCAGATGGGAGATGACCACCCACCCACCCGGCTGCTGCTCCAGGACTCCTGACCTAGTTATTAGCCATGGAGGCAAAGCACAAAGCAGAGAGGGATGGGGAGAAGAGCCCAGGCTCAGATCTGCAGAAATCTGTGGGTGATGGACAGGTTAACCCAGGGCACTTCCAGAACAGTCTGCGAGACAGAGCCTGGCTGTGAGCCACCACAGCTCAGCCCCCCGTCGGTCATGTCGAGCCACAGAGACATTCCCAGATCTGGGAGAAGACACCCTCTGACAAGAGACCTAAACTGCTGCACCCACGCAGCCGAGAGGAGACATGGGGGCTGCCATCCCCCCCGAGCTCTTCCACTGTGGGCACTCGGGGCTGCCGGGGAGAGGCAGCACGAGGAGCGGAGCGGCGGCTGCGAGAGAAAACCGGGGAGCTCAAATGAGAATTAATAAGCCACAAATTGGTAGCAGCAAGAGGAATTAACGCTGCGAAGAGGCTGCCAAGTGCCACGGGGAGAGAGAGGCACTTCCTCGGATTTCCGCTCAGCTCGGAGCTGTGCCTCTCATCCCGGCAGCAAAATGGAGCCAGCCCTGGCCTTGCTTTATCCCAGCACCTTCAGAGGCAAAATCTCCGAGCATGCCGTGGGCTCTCTGGGGAGCACAGCCGCGTCCTGGATCCACCACAGCCTGCTCATGCCAAACCCAGGATCTGCAACACGCCAGCAGCTGGATCGGGACCTATTTGGGCAGCACCGAGCAGACCAGCTCTATTCCTGGCTCCTGGTACGTGCGGGGCTTGGGAAGCAGCTTGCAGCCTTGCCTGGCACACCGGAGCCTGGCTGCCAGCCCTAAAGCATCACTGCAAGGCAAGCACCATGCCCAGGGGTCTCTCCGTGCCGGGCAGGAGCAGCCACACCCCCCTGTGTCCATCTGAGCGCCCAGCAGGACGTGCAGGGGAGATGCTCCCCGTCCCCAATCACGGGGACACGTTCGGAGACCGAGAGGTGACACTCAGGAGCCCGCAGCTTCCCTCTCCTCGCCGGCAGCTCCAGCCCCGCGCGGTGCCGGCTGCGGGCGGCGGTGGCTGCAGCGGAGGTGGGAGCGATGATGACTCAGGAGATAATGAGGCAGATCAGAAGGAGGAGAGGAGCAGTGAGAGGACGCGGAGAGGAGGCAGCTGTGTCCTTCGGGCCTACACCCGCTCCCCCTGACGTGGCACCTCAGCTGCGGTGCAGGAACACGCACCCCCGGCCCTCTGACTCACCCGGGGGGCACGGCAGCACCGGGGTGGGGCGATTCTTTTAACCCCGTCCCTCCTTCTGCCGGGAATAGGGTCTCCAGGCAAGGAGGTGAGAAGAAAGCAGGGCTGATCCAATCCATGGGGGACCACCAGGGAGATGGGCTTTGGGGTCCCACCAGCCCCCCACCCATCGCCCACCACTCGGGGTCTCACTGCTGTGCCACCCCACAGGGAGCCCATGGAGCAGCCCCCTGGCTTTGAGCTTCCAGCCTTTCATCCCACCTGCTCCCAGACCTGCTGGTTCCCCAGCTCCTGATGGATAAACAGCCTCTCCTGCTTGGGGAAACTGAGGCAGGGAGGCACCAGACTCGCCCGAGGCTGCTGTTTCTAACCAAGCTGGCAAGGGAAGCCAGGAGTCCTGGCTCCTATGCTCATTTTCATCCCAAGCTCATTTATAAAGCCATTTTCCCTTTGTGCCAGTGGCACCATGGGCTGGCCAGCGTCGCTGGATCACTCTTGGCTTGCCAGTCTGTGATGCTTCATCCCCACCCAACACCAGAGAAGGAACTTCTGGCCCTGAGAGGCTCCTCTGCCTTGCTATGCATCTCCAGGGCACAGCACATCACCTTTCCCAGCCTCAGTTTCCCTTTTTAACCAAAACCTGGCACTGCTGGGTGCCTCAGTGTCCCTCTGTCAGAATTCAGCCTCGGGGACCTTCCCAGCAGAGCCAGACTGGGCCCCTCCATCTCTCAGCATCTTCCTTCCCCGGGAGCTGAGCCTTGGCAAGGGGAAGGAGCTGCTTATGCAGAACAAATGGAATCAATCAAAACAAAAGGCAGCGGGCCTGATTCTATTTATTACCCATCCAAGGGTGTCAAACGCCTCTCCAGACATCCACAGCCATATGGAGAGGGGGAACCCAGCGGGGCCACCCCGGTGGGCAGGGACAGGCAGGGCCAGCCATGACTAGTCATTCACCCTGCTCTGTCCTTCAGCTACTCCTGGGGCACCTCCCAGCCCCACTGCCTGGCACCCTCAGCCTGCTCCTTGGGACTGCACCAGTCCCCAGCCCCCCACTGCTTAGGGATGATGGCACGGAGCAGCCAGGGCACGTGGAGTGGGGGAGGATGAGGAGCAGGGCACTGACACCTGCCCAAAATAGCTGGCACTGGATGCAGCACCACCTCCACGGACACTTCAGGCACTCAGGATCCATGGTGGAGGATCCAGCAGCAGGATCCAGCCCACGCTGCCGAGCGACTTAAATCTGTGCCTGCTTTTCCAGGAATGTCACTCATGTTAACACACTCCCTGAGCTCCAGGTACCTTCTCACCTCTCCCTCTGCCTTCCCAGCTGCTGGAAAAGGTGAAGCTGGAGTGCTCCTCTCGCAGCTGGGGCAGTGCCAGCCCTCTGGCATTGGAACAGAAGCTGGCAGGGGCAGGAAGAGCAGAGAGATGGTTTACTGACCGCTGGTGTGGCTGCGGCAGGGCAGTGGAGTGTCACAGCCTGTGTGCCAGAGGGACACCTGGCTCCTGGCACGTGTGGCCACGAGGATCTGCAGGGGAAGGGGCCTTTGTGCCCGAGGGCGACTGCAAAACACCAGAGCCTCCTGTCCTGCCTGGCTGGCACGGGGCTGAGCCCAGCTCAGGGCTAACAGCGCACCTGGGCACAGCTCCTGCGGCTGGCACCTCCAGGTGAGCCACGCTGGGCTGCAACCTGCTCTTCTCTCTGTCCCCAGCACGGGTGCTGGGCTGTGCCTCAGTTTCCCCTTGCTGTCAGGTGTTGCCCACGCTCTTCCTGCCCCACCTGCCAATCCTGGGAGCTGCAGATCACAGAAGGAGCAGAGGGCAGTCCCCTGGGCTCCAGCTCCGGGGCGTTCAGCCCATCCAGGCGCTGGCAGCCCCCGGGGCACAGCCATGTGCTGTGAGCCATTCCCCAGGCAAAGAGGAGATGCTAGCTGGGCTTCGTGCTTCTCGGAGAGCAAACCGGGCCGCGCAGCTCCCCTCGCCATCCCACTTGGCTGCAGCTGCATCCCTCGGGGCCCCGGGGCTGGACCTGCCCCGTTGGAAATGCCAAGGGGAGCCGGGCACTCGGGGGCTGGGGCAGGGTGGCACTGGCACCGTGCTGAGGGCGCCGAGGCTCCGGGACGAGCATCCCGCGGGAGCCCGGCAGCGCGTCCCAGCCCCGGGGCGGCGGGGAGGACGGTGCTGCTGATGACGATGATGATGATGATGCTCAGCGGGGGATGAAGCTCCCGCCGCGGCTGCAGGCTCCCCCTGGCGGCCCCGCCCCGCTCGGAGTCGGGCAGGGATGGCATCTCCCAACAGAGGCATTCCCATCAGCAGCATTCCCATCAGCAGTATCCCCACGGGCTGCATCCCGCACCGACAGCATCCCGCACCGACAGCACCCCACATCGGCAGCTTTCCCGCCCCCCCCCCCCCCCCCCCGCAGCATCCCGCACCAGCAGCATTCCCTTTTGGCAGCATCCCACCCCGGCCACATCCCACACCAGCAGTGTCCCCAGTCCCCCAGGCCATCAGCTGCCCTCTGTGCTGCCCCGAGCAGCATCCTCCCTCCCCCCAGCCCATCTCCACCCAGCAGGGACGCAGCTTAATGCCATTTAAATTATATTTCAAAGAGAGGGTTAATGAAGGGGTTCACAGCTGAGCCCTTCCCAGCATCCCGAGGGATCTGGCACACCAATCAGGAGGGGCTCGCCCCCCTTTTTGGGTGGGAAGGGACCTTTAAAGGTCATTTAGTCCCTACAGCCCATGTCAGTGTGTGCCCCTGATATGGGCTGTGAGCCCCCCACCAGCCCGAGCACCAGGACAGCCTCTCCATTGCAACCCCACAGCTTTTATAGCCCTCAAATTCCCCCCATCCCCTGCAGAGACCCCCTGAACACCCAGCTCCCAGTCCAGGCCCCTGCCCCATCACAAGGGTTTTTGTCTGCACCAGATTAAATCCAACAGGAGCCAGGGGGCAGGATGGGAGGGGGAAGAGGCACTATTTTCTTTTTCCAATTTGATCTTATTAAAACTTCATTCAAAGAAATAGACTTTTCATCTCAAATCTCATGCAAGTTTCATGGCACTGCAGATGGCAGAGTGGGAAAACGCCCGTCACAGAGTTTAATAACAGCACCCAGCCCTTAAACTGCTTCCTCGCTGTGCCAAAACGTCCCCACCGTGCACCCGGAGCCCACCCCACGCTGCCCAGCATTTTAAGGACCATCCCCCCTCCTCCTCTAATGGCTCTGCTCGCGTTGTCGCCGGTTAAATCTGCAGCCCTCCAGCACGAATAAATCCCCCTGCATGTGCCAGATGCAGGCACGAGCCCGCTGCCCCGCTGCCCATCAGATCAGCACGGTCTGGCCGTGTCCTGCTGTCACCCCTGGCCGCCCGCCGTGCCTCAGTTTCCCCAGCTCCGGGCGCGGTGGCTCTGCAGGGAGCGGAGCCGTGCGCCAGCAGCGGCGACATCGCGGAGCGCTCCCGTGGGACCCGGCTATCAGCGCGCTAAACGCTGCGGGTGCCTGGGTGCCTCAGACGTCCCCCGAGGACAGAGGAGCCGCTTCCCCCCCTGCGGCTGCCTCTCGGGCTCCGTGGGAGCGGTGACTAAACAGCATCCCCGATACAGTCATTAATAAACATCGATGCCGCCCGGGCGCTGTCGCCTCCGCGCCGTGAGGAGCCCGGCTCAGCATCCCGAGAGGTGCTGATTCATCACGGGAACAGCTGCCCTCGGCCAGCACGGGGCTCAGAGGCTGCTCAGAGGCTGCTCGGGAGCAGGGCAGCCTGAGGAGGCCTCCTCTTCATGCCCGGCTGCTGCAGCAGCAGCCACAGACGTCAGCAGGCAGCTGCAAAGCATCTCGCTCGCTGTTCCCCGTGCGAGAGGGAAGCCCTGGCTCCGGGCAGCTCGGAGAGGGGCAGGACGCGGCTCCTGGCTGTGTCACACACAGAGCTGTGAGTTCATCACGAGCGGGCTCTCCATCACTCACAGCCCCGTGCCCGCACGGCGATCGAGGGCTGTTCCCACCGAGCCGCCCGCACGGGCGGGGAGCAGACGGACCCGGTGCTGGGTATCCTGGAGCAACACTCCCCGTGAGGTGAGGGGCAAACTGCCGGAGATGCAGAGCTCGGAGCTCTGCCGAGCCCATCCAGGCACCCCCGTGGCCACGGGAAGGGCAAACCCAGCGCCGGTGCCCCGCAGGGTGATAACCGGGTGATAACCGCACACCCACGGACAGCACCCCCTGGAAGACACCAGCACATCCAGAGCCTTCTCCGGCAGCTCCCCGCACCAGCCCGAGCCTCCTGCCACAAGGGGGAACTCCTGGGCTGGAGAAATTCATCCCAGAGGTGCTCCACGGCTCTGCACCCTCGGCCCTCCCAGGGAGGGCTCTTCCCCCGGGAGGGATGCTCTGCCCTCGCTCAGCACAAGAGGCCTCGGACCCCCTCGCTTGCCCCAAACACCTGAGGGCACGTCCAGGAGAGGGGGTGGGTTCGTGGGATTCCTGTCTCTGACCTCCTTTCTCCTGCTGATCCAATCCAAGGGATGAAGGCCAGGCAGGACACTCGACTCACGTAGGGGGAGGGACTTTAACTGAATGAAGGAGAGTAGCAGGGCAACGTTTCTGAGACATCGCTGAGAGTACCCAAAAAAACCCCACATATTCTGCGTGGGTGACTGTCAAGCAAGACAGCCTGGACATTTGTATCACCACTGGGAGGGAAAGCCAACAGAACTCCCAGGAAAAATGTCACTGGTCTGGCTCCCACTGCTGTCCTGTGGCACCTGCACAGGTACAGAGGAGCAGGATTTGCATCCCAGCTGGACTTGCCACACTCTGGAGGGAGCCCAGAGTCCTTCAGTGGGGCAGAGGTAAGACTGAGCACTGGTTCCACATCTGGCTGGTGCCATCCAAGCTTTGTATTCCCACAGCCAGGCTTTGTGGCCACTGCTCTCCCACATGGACATTCACCTTTCCCTTCACCTCCTCGAAGGCTCCAAACCCCCCCAGCAGCAGAGGATGGTGTTTGGCTTGGCCAAGTGGCTCTCCAAACAGCAGGGCGGATCCAAGATAAAATTTCCTGTGGTGCTGCTCACACAGAGCCCACGGGAGTGTCTGTTTGGGGAAAGGTATCAGATAAACTCCAGGCTGGGTGGGATCCAGCCCTAACAGAAGCCATGGCGGGGTCTGAGCCCATTGTCTGAGCCCCAACCCCACATGTGGGACATGCAGGAGCATCGATGACATCAGAGACAGGCACACCTGGAAGGGAGCTGGGCAATGCTGCACCACGTGAAGAAGCAGCACCAAGGGGGGCAGAGAGGCAAATGAAGGTGATGAGAGCTGCAGAGGGGTTGGGAAGTCTATCCAAAACCTTGGGGTGACTAAGATCTCTCCATAGATCTCTTCAGACTGCACAGGGACAGTTTCAGGAGAAAGGAAAACATTCCTTGGCAGACAAATGTATTGGGAAGAGGGTGGGGGATGCTGAGGAATTTGTCTGTCCCCAAGATGGAATACCAGGAGCAAGAGAGAAAGAGACAAAACACAGAAAGGAGGAAGATGTCAGGAAGATGGAACAGAGAGGCATGGGCCAGCAGGATTAGCAATGATAAACTTGCAGCTAAACTGGGCTTATGTCAGCCTGTATTACCCAGGAGTGACAGCAATGATGGGCTTGCTCATCTGCCATTTATAAGTGGCAAATTCTCCCTCCATCCTGTTTACTATGAATTAGCTGGCATATGTCTAATCGTCTTTGCAAGCACCACTCGACTGGCAGAGATTACAGCCCTGCTCCTCCTCCAAACCCAGCACTGCACTCCACTGCAGGACACTGCTCCCACCAGGCTGCCCAGGGAGGGGACCAAGGGTGGCACTCAGTGACACAAAGCAATTCCCCCAGCCTCACAGCCCTCCAGAAACACAACGTCCTAAAGCAGCCAGGCCCCAGACCAAGAAATCCCTGTTCCTCCAAGGGAGCCTGAGCAGCTCTCTCCATGAGACAAGCCTCCTCTGAGACTGCTTCAGACCCAAAGGTGAGGGATGCCATCACCTGGAAATGCCATCAGGTTGATGGGACAGGGAAATAAACACCAACAGCGACTCAAGAGACCAGCAAGAACGAAATCTTTGACTCCTTTCCAAGCAACTGTTGCACTTGAGCACGCTGCCAATGCAGAACACAACTGGTTTCCATCAAGAGCCATGAAAACCAGCTTGAGCCAGGGACTCACATGGAGAAGAGCTGGGATGGTGAAACCCAAGGCATTTATTAAACAATAAAGCAGTGCAAGAGGTGTGTGTGTGCGTGGGGGGTGTTTGCATGGCCAGCTGCCTGCCCCGGGGCGTGTGTTGTTTGGCCAGCAAGGTGCTGCTTGGGTGGTGGGAGACCCTTGGCTGACACTGGACTGTTAGTCAGGCATGTCAAAACAACTTTGGAAGGCTTGGAAAATCCAGACAAGGCTGCTCCAGTGCAGCAGCAGGAGCCCTCGGAGCCAGGGTAAACAGTGACTCAGGAAGGGAAGGAGCACAGAGATCACAGGGAGATGGGAGGCAGTGAGGGGCACTGCCAAAGGAGGCTGCTCTCACCTTCACAGGCTGGATTAGAAGACCCTCCTGCCATGGTGCTGAGGAAGCAGAGCAGCTCCTTCTGCCCCCGGGCAGGAGCAGCCTGAGATCAGGACTGCGGGAGCCCTGTGCTTTGCAGAACATCCTCACTCTCCTGAAGAAATGGTTTTCCCTCTGTGTTCCTCATTGTCTTTCAAGCACAGAGATAAATTCAACAGAGCCTTGTCTCTAACAGTTATTATTGTGTGCACCAGGGTCTGTCTGGGATCAGCAGAGAGAGGAAGCCTCCCTTTCCCACACCCCAGCAGAGGAAAGGGAGTTGTATCCACCTTCTCCAGGCAGCCCAGCCTGGGAAGCAGGGCTTGCTGTTCCCAGTGACAGACCCGAGCTGGGTCAGCAGCCCCAGCACCCACCCTGCTCCTCCCGAGCTGGTGCCACCCCCGCTGCCGTGGCGAGGGCACAGTCAGTGTGACGTGCAATGACAGCTGGCCTGGCTTTCTGGGGGCTGTGGCAGGGCAGTGAGGACTTGGCTGTGAACAGGAGATGTGCAGCACACCACAGCCTGCCCGGGGGCTGCCCTGGGCCAGCCAGATGCTGTTTGCTGGGCAGGGAGAGGAAAGCCCTGCTCACACCAGCCACTCACCACAGCTGCCTCATGCCTCTGTGCTGGGGAACCACAGCGTCCTGGTTTAGGGCAAATCTGGGAGAAAACCTCCAAAGGGGGCCCCTCCAGAAAGGAAACCCACACGGCCCCTCTGCCCAACCAGTTTGGGAAGGATTCCTCAGAGAGAAGTGGAAAGAACCTGTTTATTTACCAGGCTCAGCACCCCC
Organism: Fringilla coelebs; assembly: GCF_963513975.1. Taxonomy (NCBI): domain Eukaryota; kingdom Metazoa; phylum Chordata; class Aves; order Passeriformes; family Fringillidae; genus Fringilla; species Fringilla coelebs. The sequence continues at coordinate 4,328,984 of NC_140051.1, read as the reverse complement.
AGCACACAAAATGAACAATACTGGATGACAGCACTCTGTCACTGCTCTGGGAAAGATGACAAATCCAGAAAGTCCCTCCTGGGGTGGTCACTCTGTTATCAGTCCCTCCAGCTCTGGGGCAGCTGCTGCAGCCACAGGGTGCAAACTCTGGGTGCTCCCAGGTCCCAGTCCTGAACAGGCTCGAGTGGTTCCAAGAAAGGGAAACAGTCCAGGGAAAATTCAGACTGCTCAGCTAAACTAACTAATGAGCAGGAGCAAAAGCAAGAGCAAAGCAGGAGCAAAGCAGGAGCAAAAGCAGGAGTAAGAGCAAAGTGAAAAGCCAAGCAAAAAGCAAAAGCAGCTCTATGTACTGCCCTGTCCGTGTGTCCCGCCAGTCGTGGGGGAGTGAGCAGACTGATAACTGATAACAAAACCAAAACAAAATATTCACTCCTCAGAGCCAGTCTTGAAGGCACAGAACCTAATATCCAGCATAAACAGAACAATGACTGGGGGTACAAGCATCATAATGTCACCCTAGGACACACAGCTTCCAGCAGGCTGGGGCTCCAAAGGATGCTGGAGCCAGGCAGGCAGCGCTGCTCAGTGCTGGAAGGACAAGGAGAAAAGGTCCTGGTTGGGGACACCTGGCTCAAGGACACCTCTAATTAGTATTGTCACCCTGTTCTTCTAAGCCTTCTGATGTTTACATTCTTGTAATGAAGTTACTCATGCACTTTAATGTAAATAATGATTGTTTTACATTCTTTTCTGGAGGAGGAGAAATTTGATGGACCGTTGGTTTGTCCAGTGTCATTGAAGAAGTGTCACTTTCATCCTCCAATCCACCGTCACTTTTGAAAATATACAAATGTTGGAGTCAGAAATTAAACTTCCCTTCTTTTTACCTTGGAGCTTCCAGCATGTGTGTCATTTTATTTCATGTCCTATAGCGACACAGTATCGCTGTCTTCTCCATGCCTGGACCAGCACAGGGTGAGGGAGCTCAGCTCGGGGATGTCCCCAGGGATGTGGCTGCTCCAGGTCAGGAGAAATGAGTGTGCAGCTTGGAGGCAGCTGCAGGGAACTCTGAGCAGGCACTGTGCTGTGCTGCAGGATGAGGCAGCAGCTGTGGCCTGTCCCTGGGGGTGAAAAATGGGTATTTTGTGATTGGCTTTTTGCAAATATTAAAATGGATATTATATGTGTTGTGTTAGAAGGTGATGCTGAATTAATATTCTTAAGTAGTGTGTTAAATATAGTTTTAGGTTATAACATAATGTTAAAATAGAAACTATGCTATGTAAGATACTTTTTTAAAGAGAGGATTCACTGAGCTAGCAGCTACAGGACACCTAAATTTTTCAGAGAAAGAATTTATTGCTCCCTTATCAGAAGAAACTAACTTCTTCCTGCCTTGCTCACCTCTAAAGACACCGTCAGGATTCAGAGGAAGGAGCTGACACTGCCCAGCCAGAATCCTGTGTGTGAATGGAATTGATGCATCATGGATGAGGTATATGAATATGCAACAGGCTCTTGCTTTTAAGGGTTAATCCTCTGTTAACGTGGAGCCTTTTCCAGGCTTGTGCTGCCCAGAAAAAGGTCCCAGACATCCATAACTCTTTGTTGTTATTGTCTCATATTGTCCTAACTCAAATTGTCCAAATTATTATTACTCTAATTGTATTACTATTTTTATAACCATTTTATTACTATTAAACTTTTAAAATTTAAAAAACCCAAGTGATTGGCGTTTCCACAGTGGGGGTTAGCTGCCTCCTCTGTGTGGCTGTCACCCCAGCACGCTGCTGCAGGCAGCCCTGAGGAATGCAGGCATTCCCCACATCCCAGGCTCTGCTGCTGGACCCTGTTTGCTCAGCAGGAAGCTTTCCAAGCATGGCCAGCGCTCACTGCCTGCCCTGCTGACCACAGACGTGAGAGCACAAAATATCCTGAGAATACTGCCTCTAATTAGAGGGTAGAGTTAAAAATACCCACAGTCCATAAAGAGAGGGAGGCAGACAGGGAAAAGGCACATGCCAGTGTGACTGACGCCCCGGGAGGGAGACGAGATTAGAGCCACTCAGCCTCACACTTACAAATGATTCAAAATAGATGAGCATATGCCTGAGCAATGAACTAGGGGGAAATGATGGGGCTGGTGTAGGAGTGGGGTCATGGTCTGTGACACCAGGGAATCAGCAGCTTGTCTAGACTCCAGCAGACAAAAAAAGAGATGATGTCTTCAGCTAGGAGTGAGAGGTGCTGCAGCACGAGGCCATCCGTGAAAAGCTGCCCGAGCAGCAGGAGGCTGTGAAAGAGGGATGGACACAGGCCAGACACCTGCATCTCTCCCAGAGCTGCTGGGAATGGTCTGGGGTAAATTCAGAGATCAGGAGTGATGTGCATAAACACGTACCTGCAGAGCCTAAACTGACCCTAGGAACCCTCCAGGACAAGGCAGGGCTTTGTTTCCAGAGCCCTGCCCAGGCAGACTAAGAGGTCCTGTCCCACCAAGGGGAGCCAGGCCTGTTCAGCCACGGCTGGGACACAGCTCCTGCTCACCCCAGTGCAGCTCCAGGGAGACTTTTCCTCTCTGGTGGCCATTCTGTCACCAATTACACACATCACCTGTGACCTGCCATCTGTCACACGCAAAGGTGGCTCTAGAGACGCTTCAGATCATCCAACAAAATCACATCTGCTGGAATTTTCCCCTTGAGAAAACACTGCCGCCCAAAACCCTCCTCTTTTGTGCAAAGATTTTTCTTTAACAGAACAGATTCCCCCCAGTGCTGCTGCTCCCACCTCTGAGAGCAGCCAAACCCTCTCTGGTGGAGCTGTCTGCCAGGACCTCCCTCATCTCAGGCCAGCATTGGCCTGCCACCATCACAGCATCAAAGTCAAAGAGGTCTGGAGCGAAGCTGGAGGCTGGGAAGGGCACAGATGGACAGCCCTGAGGGCTCAGACAGGCTGCTCCTGCTCACACAAGGCATGGCAGAGCCCTCTGGCACAGCCCTGGCAGCCCTGGTGCCCGGGATAATCACATTCCTGCCTGCCGTGGGGACTGCTGTTGAAAAGCCATGGTGACAGGCACAGCCTGTTATTACAGGTTTGAGCAGCTTCTCCCCAGCAGGGCTTGAAACTCAGTTTGGGCCTCCAGGCACTGCAAGCATCAAAAAGATCCATTTTCTCTGAGTGGCCTTCAGATCCCGAACACCTGGTGAACCACACGCTCCATGCAACCTTCAGAAATCCCTCAGGGTGGTTTTTTCCCACTTTAGTCCTTGCTCACCCTCCCTCTGTTCTCACAAGTGCTAGGAGTGATGCTCTATGGCTTCATCCCATTTTTGTTCTGCATCACTCCCCACACAGGCTGTCCTGGAGCTCAGGAAGGCTCCCTGGCAGGGCCTGTGCTCCCTTCCTATCATCCTGCAGATTCCTCTTCTTGTTTGGAGCATGGATTGGAAAACCCTCCAGAGAAGAAGGAATTCACAGGAAGAGGTCCCTCCTCATTCCTGAATACATCCCTCTGCCCCACAGGGCTGCCTGCCCTCAGCACGGATTTTATTCTTGTTGCTTGTTTCAGCATTAAATGAGGAAAAGGGAGCTCCATCTGTGTGTGGAAATCAATGTTTTACACAGCAGTGCTTTGCCAACCCAGGCTGATGTATAATATTTATAATATATAAATATATATGTATAATATATAAATTAATATAAATAAAGTAATAATATAAAATTTATTAATATATATATTTATTGTGACTCCTCGAGCTTGTTGAATTTCACCTTTCAAAGGGCTCCTCTGTTGTAATATGACATTTACACGCTGAGATGTTTAAGGTAGAAAAGGTGTGTTTAGTTCTGGATTTTGATATTTATAGAATTTTAAAATTGACAATGGATTGGAAGATGAAATTGTTATTTTTTTAATTACACTGTTTAAACTAACAGTTTATTAATTTTTTCTTTTTTAGAAAAAAACCCGAAACAATTATTATTTACATAAAATGCCTGGAAAACTCCATTACAAAAATGTAAATATCAAAAAGCTTAAAAGGACTTTAAAAAAACAGAGTAACACTCCTCAGAGGCGATGGCAGCTGAAAAGGCAGGACCTGGCTGCAGTGAAACCACGGGGGCAGCACAAAGAGAAGAGCTGGCACTGGTTGTATCAGCCTGAGACGAGCAATTGGCACATCCCTCTGGTGCAGGATGGATATCTGGGATGATGCCCGAGGTTTCACACCCTGGTGTTATCCTGAAGGTGATATCTGCTCCGCCAGTTGACTCCAAACCCGGCCTCTGCCTGCATTGATTATTCAAACACACTCTCAGGGCATGCCCAGGCTCAGCTCCAGCAGCCTGGGGAGGGGAATCAAGGCTTAGGAGAGCTCCTCAGAGCAGATCCAGCTCCCCCTCGAGTGGCCCAGATGGCCTGGGGGAGCCAACACACCTTGGCACAGTCCTCCTGGGGCTGTCCCAGCATGGCTCATCCCAGTCAGAGCAGCACAGAAGGGTTTGGGTAGGAAGGGACCTCCAAAGTCATCCAGTTCCACCCCCAGCCACAGGCAGGGACACCTTCCACCAGACCAGCTTGCTCCAAGCACCATCCAAACTGAAATAATTTTCTTTTTTTTCCTCCTATCTAGCTAGAGACCTCCCATCCTTCTTTGTCTCTTCTGTCTCATCTCCTCTCTGCCCTGATCAAGCTGCTGCTGGAAGCTAAAGAGGATCCTGACACTTCAGTGATTGCACTTTATCGCTGATTATATTCGCTGTCATCACATTTTACTTCTCCTGTCAGAGCGGCCCAAATGGGCTGCATTAAAATGATTCTCAACTCGACAGGGACCCAGCCCAAAGATTGCCAGAGTCAGGTTTTAAACCATACAGCCTTATTAGGTGATTCCTTCCCCTTCATCCTCAGGGAAATGTCCCATCTGGCCATTAGAATTGATGAGACTCCCTGTATTAATTTCACCGGGCTCAGATCAGCCCTTTAAATCTACCCATTAGCATCTCGAGTTAGATCTGCTACGTTATCAGGTTAAATACATTTTTACATCCCTTAACTCCTGCCAGCTCTGCTGAGCTGGTTTACAGAGCAGAGGAGAGCTCTGCCTTTCATTCCAGCTGCTTGATCTTCAACAGCTTCTTAATTACATCCTCATCAGACTCTGCTGGCAGTGACGCAAGAGCCAGCACTAACACAGAGCTCGCTCTATTCGGGGCCACTGTCCCACGCTGATCGTTTCTGTTGCTGCTAATCAAAGAAAAAGATCCTGGGGCACTTTTGAGGACCACACAGCAGCTCGGGATGCTCTCTGTGCAAAGCTATTTTTCAGGGCAGAATCACTAAATCGAACATTTGGCTGTGTCAGAAAGGATTTGGTCCAGCACGGGGGTTGGGGGAAGGTGTCCCTGCCCATGGGGGTTGGAACTGAATAATCTTTAAGATCCCTCCCAACCCAAACCATTCTGTGATTCTGTGACTCAGGAAGTTCCTCAAGAGCAGCATTCTCTGCTCAGCTGCTTGTTTATGTTTCTTGCTTACTTTAAGTTGTTGAAAGTTTATAGTGAAATTCACAGACCAATGAGAGCTGGCTTTTCAGGGCAAATTCTCAGATAAATCTCTTTTTAGGGGTTCTTGTTAAATACAAGGGGGAAACACTTCAGAACAAAACTTGGATGGGTTTTCTAACCACAATGCTGCTAATATCCTGGCTCAAAAACATTAAACTCCTCCTGGTGCCTTACTCAGGGTGAGTTCCCTTCTCTCCACAGAGCTTAACCAGAGGTTGGGACTGGCCCCTCTCTGCACCACGGGTGGGACCACCCCTCCTCACACCCGCGGGATCCCACTGCCAGGATCACCCCCTCTCCCCACCCGCGGGATCCCACTGCCAGGATCACCCCCTCTTCCCACCCGCGGGGTTCCACTGCCAGGACCACCCCTCTTCCCACCTGCGGGGGGTTCCACTGCCAGGACCACCCCTCTTCACACCTGCGGGATCCCACTGCCAGGATCACCCCCTCTTCTTCCCACCCGCGGGGTTCCACTGACGGGACCATCTCCTCTCTCCTTTCACGGGGTCCCACTGCCGAGACCATCCCCTCTCCCCATCCACTGGGTCCCGCTGCCAGAATCTCCCTCTCTCTCGACCTGCCGGGGATCCCACGGGCAGGACCGGCCCCTCTCCCCTCCCGTCACGGTCCCACTGCCAGGATCTCCCTCTCTTCCCACCCACGGCGGTCCCAAAAGTGGGATCACTCTTTCTCCCCGCCGGCTGGGGGTTCCACTAACGGGACCGACCCTTCTCCCCACTCGCCGAGGGTCTCACTACCGGGATCTCCATCTCTCTCCTCGGGCGGGGGTCACACGGGGAGGACCGGCCCCTTTTCTCACCGTCCGGACATCCCAGTGCCGGGACCATTCCCTCTCGCTACACACGGGCATTTCACGGCCGGGACCATCCCCTCTCCACACCGGCGGGGGTCCCAGTGCCGGACCATCCCCTCTCCCCATTCACGGGGGTCCCAGTGCCGGACAATCCCCTCTACCCATTCACGGGGGTTCCCTTGCCGGGACCATTCCCTCTCCCCACCCATGAGCATCCCACTGCCGGGATCATCCCCTTTCTCCATTCACGGGGGTCCCACTGCCGGGATCATCCCCTCTCCCCATCCATGAGCATCCCCCTGCCGGGACCATCCTCTCTCCCCATTCACCATCCCCCTGCCGGGACAATCCCCTCTTCCCCGCGGCGGGCCCGGGCCGCGCCCTGCCCGTGGGTGCGGTGCGTGCCCCCTCCCCTCCCGTGCCGAGCCGTGCCGTGCCGGGCCCGCCCCCCGGCCGGTGCCCCCGCGGAGCCGGGACCGGGCTGGCGGCACCCCCGCCCCCGGGCCGGCGCCGCCCGGGCAGTGCGCAGGCTCGGCTCGGCTCCGCACACCCCATCATGGCGCTGCGGCGGCCGGAGCTGCTCCGGCTCCTGCTCCTGCCCCTGCTCGGTGAGTACCGGCCGGCAGCGCCCGCACCGCCCCGCACCGCCCGCCGCCCGCCCCGCCACCCGCGGACCGCGAGGCGCTGCTCCCGTCCGGATCCCGGAGCCGGGGAGGGAGGAGAGATGCGGTGTCCCTGTCCCGATCCTAGAGTCAGGGAGGGAGGAGGGATGCGGTGTCCCTGTCCCGATCCCCGAGTCAGGAAGGGAGGAGGGATGCGTTGCTCCCGTCCGGATCCCAGAGTCAGGGAAGGAGGAGGGATGCAGTGTCCCTGTCCCCATCCCGGAGAGAAAGAAGGAGGAGGGATGCGCCGCCCCGGTTGTGATCCCAGGGAAAGGGGGAGATGCGCTGGCCGGTCGGGATCCCGGGGCAGGGAGGGAGGAGGGATGCGCTGCCCCCGTCCCCATCCTGGAGTGAAAGAAGGAGGGATGCTGCCGCGGTTTCGATCCCAGGGAAAGAGGGAGATGCGCTGCCCCCGTCACCATCCGGGGCAAGGGCAAGGATGCGCTGCCCCTGCCAGTGCCCTTGCCCCTGCCCCTGCCCGTGTTCCTGCCCCTGCTCCTGTCCCCTCTCCTGCTCCTGTCCGTGCTCCTGCCCCTGCCCCTGCTTCTGCTCCTGCTTCTGCCCCTGCCCCTGCTCCTGCCCCTGCCCCTGCCCCTGCCCCTGCCCCTGCCCCTGCCCCTGCCCTTGCCCCTACCCGTGTTCCTGCTCCTGCTCCTGTCCCCACTCCTGCCCCTGCCCGTGTTCCTGCTCCTGCCCCTGCCTGGCCCCGGGAAGGGAGGGCAGGGGAGGGATGCACTGGCCCGAGCGCGGGGGATGCGGGGACAGCGTGGGAGCCGCCGGGATGGGGACGGGCCAGCACTCGGGTCCAGGGCCGGCCGGCAGCAAGGACCCGCCGGATGCTGCAGGGAGCGTGGGACACGCACAGGACAGGGGGAAACATCCCAAAACCCAGCTCAGCAAGGAGCGGGTCCAGGGCTGAGGGTGCCAGGAATGTGCAGGCTCGGCAGGCAGGCAGGGCGGACACTAGTGCCTATTCAAGACCAGGCACAGGCGCCTATTGTTCGGGGGGCCCCGCATGAATGTTTGCAGTTTTAATTGCAAAAACATTTGCTAATTCCGCTCAGGAATGAATTTGGGCTCATTTGTTGTCTGGCTATTAATAGCTGGGGGGATGAGGAGGGGGACAGCAGCCGGTGGGCTCGTGTTGTCCTCCCCCCCTCTGCCCAGATGGCAGGAGGAGAAGATGGGGTGGAGTGGGGTTAGGCTGACAACCAGCCTACAGCTGAGTACCAAAATACACGGGGCTGAGCGTGTACACACTCACCAGTCACTGTTTTGGGTCAACATTCAAGGGAGTGAAAGGAAATATTTCAAACAGTTTATCTAAGGACAAAAAACACTCCTCCAGTGACTCCAGAGAACTCACAGAGTCGCTTTGGGTCTGGAATAAAGTGAGATTTGGGCACTATTTACCCAATCAGTCCGTGGAGGGGTGTGAAGATGACTCTGACACTCATCCCCAACAAGCAGAGGGTTGTCACGCGCTCCAGGCTCTGGTGTTCACTTGCTTGGCTGTGGTTTGGAGCAGAAACAGCTTCAGCAGGAGAAATCAGGAGTGCCTGATCCCAGAGCATCACACGGTCTGCCCAGTGCTAGCTCTGGATTCAGCTGCTCCCTTTGAATGGGAAAAACCACAGATTTAACACGACTTTCTCTGGCAGAGGGGCAGCAGGGTAGAAAGATGCCCCATTTCCTTCTTGTGTTGGGTGAGCAGAGCCCAAGTGTCCTGTTGAATCTGGCCTAAAAGATAGGAGGAATGGAAACAAACTCCAGATATTTCTGTGCTTCTTCAGACAGACAGTAGTTGCTAAAAGCAGCCAAACCCCAGTGGTTTCACACCTCTGCCTGAGAGCATTCACCTGGTGAGTGAACCCAGCGGTGCCAGGCTTTGCTTTCCATTAAATTCAAAGTCAGAGTGCCTCATCCTGTGTTGCTTTCCAGTAATGTTTGAATGTGGGGTCATAAGCTCAAAAGATTGGGCAGAGTGAGGTTGAGAATAAAAAGGTTTCTTCCATCATGCTTGACTTGAGGTGCTGGGGGCACCCCACTAAAATAGGGTTATGCTGCCAGCAGTACATAAAATTAGACATGCACTGAAGCCTGCAGGGCTGGTGCTGGATAGTGGGATGGGAGTGTGACTGGAAGGAAGTGTTTGTGCCAGCTGATTACTTGGGGGAGAAAAAAGAAAAAGGCATGAAAAGAAGGAGACAAAGCTCCCAAGATGCTGAGATCCCAAGTCTCACCTGCTCTAGACTCTGAGGTGCTGCTTTGACTCCCGAGGGCTGAGAGCTGGGCTTGCCTCCTGCTGTGTGTTGCTGCCAGAACAACCCCTGTTCTTGCTCGTGGCCTTAAAACATTGCCATGGAAGGGGAGCCAGTGAAGCATGGAGCGTTCAGAGCATTCCCAGCTCTAGGCACTGAGAGCCTCTAAAGGTTCTGCACATCAGGGAAATGCCATGGCCACGATTAAAGCAGCAGAAGCTCTCGGCGGTGCTGATGGAGAGCGGGGCTCACGGCTGACAGCAGTTCTACCTCCAGCTCTCTCTCCTTGCCAGCTTCCCCGTGGAAACAAATATTTGGATTTTGGAGGATTTCACGGGCTGGGCTGAGGGCAGAGCTGTGGAGACCCTCCCAAAACTCTCGAGTATTTCCTGTTGAAAATAGAACATGCTGTTAGCTTGTAGTCCTTGATGGGGAGATAATGGGCAAGTCCCAGGCACATTTCAGTTTTAAAGCTCATTATATTCAAATCTCCTTTTGATTTAATTCTGAGGGCTTGGTAATAGGTTGGATTTCGCAAAAGGCTTTTTAAAATCTATGGAGTAGAAGTTCTCATTTCCTTCTTTTTTTTTTTTTTTTTTTAATATATGAAGTCCATCTGTCCCAGCCACCAACAACTGTTCTGAGTCAGCTGTCAGTGCCAAAATCCACTCGGAGGAAATGTTGTTAGCTCCCTTGCAGTGATGATGAGTTGCTTGTTGGTATTTTCTGATGGGAAGTATTTGTAGTATCTCTTTCTTTTCAACAGGCAGTAAAAAACCGGGACAAACGGCTTTGAGAGCCCTGCCAAAATCAGATGCTTAATAACATCTTCCAAAAAATTCCTAGGAAGGGCTTGGTGTTCCTTTTTGGGTAAGCAGGGTCTGGCATGGCCACCACAGAGTGGTTGGATGCACATCTCCTTTACAGCTGTTGACAAAGAACGTGACACCAGCACATTCCCTCTTGCCCTGAATGCTTCTGAGAATTTCTTGGTTGCTGAAACACGAGGAGATCCAAAGAGTAAAATGTGTTTGCTTTAGTCTGTGGACTGAGATGTTGCTCTGCTTTGTGAGCTTGGGTTCTTCCAGTGTTTATTTTCTCTGTACAAGTTGAATTCTGGGTCTCTTGGCCTGCTGCTGTTGTCTTTCAATTATCCGTCCACACACGGAGGATTTGCACCAGGGACGCGCTTGGAGTTGCCAAAAAATCACCTAAACAAGTAAATAAAGCAGAATGAGCTGCTGCATTTAGCTCCACCAACAAGGACAAAAGCTGTGGGTGGCCTCCTGCCAGTTTGCCCCTAACTTTAGCCATGCCCAAAGGGCACAGCAATGATCAGCCCCCACTCGCTCCCGCTCCCCTTGCAGCTCTCTTGGATTATTAGTTAAGTTTCTCTTGCAAATTGGGCTGGCTGCTGGCTCTTCCTCTGCCATCAGTGTTTGTGTGTGGAAGCAGCACTGGCCTCCCAGTTGTATATTTAGAGCTAATGCTTCACAGTTGATTGCATCAAGCCCTGATGATCCGGAGAAGGTTCGTGAACTCCTTAGGGAGCCAGCCTGGAGTGGTGGGAGGGAGTTAGCGAAGGCAAAGATTTCCACAGGCCAGCAGCATCCCGAGTCCTCAAGAGTCCTTGTCTGCACAACAAGAGCTTGTGTTGCCAACATGCCCCTCAACGAGGTAAAACCACTGCTCTGTGCAAAAAAAGAGCCGGTGGCCAGCTTGGAAACTGCTGTTTGTGCGAAAGGAGATGAGTTCCAGATATAAAATTAATTAGGATAATTACATTCTCAATCTGGCTTCTCTATCGACGGGAATTTGAGCTGCAGCGTCTCCCCCTGATTGATAAGGGCTGGTTGCCTTCCCTCAGGGCCCCCAGGGAGTATCATGTTTTTGTGAGGCAGGATCAAACCCCAGCTAAGCACTAAACATCGCTCCTGGGAGGTGGAGGAGTCAGGGCGTGTGCAACAAGCCCCAGTCCCTGGCTGAGTCAGGCACGGCCTCAGAACCAGCTAATGGCTTTAATTGCACTAATGAATGTTCTGGACACGGCCTGAAATTCCCCCCAAAGGGCCTGGATTGCTGCTTGGGTGCAGTTCTGGCAATAGCTGTGCTTGGGGCAGAGGAAATACCTGCTGGGTCACAGAGCTCCAGCTCCCTGCTGGAAACCAGAGGTTTCACTTTGCAGAAGAATAAATAATAGCATAAAAACTGGACCTTTTTACCTTTTTTTTTTTTTTTTTTTTGGCTGGAAAGCTCAGGTCTTTGTTTGCTTGTGACCCTTCAGAGCACCAACAGGAATAACCTGAGGGGAGAGGTGTGGTTTGGAGAGTTTCAATTTTTTTTTTTTTTTGTGGGGACTTAGCCAAATAAATCTGTGGGGAACAGGACAGCGAGGAGTTCATGGAGTCCATTCCTTGGGTTTCACCAAAATCAGTCTGGGATACAGGACAGTGAGGAGTTCATGGAGTCCATTCCTTGGGTTCCACCAAAATAAATCTGGGATACAGGACAGTGAGGAATTCATGGAGTCCATTCTTAGGGTTCACCAAAATAAATCTGGGGAACAGGACAGTGAGGAATTCATGGAGTCCATTCCTTGGGGTTCACCACAATAAATCTGGGGAACAGGACAGTGAGGAGTTCATGGAGTCCATTCCTTGAATTACACCAAAATCAATCTGGAGAACAGGACAGTGAGGAGTTCATGGAGTCCATTCTTAGGGTTCACCAAAATCAATCTGGGATACAGGACAGTGAGGAGTTCATGGAGTCCATTCTTGGGGTTCACCAGAACACTGGTGTCAGGGTTTATCAACTCCTCACAAGCTCCTGCTTCCCATTTCAGGGGTCAGGCAGCCTCTTTGGGGAATAAACACTGAGGGAGGTGTATTTTAAAGGTGTTTTCTGCTCAGGGACAGCCAGCTGAGGTCCTGCTGTCACTTTGGTGGCCTTGCTGCCTCTCTGAGGAAGCTTTGTGTGACTCCTGGGCAGGACTTCAGCTGTCCAGCACAGGGAGGGCAGCACCAGGACAGCTGCAAATGGAGCTGGAGTCGTGTTCTTCAGAGCAACATCCTCAAAAAAAACCCCAAAACAATATGTAAAAAGTGAGTTTTGGAGGGGGAAGCTCCTCTGCAGTTCCCCAGTGTCTTGTCAAAGGTGCTTCTCTGCTGTGTTGGGAATTGCTTTAGGTGCATGTTCCAAACCAGAGAACAGGCAGAGAAAAGAGCAGCAGAGGCAGGAGCAAAATTTATAAATGGGAGTTGGCCAAAAAAGAGCCCCAAAACAAAAACAAATAAACAAACAAACAAACCCCAAACCAAACAACTGAAAAAAAACTGAAAAAAAACCTGAAAAAACAAAAACATCCCCAAAAAACCCCCTACCCCACCCCCCAAAAAACCAAACCAAACCAAAAAACCAAAAAAAACCCCAAAAAATCCCCAAAACAACAAGTATTTTGGAAATTTCTCCAGGTGCTGAGAGCACAGTTGGGTTGGGTTCTCATGAACTCGCCTGTAAAATGCTGTCAGATGAGAGTCCAGTCAGCTCTGGGCTGGCACTGGCTAATCAAAGAGAAACTAAGGCACATACATGTTGTAACCTGACAGCCCACAGGTACTTCAGATAAGCTCGAAAAATTAATGGGAATTGTTCTGTCATGCAAGAATTGCTTGTCAGTATAAATAATCCCAGGTATTGGGCTCTGTGGTGCTCCACATGGGCTGGAGCACAGGGCTTAAGACTCAGTTACAAGGGGAAATGAAGGTTTTTCAGAGCACCAATAGATGAAATTAAATTGTGTTCAGATAATGCTTAAGGTTTTCTTTTATTTATTTATTTTTTTTTTTAAGTCATAAATCCTAGGGATTTCAGAGTTAAAGCCAGAACATGCTGGAACCCACTCCCTTCAATGTACCTGATTATTCCAACACAAATGTGAGATCAGCAGGTTTTTTAAGAGTCCTCTTAATTCGTTTGGGCACAGCTGGCTCATTTGAAGACACTGAGCTTTAAAACTGCAGCATGCCAGGGACTTACTCTGTCTTTGGCACGAGGCTAAAAGGCAGCAGTGGACAATGTTCAGCAGTATTTCAAGATTTTTAATCACACTATTAAAAATATATTTCGTTGGCCTAGGTAAGATTTTCTGCTGAGCTGGAGAAATCCACTGAAATCTAAGGGGATTTTGTTCCTATTACTAGGCTGGGTTTCTAATGCCCGTGACCTCCTCTGAAAATCCCTGCCTTAATAAACTTTGGGCAATTTCTTATATAAGTGGCCAGTATTTGACAGAGAGGATGTAAATCAGGACGCTCTTAAGCTCTGTTTTGAAGGGTGGGAGTGAAATACTTCTAAAATTTCAGGTGTGCTGAAAGCACTTGACTTCCCTGCTCTCTCCCATTGGCACATCTAATTAAGTTGCCATTTTTGCTGCTCTTGCCCAGTAAATCTCAAGATGTTCAGCCATGAGGTGCTGAAGGAGCCCATGAAAATCCCACATATCCAAAGGCAGTCAGGAGTTGTGTTTCATTGGAATAAGGCTGGCAAGCAAGGTCATGGAGGAGAGCTCTTTTTTACCTTTTAACAGAGAAGCAGAGCTCTGCACAGCAGTCCTGCTTTTTATTCCCAGTGGAAAGGTTCCTGCCACTTTTCATCCCTCCAGGGTGGCTGCGTGTTCTCTCAGACCTGGAGTGGAGGTGGCTGCACAGCAGAGAACTTAATGATTTTGTCTGTAAATGGCCAAGATCTTTCAGCCCCAAAATCACCCGTGGAGACAGCATTTATTGTTTTGCCAGGATGTTATCCTTGGAAAACAGAGGTTTGATGGATGCTGCTGCTGGTACCTGCCTTACAGAACAGCTTCTGTTCACAGCTGTTTGCTGAGGGCTGACCAAAAAAAAAAAAAAAGAGAAAGAAAAATCAAAAACTCACTGGGAGCTCCCCAAAAGATTAATTCATGGTTCTATCAGGCTGCCATAAAGATGAGGAGCGTTCCTGGGAGTATGGGATGATAACTGGCTGTGTGAATCGTGGTGCTGCAAAGAGTCCTTGTGTCCACAGCAGCTTTTCCCACGTACCCCAGGGCCCATTAAGGAGATTGCTGCCTGCTAATGGACTTCCTCCTGAGGCTCTGGCTGCTGACACTCTCCTGAATGATTTCCTGCAGCTCACACGGCAGGGAAGGTGTTGCAAAGTCCTGCAGCTCTTGCTGCTTCTGTGAAAAAGCTTTTATCCCCTCAAAGGGAACTTATCAACAGCTATTTTTAATACACACTTAAATCTTTGCTTTAATCTTTTTCTTCCTTATTGATCTTCAGCAAAAACCTGGCAGATAAATATTTCTTTATGCCCACCACGTTGTTTGGAGCTGGTTATTTTTAGAGCCTGGAAAACATCCGCTCTGTGCTAGGGAGGTCCTGGGCATCTTGGAAAGGGAAGTCCCAGCTCTGTGCTCTGGAAGTCTGGTCTGGCCCAGCCTGTGGGAGCCCTTGGGAGAGGTTGTTGAGGTGTTTAGGTACCAGCAGAGTGGAAGGAGTAAGGCACCCACCCCTGTCTCGGGAGTCTCTGTGGTCAGGATGACCCTGAGATGTGTCAGAGGGTCTCTGTTCTCAGTTTGGCAGTGGAAGAAGGAGTCAGGATTCTTCAGCTCTGGTTTTCAAGGCTGTTTATTTTCTCATATCTAGTACATTCTTTCTCTGACCTTCTGAGGTCCGTTCAGCAGGTCAGTCCATGGGACACTGGGTGGTGTTATCTTTTTATACTAAAAACTATGTCTACTTTATTTACAATAATTTTCCAATACCTATCACCTATGTTAGACAGTGAGCTTCTACTCTAAACCAATCCAAAAGTGCCACCATCACCCAGAAGATGGAGGCCAGGTAGAAGGAGAAAGAAGGACAGGACATGTCTGAATTCCTCCATCTTGGCCTCTGAACCCCATTCTAAAACCCCCAAAATTCTACTTCTCACCCTGTGCCAAACTAACTATCATTCTACTTAAAATTCTGTGGCTTGAAAATCCTCATATAAGGTTGGTAATTTTTTCCATGGGTCAAAATCAAAGGCACAGGGGTCTTGGGCTCTGTGCCAAGGTCTCTGAGCCCCTGGCAGGGGCTCGAGCCAGAGGGATGTCCTGGGTTCTGAGACCCCTGTTAGTGTCTGTGGGGAGACATGAGCCATGAACAGGTTGGTTTCACCCACCTTGCTGATCTAGAGGCTCCCACACAGCGCAGGAGGTGCTGCTTTCCCTCCCTCTTTGCTGTTAGCTGCTCTGCTGAGGTTGCAGGTGGTGGATGTGGATGGGGCTGCTCTGATTTCCCGGTGAGGCGATGCCTGATCTCCTTCAGAGATGATGGAGTTGCCTTTGAACTGGCAGAGTGCCTCGTAATCGCCTACTGAGCCTCGTGGGCTCTCTCTCAAGCAGAGCTGGCAGTTTGAGTTGGTAAACATCCTTCTGGAGCTGGTGTTTTCCCTTCATTTTGGCCAGTTTTCAGCATCCCATAAATCTCAGGGCAGCATGGAGCTCTGCCTGCTGGAGCTGCCTGCCGTGTGCTGGAGGGGAGCTCGCACCAGGTACCAACCCCTCCCTGCTGCCATCAGAAATGCTCTGCTGGGCCTGGCCAGCACACAGCTGTCCTCTCCCACACAGCAGGGCCAGAGGAGCCCTTTGAAGTCCGTGCTGGGGCTGGCAGCAGCTCCCGAGGCACCCGGTACCCCCCTCTGCCACGGCCAACTGCTCCTCCAAGCCAGCAGCTGAGCTGCCACCGGGGCTGATGGTCCTGCAGGGCTGGGGCTGTGCCAGGGGCACAGGGCTGGTACTGTCACACTGTCTGAAAAATCCCTTCACCAGGATTTCTCTCCTGGGAAGCTCCAGCTTCTCCCTGTTTCGCTCCTCTGGAATGTGATTTGGAGAATTGTTTACCCAGCATGTGAATTGTTTTTAATTCATGTCCAATCACAGCCAGCTGTGTCGGACTCTCTGAGTCCGTCCTGAGTTTTTATTACCATTCTTGTCTGGCCTTCTGATGTCTCCTTTCTCTTTCCTTAGTATCATTTTAGTATATAATTTTCTTTTAATATAACATAAAATTATAATATACTGAATATAATATAAAAATATAATATAATGAATATAATATAATAGATATAATGAATAGAATAGAACAGAACTGAACAGAATAGAATAGAATAGAATAGAATAGAATAGAATAGAATAGAATAGAATAATAAATCAACCTTCTAAGAACTTGGAGTCAGATTCTCATCTCTCTCCTCGTCCTGGGGACCCTCACAACACCACAACAATTAACAATCACAGTTGGTGTCCCCGGGTGAGTGACACCCCAACAGAGGGGACTCCAGATTCCAGTTTATTCCTGAGCATGGGAGGATTTGGGGGTTTTGGGGGCTCTTTGCCCCTGTCCCAAGGCGTGCTCATTGCCCACCAGCATCCTGCTGCTGCTGCACAATAGGGATTGTTCTCCCTGCCTGGGCAGGCTCCCGCTGCTCTGCTGCAGGCTCCTTGATCCTCCTCTTTCTGCAAATATTTGGAACAGATCCTTTTTGGCTGTTTTGACAGTTTGACTCAGCTATTAAATGACAAAAGCGAGCTGGAGCCAGGTTCACCGTGGTTACAAGCAGCTCTACAAAGAGGGGAGCTGAGGGTCAAATGCAGACACGGGGCTGTGTGGGAGAGGTCCTGGCCTCGAGGCTTGGTCCTGGAGCAGGGTTGGATGCAGCAGCTCTGCCTGCAGCATGCAAGGGCATCCCTAACCTTTGCTGGCTGTGACACTGCGCAGTCCCGAGGAGAGCGTGGTTTTGCAGTGACAAATATGCCATCGTTCTGGCTGCTTCCCTGTTCCCCAAGAGCTGTTCAATTCCTGGCTCGTCCTCGGTCACTTCTGAGGCACACATGCTGTAAGTCTCACATCTGTCACTCAGCTCCATGTCCTGGACATGAGGCAAAGACTCTCTTGGCTATCAAGGCTTCTCTCTTTCCTCCCTCCTGAGTTTCCTCATGGTATCTGTGCCCCTCATTGAAAAGCAGTAGCTCCTTCAAAGGAAGCAGGGAAGCCCATTTGCAGAATTTACAGCTGCTTCCCCAGGCTAGAGTGTCCTGCTCTTTAAGAGCAAGTTTTTAAGCGTGTTCTTAAGTGGGAAGATAAGTGGTGTTGGGATCCTTTCATCTTCTGGCTCAGAGCAGGCTGGAGATTACTGAGAAGGGGATGACAGCAAGGAAGATGCATAGGCACCTTTGGATTTAATTCCTACTTTGCAAGGCAGTCTTTAAAGCACATCTTGGGTGGGAACAGAGGCTGGTAAAATAAAGCTGGGCCTTCCCTTCTCAGCATATGTCTCTGAGGCAGATCCTCCGTGTGTGCCAGCAGACTGAGCCGGGTTCTCCATCTCTGAGCCCTCCTTCTGCTGCTGACATTCGAGGGACTTGGCTGGGGCTGTCTCTAGACACTGTTTCGGCTGGTGATTTCATTTGCACATTTCTCTCTCCTGTTTTTTTTTTTTTTAGCAGTCCCTTTGCACATTTGGGCTGTGCTTTAAACAGCGCGGCGCTCGCAGCCCCGCACGTGATGGGCTGAGCTGCATTCCTGTGCCAGGGGCTGCGAGACAGCACCCTCAGCCCAGCGTGGGGGCAGGCTCCAGAGCCCTCCCAACAGACCCTGCATTCAGCTCCAGAATTCCTGCCTTAGCCCCTCGGCTGCTGGCTGCAACAGGTGGCAAGCACATGCCTGTGGGGGTCTGTGCTGGGGGTGGTCTTCAGGGTCAGCTGTGTCACAGAATCACAGAATCGTGAGGTTGGAAGAGACCTCTGAGATCATCGAGTCCAGCCTGTGCCCCAACACCTCAACTAGACTGTAGCACCAAGGGCCATGTCCAGGCTTTTTATAAACACATCCAGAAATGGTAATTCTGCCACCTCCCTGGGAAGAGCATTCCAGTACTTTATTATTCTTTCTGTGAAAAATTTCTTCCTCATATCCAGCCTGTCCCTTCTCTGCCGTAGCTGGAGGCTGTGTCCTCTGGTTCTGTCCGTGCTGCCCTGTGGAAGAGACCAACCCCACCTGTCTGCAGCCTCCCTTCAGGAGTATGCAGCCCACATTCCTGCTGCATCCCCCTGCCTCACCTTCTGGCCCAGCTGGCCCTGGGCCACCCAGCCCAGAGGTTGCTGGCCACGTCCACGTGCTGCTTGTGGAGAACAAACCACTGGAAAGTGGGGTGTCTGTGTGCTGAGCCTGCCCCAGCCTGCTGCCTGCTGCTCCGAGGGAGCGGGGAAGGCAGCTGGGGCAGAGGGTGTCAGATGCTCCCCAGCGCTCGGGGCACACACACGCTGTGTCCCACACCCTGTGCAGCTCCAGAGGCTGCTCCACAGCAGGACATTGCACAGGCTCTGCTGGGAGCACTGGGGCTGGCGAGCTCCCGGCCATGCCAGACCTAGAACAGAGGTAAAAGTGGAGCTGTTTGAGCCAGGGAGTTCCTTGGCAGGGCTTTGGCACAGTTTGCAGGCGAGCAGGATCCAGAGGAGGCGGTTCCTCCTGCCCTGGGAAGCCCAGATCCAGGTGCTGCTGTTGATTTTCCTGTTGTGTTTTCAGGCACTTCTGCTCCCAGCTCTCTGCGTGGTGCCAAGCGTCTCACAGACGAGTCTACAAACCTTCCCACAGCAAGCCCCACATCCCTGCCCCTCAGGCTCTCTCTGGGGAGCTGCTGCAGCTGGGCAGGGCTGGCTCTGCCACCCTGGACCTGCATGCCAGCCCCAAGTGTGAGCAGCGGCTGCAGCTCCCTCTGGGATCAGCCCCCAGTGCCTCTGCACCTCGCTGTTACTCAGCACTTTTCCCTGACAGGGAATTAAGTAGGATTTCTAGGTCATTGTGGGGCTGTCAGGAGGAATCGTCTCCTGTAGACCTCATTATCAAGGCTCTTTCTGCAATGCCAGACTTCAGAACAATTGCAGCCTGCTTCCCTAAACACTGACTAATGAGACAGAGCTGTTAGCAGCAGTTTGCTAAATAAAGGCTGTTTCTGCCTGAGACAGAATAAAGCCAGACGGGATTTTCTTAGCTGTCTCTCACACAGGAGGTATTTCAAAGGACCCTGATTAAAATAATGAGGTAGATGCTGCTCTCGTGGTGGCTGCGTGGGGTCAGTGCTCGATGCCAGCACCAGGTGCTTCCCCGCAGCAGGGACTTTAACTTGTGCTCAAGCAACCTGAAATTCTCTCCTTGCTTTCAGGGTATCCTGAGCCTCTCCCTGAGCTCCTGTGCCTTTGTCCTGAGCTGGGTGCTGAGGACCCAGCCTCCCTGCCTTTCCTTGGGTGTCACAGGGAGATGTTCTGTGATCCCCAGCTTGCAGCCAGGCTGGCCCAGCATTCACACACGTGGCTTTGGGAAGACAGCTGAGCAGAAGAGACAAGTGTGACAAGTGTGACAAGTGTGTGGCAGCTTTTGAGAGGAGCTGGGGGGCTGCAGCCTGCCCAGAGGAGACAGGTGAGATCTCAGCTTGTATCTGGGCTGAGCAGAAGGGCAGGGTACAGCCAGGTGACTTCTGTTGATGTGCCTGTAATGAGATTTTTCATCCTCCCTCTCTTGCTGTTGTCAGAAGGGCCTGGATTAAAGATAAAGTCTGGAGCATGATGGGATGAGTCCTTGCCTCTGGCTGGAGCAGGCACAGGAGGGCTGGGGAGTTTTCCCTGGCCAGTTTTGTTTGAAGAGGTGCTTTGATGTGGCAGTGGGAGTCCATGGAAGGTACATGGTGTCTAGACAGGTTTTTCTTACTCTCTGTTGTTATCTCTGAAGCAGCAGGAATGGTGCCAAGCAGGCTGAATGGCTCCAGAGGCAGAGCTGTTTCTAGAAAGATGGAAGATGGTTCTTCAGGAGAATCCAGGACTGCTCTTGCCAGACCCTGGCTGAACCTCTTGCAGGTGGAACCTGGATCCCTTAATTGCAGGTAGATGCTCCTAAGAGTGAGCAGGAGAGGTCCAGGAGGTGGCCAGTGTGTCTCCAGTGAGCTGGCAGGGCAGAGAGGTGCAGGAGAGCTCTATGAGCAGTGCTGTGGCTGGCAGGTTGGGGATCCAGGGTGATCCAGTCAATTCTGGCAGCAGCAGAGTGCTGAGAGAAGGCTCCCTTGGTCTGGCTAGCTGGAGGGAGGCAGGACTTGCCCAGCAGAGCTGGCCTGGGTGCCCAGTGGCTGCTGCAGTGGTGGTCTGTGCCGTGGAAGGCAGGCTGGGTCTGGAGAGACCTGTGGCTGGCTGGCAGGCGCTGCTCTCAGCGCTGTCTCTGATATGCCATCTCCCCAGGCTCTTTGGGAGGGGAAGTGGAGACTGCATTCAAATGCCTATTGTCTGTCCTTCAGCTGGGAGCAGAGCCAGGAGAGAGAGAGGTGCTGGCAGCATCTGATCCAGGGGCAGATGCGAGGGGAAGCACACTCATCCGTGAAACGCTGGCACTGGGATTTCACAGGAGCCTCAGAGGTTAAGTGCCATGTGCTGGAATGCACACATGAAGGTCAGGAGAGAAATCCAGGGCTCCTGGGATTCCTGCAGGGCTGGGGGAAGCTTTTTGCAGGCAGCTCTTGCCACAGGCCTTGTGCAGCATCTGTGTGCTGTCTGGGCTCCTGCTGCCCTGGCCCCAGTTGTTGCAGCATGGCCATGAGGAGGGCAGAGCCACGCTGTGCCAGGTTTGGTGTCACCTGGGAAGCCTCAGAGCGGCGCAGGTGAGCTCAGCCCTGTCCTACAGCTGCCAGGTTCTGTGAGCTGAGCATCCCCAGCCCTGCCTGTCCTCTCCCCCTGCCAGAGCAGGGCTTGAGCACAGGTTTTGAGCAGAGCTGGAAACGTGGCACCGAGGCTCGGAGCAGCCAAGAGCCCAGCTTGCTCCTCTGTGTCAGGGCTGGCTTCTGTGCTGCTGTGGGGAGTGCAAATATGTTCCCAATCTGTTTGCTTCGCTGACATGGCTCCAAGACACACAGGGAGCAGACACACTGCCCAAGAAGGGGCCATTGTTACAGGGACCTTCCTGACTTCATCCCCAGCATCCACAGAGCTCAGTGCTCCCGGGTGCCCCAGCCTGAGCTGCACATTAGCACAGACAAGGCAGGGGTTTGCTCCTGCTTTACTCAATTTGTCCATCCGTGTGCCCTGATCTGGCCCTTTGATTTCTGTGCTGATCTCTGGCAGGCAGGTATTAATTCAAGCTGTAGATAAAAGCAGTTCTGAGCGTTGCCTCCCTGAGAAGCAGCCCAGACATCGAGTGACACATTGCTAATTGCAGCCAGGCAGACAGATAGCAGTGCTGGAGGCTGAGCAGCCAGGAGCCAGGGGCTGGCGTGCTGATGGACAGGTTGGGGTTTTGGCCAAGGAAGAATGAAGGCCCCAAGAAAAGCAGAGAAGAGGAAGGGAGTTACCTCATTTGTTTTCAGCAGGGTTGTCCTCTGAGAGGTATTTCCTTAAGCTTTATACAGTCCGAATTTAGTCGCAACTTTTATGAACAATAAAGGCTTCCATGGTTTCCCTCGGAGGAACTGGAACGAATCCAAATAGATTTTAGTCCTGAGAAGCAGATCCTGTTATTAATGTCAGCCTAATCATTTCTTTCCATCTCCTTCCCACCTTTCTTGCCATTCATGCTTCTAAAGCCTCCGGGCAAGTTACCAAGTCCCATCTACCCCTTTGAGCTGTTCCTGACTTTAGAGCCTCCCCTGGCTTTTTGAGGGCATTTCATATGCCTGCCCCAGGCTGGAGTGGAGACTGTCCCGTGCCTCAGGAGAGAGCTGGCAGTGTGACACACGAAGCCCAGGGATGGCAGGGCAGTGGCACAGAGCTGAGCTGGACCAGGGGCCAGCACGTGCTGCTGTGCCTGTGTCTCCCTGGGAAAAGGGCCCCTGACCAGCGCTCCACTGGGAGCATTCGGCTGAGAAAATTCTCTGCTAAAAATAGCAGCAGATGATGTTTAAGGAGAAAAACAAGGCAGGGTCTGGGAGAAGTTGGTTCCCAGATATGTGGCTAATTCAACTCCCCCAGGACAAGTAATCTTTTAACCCCCTCTGTGCCACTGTTAAACAGCCTTGCCCTGCTCCGGAATCCAGGCTGGGGTGAGCCAGGATGGGTTTTGTCCTCTTTGCTCTGACACAGCATTACTCCCTTCCCTCTCCCCCTGCTCATTTATGCTGGCATCTTCCTAATAGCTCTGTGTGTCATGCTTTTCATCTTTATCTGTCTGTGACTTCACTTGGGCTCCCTTTAATTCCCCGGTGCACTTCCTAAGAAAATAATCTCCCCTGAACCCTGCGGCGCTTCTCCCCGCGCAGGTTGGCAGCCTGTGCTTGCTCAGGCTGATGTTAACAAGGGAAGTCTTTGCAGATCTGCTCCTGTGATCCAGGGCTGCCCCTAAAATCACATCTCTGAGCCTGCACGCAGCTCGTCGAGTGCCTTTCCCCCCTTGTGGGGCTGCGTCCTTTGTTCTGACGGATTCGCTGCAAAGCTTCAAAGCTGCCTGGCGGAGGCCGGCCGCGGTTCTCCCGCCTGGAATGACGGCAGAGGGATCTCTGTGAGCTCTTGGTGTGCTCACAGGCAGCTGGGGATGTTCCCTGGGTGCCTGCAGCAGGCTCCTGCAGCGTTCATTTGTGCGTGTTTCGCCGGCGCGTTAGCGAGACAATTGCGGTTGGTACCCGGGGCTGGAATTATACGCACGCGGGGAAGGAAAAAAAGGCAAAAATTACACTGTAAAATTGGAGGAAATGTTCTTAAAACGAGAGCTGCTTTCAGTCTTGTCATAAATGATTTCTCTGTGTGCTTGCTCACGCCCTCTCCTGTTCCCTT
This sequence comes from Fringilla coelebs, assembly GCF_963513975.1. Lineage (NCBI taxonomy): Eukaryota > Metazoa > Chordata > Aves > Passeriformes > Fringillidae > Fringilla > Fringilla coelebs. Next base: position 4,305,848 of record NC_140051.1, on the reverse strand, counting down.
CTCCAGCCTACTCCCGGCTCTTGGCTCGGATGACTGCTGCTCTCTTCCCAACTCCCATTTTCCACAGGAAGATGACATGGTTGGTCTTCAATAAGCAGAACCTCGGATCCGTGTTTTGCTGGTCAAGCCTCTAGGCTGGAGGAGAAGGGAGGATCAGGAGATTAGAGTCACAGACAGAGGAATAGAGGATTATAGGCTAAACCCCTGCAAGTCTCTGTATTGATGGTTGGGACACAGCCAGACACTAAGGAGCACTGCAAAGCCTGGTGCTGATAGCATATCCGCTTATGTCCTGTCTTTGCATTGCAGGCAGCTTCTGAGATGTGTGTCCTCATCAAAAGCCAGGGTCAGGCAGGTACCAAGCATCCCAGCTCCCAGGGAAGTCAAATACCTGCTGAGATCAAGTCTGTGCCTCGGCTGGCGCTCAGCCTGGAAAACGTCACCGTGGCTTCTGAGATCCTCAGCAATCCTTGAGTCAAATTCCCACACGAGCCAAAAATAAAGGAACTTGCCCCTTTTCCCGCTGCAGTTCATTCCCTCTCCCTGACACTGGCCATAGATCCCTGTCACATCTCACTGACCCCACTCTGCCCTGGATTTCATCCCTCAGCATCTGTCTGCTGCCAGGAGAGTCCTGCTGGGAGGAAGGGAGAGGACAGCAGGAACACCATTGCCCCTGGCTTTTGTGGTAGTTATCTGCTGGTTCCCTCCCACTTTGCACTAATTTGGTACCAGCATCTGCCACTTTGGGGAGGAAGGGGACTTGCTGAAGTGAGAAATAACGTAGGATGTGCCTGCATGGCAGCTCCTGGGGCTGGCTGAGGAAACAATGGAAGGCAAGTGGGAATAGGCAGGAAGGGTTGGTTTCAAATCTGCCCAGTGCAAAAGTTCCCACTGCTCTGCAGGGCTCACCATCTCTGTTCCTGGGATTTGCTGCTGCAAGGCATTCTCATCTGGTAAACAGGTCACAGAGTGGCATATCCACTGCTGCCTGAGATAGCGTATGCCTTTGCTCTTCCTGGGATTTCCATTCCTCATTTTTTTCCTCCAGTGAACTGGAACTGTACATCCTTACTGAGTACAGGGGATGCTGAATGTGGAGGGACTGAGGCTCAGCAGAGGAATGTGCAGCTCTTGGGCAGGTGGAAATGATGGGGGGAAACTCTGCACAGGAGACCCTCAGCTCCCTCGGGGTGCCAGGGGCCTGGCCAGCTGCGTCCCCCAAACAGAGGTGGGGATGAGCTGCCCTCCTGGGATCCCCTCATCCCCATTTCATTTCCCTGGTGTTGGCTATGAGCCAGCCCAATGTGAAGGTGTAATTAGGCTGCCCATTTGTTGATGAAAATGGCAAGACCAGCACTGAGCGCATCCTGGCTGCTTCGATGCATTCCTGGCCAAGTGATCCAGGATTTCTCCTCTGTTGTTTTGCCAAAACCTTGTTGCAGCTGTAAGGAGAAGCTCTCCTGCCTCAGAACCACACAGCAAGGCCAGCTGCCCCTGTTTTTCCCTCCTGGAGACTCAGCCTAAGACTGGAAGCCCAAAGCATCTGTGAGGGGCTTGACCCCAGAGGCCACCAGCGAGGCAAAGAAGTGATCTGGGCAGGACTGAATCCCCTGGCAGAAGCTCCATGCCCTATTCCCTGTTGCTCACACAAGGGAAATGAGACTTTCAGTTCAGCTTCAGGTTTGTTGAGAAGGAAGAAGCAATTCAGGAATGCCGGGAATGGTAGTAACAGCTTTCCTGTTCATGTTTCCTTTCTGTTCCCCCTCCACTACCCTTCATCCCTGATTTTGAGGGGCAAATTCCAACTCTTTCCATCTTCTCTCTGAGCTGAAGTTGGCCTGAAGTAAATTCCAGAAAGAGATGCAATCTGACATGCTGGAAGCTCTCGAGCCCTTGCTGCTTCCATCCTAATCTCTTTAAGTATTGGGTATTAGTCATCCACACAAATATTGCACGTACAGCCAGTCCTCTCCAGGAGAGGAGCCAGAGCCCAGGGGATGAGCTTGGAAAGCAGCAGAGCTAGGCCCAGATTAAGATGTTGGGCAAGGTTTATACAGCCACATCTGCAGGGTATTAAATGAAATATAAATGTCCATTTCCTCCTTGCTGGCGGCAGAGTGGGGGTCCCTTTGTGGGGCTGGTGCCTCCAGCCAGCTCTGTTGGGACAGAGGAAACCCCATTTTAATAAAATGGGGTCATTTCTCTGAAGGTGCTGATCTGCAGGAACTTAGCATCTCGTCTCTGCCCACGCTGCAATGCCACAGCAAGCAAAGGTTGTGAAACTCTGAGCTGCAAGAGCCCTGATCAGATGGTGGTTTGAGACAGTCTGTCTGCAGCTGCAGCCCAGTGTGATGAAACCAGGCTGGGGGAAACCATCAGAAAGCTCTGTGTGGTCTTCCCAGGCAACACCTTTGCTTCCCTGCCTGCCTAGAAGACAGGAGGAGCGTTTGGCTGCAGAAGGAGCTGCTTTGCAGAGAGGCTTTTGACCTAAGAGGGTTCCAAATCTCCTTGAGAGCAACCTGTTCCCCTCCTCAGGGTGGGTGTGCTTTGCTGTCTGGTTAGGAGGTAGAACAGTAAATCCTCCTGTCCAAAAGGGAAAAGAAAAAAAAAAAAAAGAAAAGAAAAACAAAGAAGAAAAGAAGGAGGAGGAAAGAAAAAACTAAAAAAGAAAAAGAAAAGGAAGAGAAAAGCCTGTGTGCGTGGCTTGGGTGCTAATGAGCCCTCTCTGCAGCAAATGCAGTCAGGTCTTTAAGGTCCCAGTTTAAGTCAGGAGATTTAAATCAGGAGATTTAAACAGGTTTAAGATTTCATTCCAGAACTGCACGTACCCTGTTTGAAGTCAGGCATCTCCTCACCTTCTGTACTGGTGAGGAGGAAGAAAGTGAATTAAGGGCAAAATCCCAAGTTCTTACACCTCCAGATGAATGCAAACACCCGGTGGTGTTCCACACAGCTCCGTCCTGCGGGGTCCTGCTGCTGCTGGGACCACCAGAGACCCCCTCAGCACCAGCATTTCCCAAGAGAGTGCCACGAGTGAGCTCCCTAAGAGAGGAGGAGAGCAAAGCCCAGAGACACGTGGGTGCTCTGTAAGGCTGCATTTGCCTCCTCTGGGTTCATTCTGCCTCCTGCTCCCTGCCCAGGCGGGCACATCTCTGTTGGGAGGTGTCTGTCGGGGAGCTGGCACCCTTTTAGCTGAGCAGTAAAAGCCATGCATCTTAAAATAAGGCATGCTGGTTGATGATAGCTGGTAAAAATAAAGCCTTACTCGCACAAGCAGCTATAACAGCACAGAGGATTTACGACTGAGTGGGTTTTTTCCAGGGTGGGCTGGCCACAGTCTGGTGATGGCCTTTTTATAACTGTTATCAGCTCCCACACAGACCAGGTCCATCTGTTACTTAATTTGAACGGAGACACTCCTAAGCTTTTGTTCACTAATCTCTCGCTGCACACTGACATTGTTCTCCAGCAGGGCAGCCCACCCCGGAGTCAAGGCTGAGCTCAGAGAGGTGCCATGGAAAAATGGCATTAAAAAAGGCATGTGGCTGGCTTGAGTCACTGGGCAAACACGGCCCATCACCTGCCTGCTCCCTCCTGTCAGCCTGACACTGAGGGGCCAGAGCAAACACAGCACCAGCTCCTTGGGCTGCAGGAAAGGAGTGGAAGTTAAGACTGAGTGCTACAAAACATTTATTCACCCTTTACAAATCCAGTCTTTATCTGTCACAAGTACATTTGTCATTCTTGAAGTTCCACAGAAAGAGATTTGGACAAAGAAAGCCCAAAAATCTTCACCAAACAGTGCCTAAGGCACTGTGGTGTCTCATTGCTGTGCCACGCTGTGTTGTCTGTCCTGCACCACCTGGCACAAGTCTGATTGTGGAATTGCAAGGAGACGCGCTGGGAATAGAGAAGAGGGGGGATAAAGAGCCTGCAGCACTGGGAGACAAAAGGATGGATATTTCCAGGCAGATGGTCAGAGGCTCCTGAAAGGGCTTATGGTGATTTCCTCAAAATAAGCTGAGGGCAGGAACACAGCCTTCCCTCTCCTGTCTCACCCAGTCCAGCTCTGCATGGCTCCCTCTGCTCTTCCTCTGGAGGTTTCCCACACATTTCCCAGGCAGCTTCCTCCCTGCTGCACACCCCCCTCGAGAGGCAGGGCCAGCCCTGGGGCCAGCCTGGCTGCCCTGCCCAGCTCCCCTGGGCTGCTCTGTGCCAGGGCTGTGCTGTCCTTGTCACCTCTGCTACCAGCACCAAGGAGGGAGGGATGGATGGATGGTTGGATGGATGGATGGATGGATGGATGGATGGATGGTTGGATGGATGGATGATGGATGGATGGATGGATGGATGGATGGATGGATGGATGGATGGATGGAGGGATGGAGGGATGGATGGATGGATGGATGGATGGATGGATGGATGGATGGATGGATGGATGGATGGATGGATGGATCCATGGATGGATCCATGGATGGATCCATGGATGGATCCATGGATGGATGGATGGATGCTCCCAGGGTACCTCCAGACGGTAGTCCTGAGGCTGCTGACATGCAGAGGGTTCAGCTAACATGTTTGAACACCCCACAACGTATCCCTCACTCCTGCTGCACCAAGTACCCACCCAGAAGGCAGAGGTGGTTAACAAGGCGTGTGGTTTATCACAGCGTTCCCACATGGCTTAGGCATTCTTTGAATTGCAAATCCAGCAAGGGCTTGGTGATGATGGACACCTCGAGCAGGGAATATTTTTGTTGCTTTGGTGGGCAGGTGTTTAAATGCAGCTGCGTGGTTTTGTACTGCCTGTGCCTGACGGTGCATTGACTAAAATTACTGTATCAGATAACATCGAGCGAGGCTGCGGCACAGGATGCTGCCACCAGCTTCTCCCAAACTCTCTCCTGGTCATCCTCTCACTTTCCCTATAACACAATACCTCACCTCCTCTTCAAATTTCTGCCTAGAGCTTTCAAGCAGACATTGGGATGGAAGGAGATGGAAGGTCAGGCTTGGCTTTGAACAGTAGAAAGGAGATTTAACACACAGAGTCGCCTATAAAGCTGCTTTTTTTTCTTCAGTATAGCATTTTAAAATGATTCAGATACCATGAGTCACAGTAACAAGCATGGGCTGGATCTCTTTAGCTGAAAAAAAGAAGTGCCATAGGAATATGCTATAGACTTCAGTGGCTTGTCCTGGATTCTATTTTGGAGAACTGATGACATTTGGGATTCAACCATATGTCTGGCTGAGTCTGAAGCACATAGAGAGCTGGTAGGTTCTCAGAGGGGTAGAACATACAGATCTGGTAGGATTTGGGATTTTGCAGCCTTTGGAGACCTGGTGGGAACTGGGAGCTGCAGCACATATGGATCTGGTGGGGATTCAGGGATGTGGCACATACGGCTGTGGTGGGAGCCTGTGCTGTGGCACACATGGACAGGGAATGCAGTTCCAGCTGTTCTCCAAACCCTGGCTGCTGGGGCCTTTGAAGTGAGATTTACATAACACAAACCCTTTGCTGCTTGTTTGTGCTGGGCTGGAAGGAGCCTAAAGGAACACCTTTTAGAAGATTATTAAGCACTAATGATGATTTAACACGAAACAAAACAAACAAACAACTCTTGCCAGCAGAGCAAGGTTCTAGAAAGGCATTCCTCTCTTGCTGTACAGTCTGTATGGTCAGCTCAGGTTTTTGTTTTGCTTTGCTGTCACCTTCTTTTAATTTAGAACATGCTACTTGCAGTATTCTGCCACACAGAGGGGAATAAATCTGCCTTAGCAGTGATTTAAGCAGCCACATTGATCTCTGCCCACGGTCAATACATGTAATAATGTCAGAACCTCTCACACAGTCTCCAAGGACTCAGCTTCTGTCTAAAATTTGTTGTCATCCTGCTTTGTGCCCGAGGGATAGACCTGAATCTCTTGTGTTTAGTGGGTGAGAAAAAGCCTGCTGTGAGCAGTTTCTGGGAAATGAGATGAGGCTGGAGTCTGATGGAGTCCCACCGTCCTGCAGTGAATATTTCTGGAGCCATAACTCCCTCGGAGCTACACAGTTCTGTGGTTTTGTTGTCCCCACCTTCAGCTGAACAGATTTTCTAACTACAGCAGATGTAGGACTGTTGCCATGTCTATTTGATGGGACAGCATTTTTCCAGAAAAAGATATTGTGCAAGCAAGAATCTGAAACAAAACTAAAACTGGTCCAGAGCAGGAGGCCAGCCAGCATCCCCTCAGATCAGCTGAGTGCTCAGGACTGGGCTCTCAATTCAGTTCTTGGTTCCAGAAACAGCAGAGGCACTCAAATAAATGCTGTGTTTCACTGTTGTTGGAAACATGTCCGAAGATTCCAAAAGGATTTTCCCAAAATTGGGGAATTTGTCTGTGGGGGATTGGCAGCTTCCCATGCTCTGGGGTCTGCTGGGGTCAGTGGGATCTGTTCATGCTCCTGAGGATGGGAGCCCCACACAGAACACCTGGAGCATCAGGGGGCTTTCTACAAGGTGTCAGGACAAGGGGGAATGGATTCCAGCTGACAGGACAGATTGGATATTAGGACAAATTCCTCCCTGAGAGGGTGGGCAGGCCCTGGCACAGGGTGCCCAGAGAAGCTGTGGCTGCCCCTGGATCAGAAGTGTTCAAGGCCAGGCTGGAGCAACCTGGGATAGTGAAGGTGTCCCTGGCCATGGCAGGGTGGGACTGGAGGGTCTTTAAAGTCCCTTCCAACCCAGATCAATCCATGATTCCACGAGGAAAAGAGGGAAGGGAAGGCACTGGCATTGCCTGGCACAATTCCCTGCTTTCAGGGGGTAGGTCTGGAAGCAGCATCTCTTATGAAAATGTACTCTGCTTCAAAACAGCCTTGCAGAAATTACTGCTTAGACCAGCTCCTGCCTGGAGAGAAGCAAAGTGCAGAGCTCTGTCAGCTCAGTTCAGTATTGGATTTCTCCCAAAGGCTGCATGACCGTCTCCAGTGCAGAAGGGGGAAGGGTGGAAAAGTCCTGCTAGGAGCAGTTTTGGCTGGGCCAGCTATTAGTTAGCATCAGCTGGTGGCTTTTGTGTGAGAAACAATGATTTTGGACACAAAGGCAGCTTTCTAAACCCTGCCAAACTCCAGCTCTCCCTGGTGGTCTTTGGGGTACCAGCACTGGGGCTCCCAGGGAAGTGTCAGCATTTAACAAATGAGGGGCAGGAACCAGCAGGGAACATTTCATCATTTCTGGAAGGGTTTTAGGTGTTGAAGCCCTTGAGCTTTCAGTGGGAGTGACTTTGCAGCTCTTGGGTGTTTCTCAGGCTGCTGCCTTGCCACTCCACCAGAGGGATGTTGTCCCTGCCCTGTCAATCTCTGCCCAAAAGCTTTCCCCCCTGAAAGCCAGCACAGGAATTTCCAGCTGTGTCGTGATGCTGGAGAGCATTTCTTTATCCACATCTCCCTTCAGCTGCCTTCTCTGCTTTCTATCCATGATTGTTATGGCTTTTTACTCCTAACCTTCAGCCACATGTCCCTGAGGCAGTGCTTTCAGTCATTTTTAAGCTGCTGTTTGATCAGTGGGCATCTCCCTTAGATTTCCACAAACTTCTGGTGGGATTTGTCACAGCAGAGCTGCTCATGTGACTACAGCAGGCCCCTGCAGATGAATATTTTGGCACTGATTGGAGCATGGATCCTCCTCTTGGAGGGGCTTTGGAGCCTGGTTTGGAGACACCACGGTGTGCCTGAGAGAAGGAGAGCCAGAACACCCAGCTCCAGAATATCCTGTCTGCTTCTCTCTCCTCTTTCAGGGAAATCCCTGCTTGTTTCCCTCTCCCTCTGGAGAGTTGTTGGTGAATTTGGCATCCAGCAGAGCGAGACTGCTGTTGATGCCTGCTCTGGTGGGGTGCACAGCAGAAGGGACACAAAAGGCAGATTTTTCAAACTAAAGGAATATGCAAAAGGGGGAAGCTGGCTGGATTAATTGGGAACACTTTGGTGCTCAGAGGAAGGGAACAAGCAGGTTTGTGTTGTAAGGAGCCTCACAGCGTTGCATGGCTGAGCTTCCTCCCCAGTGTGGGTCTGGCTGGGGCTCTACCCAAAGAGCTGAGCTGTTTTCTCCTGATTCACAGTCCTCTTGTGATTTACTGCCTCACATTTTACTTTACCACACTTGCAGTATTTGCCAATGTAATCAGCATTTGCTTGAGGCCAGGCCTGGCCCATTCCATCTCCCAGGAACTGACCAGATCTCTGGAGATTGCTCTGCTTCCTGTCTTCTGGCCATCAAGTTAATTTTCAAAACAAAACTTTCACTCCTGCATTAGCACAGTTCCTTTCCCATCTAAATAAGCACAAGGAAATGGCTCGTGCTGGCACTGCCTTTGTGCCATTATGTTAATCCTCCTCTTTAATTGCTACTTCTAACAATTATATTTTCCTGTATTTACACCACAGCTCCTAAATAAACTCAGTCCTGCTGGAGCTGTGCTGGTAGGCAGGAAGAGGTTTTGTCTGGGGAAGTCACTCCTCAGAGCTGGCCAGGATGATTTCTCAGCAGGCAGCCTGTTCCTAGCTGGGTGACTTATGAGCTGTGCTATTTCTTATTACCTTCTGTTTGTTTTTCCAGGCTGCAGACTCTTGGCTGTGGAGCTGACATCCAGCAACACCAAGCCCGTGGTGCAGGAATTCCAAAGTGAGTGCTGCCTGTGCTGCATCAGGCCAAACAATGCAGGAAAATTTGGCTTATTGCTCACTGGTTCCTTAGGGCCACGAGGGCCTGGGATTCAGAGGAGTGCCTGAGAATGTGTCTCTATCTCCCTGTTTTAAATGGTTTATTGAGGTCCTCTGCAAGCCACTGGCATTGCAAAGTCTCTGCCTAAGTGCTTTTTTGAACTGGGGCCCAAAAGAAGCAAAATAATGCAATTAATACACAGAGAGAGAAATTTATATTTTCTCTTGGCCCTCCTACAGACGTGCCTGGGACACTGGGAAGGCTCCTGTCACCCTGCTGGGGTGCCCAGTTCTGCAGGGGAGATGGGATGCCGGGGCCAGCTGCAAAGGGGACAGGGTTGGCTGGGTTTGTCCCCAGGAGCTGCTGTCCCAGCCCATCCCCAGGCACTGCCAGGGAGATGCTGCAGCCCTGGCTCACGGCGTGGCTCTGCTCAGCAGCAGGACAGGGCTGAGGGCTCACTCTGACTAAAGGTTTTGTTTGCCATAAGCCCCAGCCTGCAGAGAACAGGGTGTTCATTTCTCTCCATAGCTGATATCTGTTGGACTATTATTTTTGCTGGCCAAAATCCATCTTCCAATAGCTCCTGGAACCCAGCAGCGTTTCTGTTTGCGAGGCAGATGAAAGGGAAGGCTCTGCTTTGTGGGCAGCATCCCCTAATAAAACACTGAGTGAGAGTGCTCAGAGCAGAGCAAAAACACAGCTGCTTCCTATTAATCTGGATTGCCTCCATTTCTCCTGCTAGGTGTGGAGCTGTCCTGCATCATTAAATCCACAGTGACGCCAGATCCCAGAATCGAGTGGAAGAAAATCCGAGATGGAGAAACCTCTTATGTGTTTTTTGACAACAAAATGCAGGGTATGAAGATTCCTTGTTCTCAGATTTCCAAAGCAGCTTTCCAAACAGATTTCAGAAACAGCACAATGGGGAACAAACAAGGCTGTGAAAGGCAGGAGCTCTGGCTGGCTGGCTGCTTTCTTCTGGAACAGTTGAAGTGCAGGATGGAGAGGGAGCAGGATGTTTTTTCCTCCCTGCCTCATTACTGACAGCTCACAGTAGGGAGCCACAGGGAGCTGGAGCGAGATCCTGCCTAGGAGGTACTTTTTGGGGAAGAAAGGAATGATGCAGCTTCCCTTCTGTGGGTCCCATGGCCACTGGGTGTCTGAGCTCTCAGGAGCAGGCACTGAGCCCCCCAGGCTTTCCATAGAACATCTGAGGGCTCCACCTGCACCCCAGCAGGGGTCTGTGGTCCAGCTGCCAGTGCTCTCTGCTGAGGCTGCACAGGGATTTGCAGCATCCTGGGAGCATTAGAAGCAGCCTCTCTGGCTTGACAGGAGAACTCCAGTGCCAGGAGGGCTTAACTCCATCTGGAATTACTCCAGCACTTCAGATGGGACCGAGAGCCACATCCAAATGAATCTTCCAAAGGAGGCAAGGCCTGAGGCTGCCTGGGAAGTTCAATTTTGCCACAGTTTTTGAGGTTTGGAGTGATGCTTTCCAGTTCATCCTCTTACATGGTTGGCAGCTTTGGTTTCCTTTGGGGTTTTCAAGCATCGAGTTCCTTTGACTCTGGAAAAGAGTCTGAGATCAACCACTTCATTTATACACCCAAAACGAGTCTGCTTTTCGGTCTTGAGTCATTAGTCTTGATTCCCCTGCTGTTTCCCTCTCTTTCCCGTGTGTCAGGAGACTTTGTGACTCGGGCAGAGATCCTGAGCAGGACGTCCCTGGTGATTAAGAACACCACGAGGATGGACACGGCCACGTACCGCTGCGAGGTGGCCGCGCCCTCCGACACCAAAACCATCGACGAGATCAACATCCAGCTGACAGTCCAAGGTACAGCCAGGGGCCTGCTGAGGCAGGCAGGAGCCTCCCCTGAAATGGAAAATGTAAACCCCCTCCCTCTGAATTGTCATAAATTTGAAATTAAGGCAGGCAAAGATGTGGGAGCAGGAATAACAGTTCTTTAATAGGGAAGGAAATAAAAGGATAAAATAATCAATGCAGTGAACTAAACCAACACTGCCAGAGCCAGAGCACAGCCTGACACCCTGTGGGTCAGGGTGCTGCAGCAGGGCCATTGGAATTGTGGCTCAGCCCTCCTGCAGTGCCAGGGGTGGTTCTGCTGGAGCAGGGATCCTGGAGAAAGGTGCAGTCTGCCTCTGGAGATCCAGGGGCAGAGGCAGCTGCTGCTCCTCTGGGAATGCAGTGGGAAGCTGTGCTGGTGTTCCAGAATCTCAGATTATATCCAGGTAGGAATGCTTGGCTCCTCCCTCTGGGCTCACATCTCCCAGTGGGATGCTGTAGCTCTTATCAGCCATGCAGTGACATTCCATAGCCTGTTATCAGCAGGTGTCCCACCAGAGGGAGGAGTGGGTGTGGAAGAGACAAGGAAAAACTGCCCCCTGAACAGAAGAGAATTGCCATCCAGATGGCAAATAGAACACAATTTGCTTGGCAATCCAGGACACAATCCCACAGCCTCTGCAAGGGAACACAAAGGGCTGTGGGCATCTCCAAACTGTGCCACTCTGGGAGGTTTAAAACCAGCTGGGAATAATGGGAAATTTGAATGGTTTTGCCTAAGAAAGCAGAGAATTTTAGTGCCACTCACTGGTTTGTGTCTCCCGCAGTGAAACCCATGACTCCCAGATGCTCTGTGCCTAAAGCTGTCCCTGTTGGCAAGTCAGCCTCTCTCCACTGCCATGAGAATGAAGGTTTCCCCAAGTCCACCTACAGCTGGTACCGCAACAGCGAGCCTCTGTCAGCCGACAGCAAATCCAAACCCCACAACTCCTCCTACACCCTGAACCCTGCCACAGGCACTCTGGTAATGCCTGACACACCTGATCAAGACTTGTTTGGCTGGACAGGTTATCTTTAAGGCTGCTTGTAAATTCAGAAAAACATTGCTTGGCTTTCAAGGAATGAATGATTTGAAGAGGGTGAGGTGTGCCGGGGTCTGGGCGAGCTGGGAGAGGGAGGATTGATGGGAGAAGATCTCAGCAGAGATGCATTTTTATACACGTTTTTATACCCTCACAGTGCCTTGTTTCTCATGTCACATCCCTTCCCTTGTCCCTTTTCCCTCCCCAGGTTTTCCATGCAGTGCACAAAGGTGACACAGGTCGTTACTCCTGCATAGCAACAAACGAGGCTGGCTTTGCCAAGTGTGAGGAGCAGGAGATGGAAGTCTGTGAGTGGCTCTCCACAGAGTTTTCATCAATGCTGGCTGATTTATCACCATAAATAAATTGCCATCACCATCAGGATTGGGGGGGGGGACATCCTACACCCTTAAGTCTTCCCTGCTTTCTCATAGCCCCAAACATAAGGAGATAAAAATAATCTGAAAACGCAGGGGAACATCAGATTGTGAACAGATTTAATCTTGAAGTCAGGGACTCATTAGTTCTCGATGAACTATTGCTTAAAAGACTTGAGAGATGGCACTTCAGTGTGTGTGAAGCTGGAACGTGGCTGCTGCCCTGAAGAAACCCTGAGCTGGTGTCTCTCTTTGGCAGATGACCTCAATATTGGTGGGATAATCGGGGGAGTCCTGGTGGTCCTTGCAGTCCTGGTGCTCATCACTCTTGGGATCTGCTGTGCCTACAGAAGGGGATACTTTGCAAATGGCAAAGAGAGTGGGGAAAGGTAAGCTGGGCTTCTTGGACAGCTCCCTGCGCCCTCAGGCAGCATGGAGGAGTCTGAAGGGTGCCAAAAATTAGTGGCTAAAAGGAATTTCAGTTCCTAATTCCCCACCAAAGTCCTCAGGCCAAGCCAGTCCCTGAGGCATCCAATGCTCTGCTGTAAAACCTGCAGCATCCAGGCTGATTTCATGGAATCATCACAGAGTGAATGGGGACCTTAAAGACCATCCAGCTCCACCCCTGCCACTGACAGAGACATTTTTCACCAGACCAGGCTGCTCAGAGCTCCATCCAGCCTGGCCTTGGCCACTTCCAGGAATGGATGGCATTTTCCTAAGGGACAGCTGTGGTGTGGATGAGAGCTGTGCTCTGATATCCACCCTCATCCTTTGCATGGAAAGGGGGCCCAGCACAATTCAATGCCTGCAGGTGTTTGTCCAGCAGCTCCTGTGCTGTTGGCATAACGAGGGCCATGGTTTAATGATCTCAGCTCGCTGCCTAATTAGTCTGAAGCATCAGGATATGCATAGGGAATGGATGCAGCAGAGCAGGCTCTCCACAGAAAGTCTCACTAGTTGTGAGGACCTAAATTTGGGATGAAAAACAGCCGCTCTGGAGCGCACATGAAAATGTTAAAAACAACAGCATTAGCATCAGAGACAAGCCTCGATGTCCTCACAGAGTCTGGAGAGGAGATAATATATGCAAAGCCAAGATTCTCACCAGATAGATTTGTTCTGTGCTAAATGTTGCTTTTCAGCACAAGTCCTGTCTTGTTTTTCTCATTGGTTTCGTTTGTTTTTCAGAAAAGGCTCTAAATATGCCATTTAAATGCAGCTGAGGGTTGGCATACACTGGACTTGACAGTCTTGTATAAATCCTGAGTTCCTGTGGGATTGCAAACAAGTGGTGCTTCCTTGTAACTAAGAAAAATGCTGAAGGCTTCTGGCAGTGAAGGATTAAAATGAACTTTATAATTGCCACAGGAAACAGAGCAGGAGGCACAGAAAGGCAGTGACAGACACCAAAGCAGGAAAGCCCAGGAAAGAATCAGTTTATCTCTTTGCAGAGTTCTAGGGAAACACACAGCAATGTTTTCACCCTGTGCCGAAGGGGAATTTAGACAAAATCCCAGTCATGGTAAACGATGGAATAAACACAGACCTCTCATTTGAGAAACAAACTGGGTTTCTCTCTGCTTGCTTCTCACTCAGCTCCTCCTCCTCATTTCCATCTTTCCCAGCACCTCCCCTCCAAAACCCTGCAGGCTTCCTGTCCCAGAAATGAGATTTTTTCCCCTTTCTTTCAGCTACAAGACTCCAGCAAAGCCTGATGGCGTTAACTATATCCGGACAGATGATGAGGTAACAACAAATGCTTTGCATTTCCATCTCTGGCAGGAGAGGAAGAGGGTGGGCAGAGGATGAGGTGCTGGGAGGGCCCACAGCCTTTGGGAGAGTGGGCTCCACTCCTTAGCAGGGCTGGGGAACAGAGGGAAAACAGAAGGGTGAAGCTGAGTCATTTCCTTGGAAATGATGAAGAGTTGAAGTTGCCTGAAGTGACTGATGCCAGGAGCTATCAGAGGCAGCTCTGCTCTGAGTTAGCTCATGGCCTGACCCCCTCAGGATGAGTTTCATTGGATTAAGTGGGCAGGACGTGATGCTTCTACGAGAGAATTTGCATTTTGGGATTTGAGTAGATCACTGAGCTTAAAAGCAGAAAAAGCCTCTCCCATCAGCAGAGATACCAGTGAGGGAATGAGAAAGTCCCTGCCACGCCTGGGTGTGTGAGGAGGATGAGGGGAGGAGCGCCTGGCCAGTGGAACTGGTGCCTCCCTCTCCTTCCCAGTGGGAAATGGGAGCTGCCTGGGCATGGTTACACAGCTTGGATCCACCTTTTGGGGGCAGCAGGAACAGAAAGCTGCCTGGAAAGCTGCTGGATCCTTCCTACATCCCAAACTGTTTCATTGCAGGGCGACTTCAGACACAAGTCTTCATTTGTCATCTAAGACGCCAAAAGGAAATTGCAAACCAGCAAAAGCAAGTGTGAAAATACCTCCTCCAGGAACTCAAAGCAAGAGCAAAAGATTAATTAAGTGCGCTTGGAAGAGTTTGGAACACACAAGAACTCGATAGCTAGCTATCTGTATATCTTTTTTTTCTTTGCCAAAGTTTAAGTAACTCCTCACTGCCCAACTCGAGCCTCCCCTGCCTCTGGAGTTACCAAGAGGATCACCCAAACCTGTCCTTGGACTGAGGAAAGGTTTCAGTCCTTCCCAAGAGACTGGGCTGTGTGAAGTTTGTGGAATTGCCTTCTCTTTGTGCTGCAGGGACACGGCCACAATGTGCAGGGGCACAGCGTTAGGGAAACCTGTAGTAGACATGAGCAGTACTGTGTTACCAGTAGACAAAAAAAGGTGCTGACACAGCAGTAGATGGACTGCAGAGAGTGAGATTTGGGGGATTTCCTCCCAGCAGCTCATTGCCCAGGCCTGGCTGGTGACATTTCCACATCTGTGATTGTCTTGTGCTTGGCTCTGACTGCTCAGGTGCACGGGGGGGATTCTGTGCCCAGCCAACAGTGACAGTGAAACCCCCACTAATGCCCTCAGCCCTTCTGGAACCATCCCCAAATGCTGTTGTATTTCACAGGAGCCCCAGGGCAGGGCACTGCCTCTGCCCCCTGCCTGGCAGGGCTCCTGCACCCAGGTAACCCCTGGTTCTAATCTGCACAAAGCAGGCTTGGCTCCTGCGTCCTTCCGTGGGGAAAGAGGCTTAGAGGGGAGGCAGAGAACCAGTGCTAAGACATCCCTTTCAGGAAAATTAAAGCCAAATAATTTCCTGGGCTAAGATTGCCATAAAAGGTACTGAGAGATCCTCCAGCTTTTTTTACCTTCTCCGTTTATTTTGTAAAACCCCACCTTCTAAATTTTTTGCAAAGATCTATTTTGATTACTTCAGAAAAGGTAACATTTCTATTTAAAAGTGTAAATATGTGATGCCAGCAGTGTTTGAGTAACTGAGCTATTTTTTTACTGTTGAAGCTACAGGAGAGGAGCTCACACGTTGCTATACTGTGGCACTGTCGGAGCATATCAGTATTAGTGCAAAGTGTAACAAAAAGCTGCAGGTGGAACAGCATCTCTTTCCTCTTCAGCCAGCTTCAGCCATTTCCTTGTCACAAGAGGTCTTACCAGACACAGAACAGAGTCACTCAGGGATAGTTTTTGTAAATTTATGGCAGGAGCTATCAACTTTTTTATATGAAAAAAAAAAATTTCTTGCCGGTGACCAACACTTTGTTTTTGTTGTTGCAAGAAATAGCCAGGATGGCTTTTGGATTCAGTTCCAAAGAGGTGACAGAGTGACTTCAGTGTTTGCTGCCCCTCTGCAAGTTCCCTAAAGCACTAACACAGTGTGACAGCTACAGCAGCTTGGCAGGTTTAAACCCCATGGCCAAGGCCACTGTTTCTGGGGTTGGGAAAGCAAAAGCTCAACACAAAAGCACTTTTACAGTGTCAGCTGAAATTATTCTCTAGATGGTAAAGGAAAAAAAAAATAAAAGCAAAACCAACCAAATTTGGTTCTCTTGGCTTTAGAGAGAATGATGGGGAACATGTGTTTCCCAAAATATCCATGTTGATAGTGTTGAACAGCATTGGGTGAGACCAGGCTGCAAGATGTGGATGCAACACTAGGACTGTGCTGTGGTTTAGGAAGTTTTTTAATGTAGCAGAATTTAGTGTTCTTGTATTTCCAATATAAATTGAGTTGTCTTAACTTTTCCTGTATACAGTATTTTGGATACTTGACAATTTGGACTGTCAGTGTTATTTTTTCGTGTTCTGCTTTACTCTGCTTTGTCTCCTAGAGCCCTCGCTGGACATGCCATTGCTGCATTTGTTCCACTCAAACCAAGCATTGCCACTTGTCCCTTTGCCAGGGGAAGCAAAGACAGGGATGGGGCAGCCCCAGCCAGGTGTTCTCTGTGTAACTCACACATCACCACTGCTATTCTGCAGCTCCTCCCTGGTTACCTTCTAAATGCCAGCTCCTCATCCAAGCCACCCAGTGCTGAGTGCTGCCTCTAATTGTTCTGACATTCCTTTGCACCCTCTGGGCATCCACTGCTTCTCCTCTGTGCTGCTTTCAGGGTGCCTGCAATAAAGGAGAGAGAGGAAAGGGTAGCTCTGGGAGCACAATCTGCAGTCCCAGCCTTCGTGTGACAAACCAGCAGAGCTAGGAATCCAAACTTCATTTTTTTTTTTTTCCCCAGTTCTAAAATGCACAGTGGCATCTCTAACGAGAGAAAAGGGGGAGAGGATCCCCCCCACCCAGCTCGTGAGGGCTGATGGATGGAATTCATTGTATCATTGTGAATAATATTCAGGTTTGTACTAATGTATTACCTTTAACTTTGCCAAGAATGTTTTACATAAATACCAAGCTATAAAGCATTCTTGTAGGGGTTTTTGTTTGGGCTTGGTGGTGGTTTTCAAACAGCCAAATTATGGGAAGCTCCTGTTTTCAATTCAGTGAAATAAGGGAAAGTCTCTCCTGTCAGAGCACTCACAGTGGATGGAGGTGACAAAGTCCAGGGCTGTTTATCAGTTTATTCTTGGACATTTGTTCCTGGTTCTTCTCTAGAGAAGACAGGTTAAAACTCATGGGGCCCATTTCAGATACTGCTCGAGGACAAAACTAAAAGTAGGAAATAAATGATCCCAATTTACCCTTCAGAGTGGTTAAATAATAGCTGAAGGCAGGAGAGAAGGTACAGAAATAAATGGTTCGGCCATAGCTTCAGCCAAAGCCATCCCATACATCCTCTGTTCTCTGACTTTGATTCTGGGAATAAAGGTTAACCTCACTTGAAGGGTTCTCTGATCTTCAAAAGAGAGTAGGGAAAGTGGAGGCAAATGTTGGGATTCCAGTGCAGGAGCAAAGTGCCTCTGTTTCCCCTCCTGCAGCAAATCCTGCTCCTCTGAGTTAGACAAACCAGCAGGAATAAAACAGATCCCAGCTCCAAGTTCCAATGAAATCTAGGCCATGAGCTCTGTGATAAAAGTGAACAATAGAAAAACTTCAGTGAGGTGCACGTGGCCATCAGGGAGACTCAGGAAGGGTCAGACCTACCCAGGGTGTTTATGATAAACAAGGCACTTACCCCCTTGTCTGAGTCACTCATACCCTGCTTGCAGTCAAGTCAAAGTCTCTATTTAAAAGCTGCTGGCCCAACATTAATTGAACTGAGGGCCCAAGAAACCAATGATGTGGTAGAAGAGACTGAGAAGCTGTAGAAATCTACAGGGAAGAAAAATCATTTCTCTGTCAGCTGAAGAAAAGGGGAGACGCCGTGGGTGGAATTAATTCTGCAACCATTTATTTTCATCAAATGCTAATAGCTGGAAATAACACAGTTCAAGAATGGAAATATTCCATATAAAAAGAACATTAAGGCTGTTCATACACACAGGAGTTTGCACAACAAATAAGAGGTGATGTAGCGTGCAATTACCAGATTTAGGGGTGTGGCAGTGACAAGCTGTTTCACCTTTTTTCAAATTAAAGCAACTCTATTATATAACCAAGAGGGACAATGAGGGATTGGGTGAGTAAACCCAGCCACTCACTGCCCTGCAAGCTGTGATAAATGAATTTATTGCCAAGCTTGTGGAGACGATATGCCCTTACTTTTCCAAATGGACAAATTACACATCCAGAGAGTGAAAAGCCACCCTCCTGTCACCCTGCAGCTCTGAGCCCTGCAGTGGGCTCTGTGAAGAGCAGCCCTTTCACCCCATCCCTGCGCTCTGCAGGCTTTGCCCGTCTCCAGGACAGGTCTGGGGAAAGCCAGCTCAGAGCAGGATGTGCATTCACACCCATTTCTGATCCCGGAGGGCAGGGGCAGTTCCAGGAGCCTGCTGGCTCTGCGCAGCACTGGGGCAGGCTCAGGTGTCTGCCCTCGGGGTGGCTCTGCGCTGTGAGCGCCGCAGGGGCCCTGGCTGGCTGCTCCTCCGGGCTGGGGACTCCACCTTCCACTCCCGAGGCCGGCAGGGGCTGCAGGAAGGAAGCACAACAGCCCTGCATTTCCAAGCCCTTGGCCAGCCCCTCTGCCTGCCCTGGCTGCTCCAGCCCCTCTCTGCCTGCCCTGGCTGCTCCAGCCCCTCTCTCTGCCTGTTCCAGCCCCTCTCTCCCTGCCTGCAGTGCCTGTTCCAGCCCCTCTCTCTCTCTCCCTGCACTGGCTGCTCCAGCCCCTCTCTGCCTGCCTGCACTGCCTACTCCAGCCCCTCTCTCTGCCTGTTCCAGCCCCTCTCCCTGCCTGCACTGCCTGTTCCAACCCCTCTCTGCCTCCAGTGGCTGCCCCAGCACCTCTCTCTCTCTCCCTGCAGTGGTTGCTCCATCCCTCTTTCTCCCAGCAGTGGCTGCTCCAGTCCTTCTCCCTGCCTGTTCCAGCCCCTCCTTGTCCCTGCAGTGCCTGTTCCAGCCCCTCTTTCTCTCTCTCTGCCTCCAGTGGCTGCCCCAGCACCTCTGTCTCTGCCTGCAGTGGATGCCCCAGCCCCTCTCCCTGCCTGTTCCATCCCCTCTTTCTCCCTGCAGTGGATGCTCCAGCCCCTCTCTCCCAGCCTGTTCCATCCCCTCTTTCTCCCTGCAGTGGATGCCCCAGCCCCTCTCCCTGCCTGTTCCAGCCCCTCTTTCTCCCTGCAGTGGATGTTCCATCCCCTCTTTCTCCCTGCAGTGGATGTCCCAGCCCCTCTCTCCTTGCCTGTTCCAGCCCCTCTTTCTCCCTGCAGTGGATGTTCCATCCCCTCTTTCTCCCTGCAGTGGATGTTCCATCCCCTCTTTCTCCCTGCAGTGGATGTCCCAGCCCCTCTCTCCCTGCAGTGCCTGCCCCAGCCCCGTGCTGCACTCACGGTTTCTCCGGCGATGTCAGACAGATGATATCCCTTGGCCCATCCTCAGCTTCTTTCTTCACTGCAAGCAATACATGTATTTTCATATTTTACAAAATGCCACAGATTTTGGTCATTTGGGGTTGTTTTTCCTTCCCCTCCTCTCAAATAAAAATGCCAGGGATGACTTGCCTGGAGCCGAACGGGGTGTGTGCATCAGGCTGATGTAACTGACCCCAGCACCAAAAGTCACCTCGTTAATGGTCTCTGGAAAAAAAAAAAATTTAAAAATCACATATTAGCAGCCTGTGACATGGCCAGAGGGCAAGGCACGCTGCTGGGCCATACTCAAGTGTCACAGAGTGAGCAAATCCAGTTAATTGCAAACACACATATCTATCTCTTCCTCCCAGACCTCAGGGTCTCCCATCCAGCCTCAAACCTCTGAGCTGAGTCAGATGAGCACATCACCTCCCAATCCCAGCCCCACAGCCTCCCTGGCTGGAGGAAATCAGGGTGGCACCTCGGTCCTGTGCCCCTGCCCTGCCTGGCAGGCACAGCACCCCTTGCCCTGAAGCTCTGCCACCTCTCCCAGCAGGAGAACATGTCCCACCCAGCACATCCCACCCAGAGCAGTTGCTCCCCTTACTCAAGGCAGATCTGGAAACTGCCAAAGGCCCTGGAGAGCCACTCTGTGAGGAGCTGCCTGCAGCCAGACAAGAGGAATCACTTGACAGGGGAGCTAGGTAGAATTGAGCTTGCCTGAATAGGCCCTGGTTGTCAGCTGTCTCTTTCCTGTCATTTATCTCAGGAGAGATGTCACAATATTCAGATTTTACTTAACTCAACGCTCTGTTTTATGCTCATGTTTCCCAGAACCTTTCACAAGGAATTAAGGTAGGAAGTGCTTTATAGGGCAGGAGTTGGAAACTCAGCTAAAAGGACTTCACAGCTGAGCTGGGTTTGCTCTTTAACTCCTGCCCCGTCCTGGAAGGGAATCACTGAAGCTTAGAGCAGAAATCAAACTTGCTCCATCTGCCTTAGCTCTGCCCTGCATCTCCCAGGACTGACCTGTGCCAGTGACTCTGTGCAGTGTGGCCTGAAGGAGTTACCTTGGTAAGGAGACATTAATGGGGAAGGAAGGGAAGGAAATGGCAAAGATTAAATAGAAAAGAAATGGGGGAAAATTAGGGGGAAAATGAGGAACTAGGGCTTCCCTTGCAGTGTGCTTATCTCCACAGTGTGTTTATGTACAATCCCCCTCTCCCAGCTCCTCTGAAGCTGCTCCCACAGCACCAGGCAGGAGCTGAGGAGCCCCAAAGACAGAAGGGAGGAGAGAACACAGCCAGAACAGCTGAGCGAGGCAGCAAGAGGGGACAGCTGCTCCCAACTTCTCAAGTACAAACCTGTTTACAAAGAACTGCATCTCCAGTAGTCTCAGAATGATACACCAGAGGAATAAAATGTTTTATTCTGGTTGTCTATCAGCCTGTGCCTCCATACAGATGGCTCAACACACGCTGACTGAAGTGATGCTCCTGCTCTGTACAGTTTGTCTCCCTGCTGAAGGACACATGCTGCCTCGAAGCAAAGCAGGAATTCAGCTCCAGCACCACTGCAGATTAACATTTTCCCTCCTTTTCCACCATATGGTGCTTTAAGAGCAACAGCCGTGCAAGCTTCCAGGAGACCACAGCACTCAAAGAATCCTGCTCTCTAAAAACTCTTCTTGCACAAAACCCCACTTCATTTTTTATTTTGCCTGTTGCTCAGGCAAAGAGAAACACTGAGGCAACAAGTGCAGCCCAGCACACAGGGAAGGAAGGGCAGGATCAGATTTTCCAGTGGCTGCTCAGGGCTGTCAGGGGTTTGCAGTGTGGCTCTCTGTGTCAGGGGCACTGCCACAGCTCCCTGGGGATTCCAGAACCTTCCCAAAGGAGCCCCCAAACCTAAGGAAAGCTGTCAGTCAGTCCCACAGCTCCCTGGGGATTCCAGAACCTTCCCAAAGCAGCCCCCCCAAACCTAAGGAAAGCTGAGCTGGCACAAACTCACACCTGCAGCTCTCTCAATTCTCTGCACCTCACAGCACAACAGAGATGATCTAAAGGAGCTCAGCAGCAAGTGGATGGAAAAGAAGGGGATCTGCTGCTGGAACTCAGAGAGCATTCCAGCAGAACTGTCCCTGCAGGGCTCAGCTGCAGTGCACACCAGCAAAGACTCCCAGTTTGTGCACTGGACACTCCTCTCTGTGCAGTAACCAAACCACATCACCCCTTCCCCAGCTCTGAGTGTGGCACCTTTACAGACAGTCCAATACAGCTTTGATTAATTGGTCAATCTCTCCAAACACCATCACCAGTGTCCAGTTAAGAAACCACCCTTTGGTAATAAATCCCCATAACACACTCCACATGTGCACAACACCAGGTGCAGCAAGTGAAGATAAGAATTGTTTCTCATTCTTTTCTCTGATATTCTCACAGCCTTCCCCAGGAAAATCCTGGGGAAATCCTGGGTCTGTGGCTCTCTGTGGCCAGGGCAGGCTGCTGAGGAAGCACAACCACCTTCCTCTTCAGCACCCCAGAGTCAAGGAAGGAAGAAAGGGCACTGTTACCTCAGCATGCCAAAATAAATTCCCTCCTGCACTGACCCTGTGAGAGGCACATGGAGACACTGCACTGTGCTTTCCCATGCACAGTTTCAGTTTTCTCATCCTTTGGTTTCAGGAGGGCTCTTCCTTCCTGCAAGCACTTAGATAAATAAATAACCCATCAGTTCCTACTCACCCTCTGGGGTGCTGATTGCTCTCCCCACCACAGTCGTGTTTCCTCCACTGGACTGTTGGTTCAGGCTTTGGAGGGAGCCTGGGAACAAGAAGGGAGTAAGGGAGATGTGAAATGCACTGCAGCTCTGCCTGGGGCTGGGCAGGGCAGGACAGGACACTCCCCACCCTGCTGGTGCCAGCTGTGCCCCTGCAGAGCAGGACAGGGCAATCCCCACCTTGCTGGCTGTGCCCATGCAGAGCAGTCCCCACCTTGCTGGTGCCAGCTGTGCCCATGCAAGGCAGGGCAGGGCAGTTCCCACCCTGCTGGCTGCCAGCTGTGCCCCTGCAGAGCAGTTCCCACCCTGCTGGTGCCAGCTGTGCCCCTGCAGAGCAGTTCCCACCCTGCTGGCTGCCAGCTGTGCCCCTGCAGAGCAGTTCCCACCCTGCTGGCTGCCAGCTGTGCCCCTGCAGAGCAGTTCCCACCCTGCTGGTGCCAGCTGTGCCCCTGCAGAGCAGTTCCCCACCTTGCTGGCTGCCAGCTGTGCCCCTGCAGAGCAGTTCCCCACCTTGCTGGCTGCCAGCTGTGCCCATGCAGAGCAGTCCCCACCTTGCTGGCTGCCAGCTGTGCCCCTGCAGAGCAGTGCCCACCTTGCTGGCTGCCAGCTGTGCCCATGCAGAGCAGGACAGGGCAGTCCCCACCTTGCTGGCTGCCAGCTGTGCCCATTCAGAGCAGTCCCCACCCTGCTGGCTGCCAGCTGTGCCCATGCAGGGCAGTCCCCACCCTGCTGGCTGCCAGCTGTGCCCATTCAGGGCAGTTCCCCACCTTGCTGGCTGCCAGCTGTGCCCCTGCAGATCAGTTCCCCACCTTGCTGGCTGCCAGCTGTGCCCATTCAGGGCAGTTCCCCACCTTGCTGGCTGCCAGCTGTGCCCGCTGCCTCGGAGGAAGCTGCCCAGCTCCTGCCCGTGCTCCGGCTGCGCTGCTGGCTCCTCTGCTGCAGCGCCTTCCTGGCCGAGGTGAGGATGGCCAGCGTGCTCAGGGACGCTGCCCTAGGGCACAAAGGGACAGGGGCTGGCATCTCCCTCTGAAAGCCCCAGGGAGACCCTGAGGGAAGATCTGTCCCCTCCCTCAGCATCTTCAACACCTAATAATGAGATTATGCTGCAGCACTTGTGACTTTCAGACCACTCTCTAAAGAAAGGATCAGCCAAGCAACATAAATAAATGGAAATAAATTAAGTAAATAATATAAATAAAATATAAAATAAAAAAATTATAGGAACTCTAATATAAAACTATTATTAAAATATAAATAATAGAAATAAAATAAATAAAAATAAATTTTAAAATATAAAATAAGATATAAACTCTGTGATTCTGTGAAAATAATGTAAATATACTATCAAAATAGAAAATATAAATACATTATAAAATGAAATAAATAATAAAAATATAAAGTGTAAAGTAAGATATAAACTCTAATATAAAATATTATAAAATATAAATAATTAAAAATAAATATAAATAATACTAATAAATTAAAAATATAAAATAATATATAAACTCTAATGTAAAAGTAATATAAAGATAGAAAAGATAAATATATAATAAAAATAAAAATAATATAAATAATATAAAATATAATATACTCTAATATAAAATAATATAAAATATAATATACTCTAATCTAAAAATAATATTAATAATATAAACAGAGACAAAATATATAAACTCTAATATAAAATAATAGTAAAAGATATAATATAAATACATAATTAAAAATAAAAATAAATATAGACGATAAAATATTACATAGAATGTAATATGAAAATAATATGGAAATATAAAATATAACTAAATATTCAAAAGAAATCCAAATATTGAATAAATGTCCAATAGCAGGAAACAAAGAGGAGCCCACACCTGCGAGCCAGCAGTGGCTGCTTCAGAGCCTCAGCACGAGGAGTGGCGAACTCAGCAGGGCCAGGGGCAGGGATGGAGCCAGGTGTGGATGGCCTCTCACCCCCAGAGCACTGAGCACCGGGATTATTCTGGCCACCAGGAGTTGCAGCTCCCTCCAGAGATGGAGACTGCTGTGGAAAACAGGAGAAAAGGTCATGACTGACAGTGGAGACAAAAGTAGAAAACCTCTTGGGCCCGAGTGTTTCAGAACTGCCCCTTGTGGGATGGATGGAAAGAGTGCTGGGGAGGAACAATTGGCCAAAATTTTACCAAGAAGTGAGCAGGCACACAAACGGCCCAGTTTAGAGGTCTGTGTATTATATATAAAGTGCTCTTCCAAGGTCTGCAGAGAAATGAACTTCCAGGCTAGAAGTCATCTCATCTTAAGGTAGGGATCTAAAATAGCTCAGGACAACTGACTCAGGCACATATTTATTTCTTTACACTGAATTTAAAAGAGTATCTCATGACTGGGATGTGTTTGAACTTCCACTTTTTAGACACCTGAAGTCAGGCAAAGTGAACTCTTTTCTTTGTTACCAGCTTATCATTCTGGGAACAGAGAGAATACAACATTTAAACCCAGCCAGTGCTAAATTAGACTTGCTTTTTCCTTTAAATTGAATTCTTTCTCCATTAATCTTGGCTTTGTTTGTTGATGTTCTAAGGCTATTAAATGACTCTAGAACCAAAGCTTCTGTCAGGAAGTACAGAGAGGGAGGAAAACCCCTGATAACCATCCTGCTCCAAGGGCTGGGTCCCCAGGCAGGGCCTGGGCATTGGGAGCACACCAATTTGAGCAGAGGAGAGATGCACAGAGTTAATGGCAATAACCACCTCCCTGTGGGCTGCTGAGGGCTGCTCTTGCTCTGACTCCTTCTCCCTGGCCAGCTGCTCCTCATATTTCTTCATGTCATACTCCAGCTCAGCTGCCAGCTGCTTGTCCACAGCAAAGAAGTCTTTGATTTCGTTTCGGTAATCTTGCATCATTTCCTGCAGCAACAAGGAATGTTTGGACCCCTTCAGAAATCTCCCCCAGCTACTGATTCACATCCCCATTCAGATCACAGCTGCTTGGGAGCGAAAGGAAACACCAGTTGGTAGAGCAGAGGTGTTTTTAACAGACTGAAGAGTTTTAACTCCAATTTGTTCTTCAGAACGTGGAAAAGCTTTGCAGCGTTTGAGATCTCCTCCTGCCCACGTTCCACACTGAGAGCCTCATCTCCAATCCCTCCACCTCCCTCCACTGTGTTATTTAACACAGTGGCAGTGTCACAACATCCCATCTTCTGAATCCCTCCCTCCTCAGAAGGCTCTTGGTTGTGGCAGTGGCTGCACATTAACTCCAGAGAGGATCAAAACATCACCACCAGCAAGAAAAACACTTCCCCTTACCCTCAGGCAGTTCATCAGGTCCTTAAGAGCAGGGATCCTCTTCTGCTCCATCAAGGACTTGAGTGATGTGATTATTGGGATGATGTTTTCGATGAAATTCTTCTTTTGAACCTTTTTGTGAACAAGGCATGAACAGTTATGCGAGGCAGTGAAGGAGAAGCCACTCTGCGGCTCCACAGAGGAGTTATCCCTCCACAGCCAGGGAATCACTGTAATTAGGGCTGCTCTTACACCACACACAGGCACAGAGGCTTTTAACCTAAGTGGAGCCTTTTCAGATGCATCACTAAGTCACTCAGATCTCACAGTGAAGGCAAATTGCCCAGAGGTGCAGGAAAATCATTGTTCCGCTCAAATGCCCCGCCAAGGAGAGGGGTGGGGAACAAATCCAGCTCAGCACAGCTCCCCTGGCTCCTGGGAAACGCACTTCTGCTCCCTCCACCTCCACAACAAGCATCCCTCACAAATTCTGCCCTCATATGGTGCTTTTACAAGACACAGAGCTGCCCAGCCCTCTTCCCACAGCACAGCAAGTGCTCCTCACCTGTGAGATGAGCTTTTTCTGGGCCACCTGCATGACAGCATTGGCCATGGCCATCTCATCTTCATCAGCCTGAATGTCTTCCTCAGGTTTGGACCTCATACTTGAGAGCTTGATTTCTTTGCAGCTGAGGACTGCAAATGTATCTGAGAGCAGCTCGCTGCCTTCCAGGTCCAAAGGAAGGACCTCATCCACAAAGCAAGCTGGAAGACACAGGCAAGAAATAATTTGATTTTCCAGAAGCAGCAGTGATGGGCAAGGTAGGAGGATAAAACACCTGGATCATGAGATTTTATACAGACACCAGGTTTTTGTTTGGCAGATTTTTAAACGCTTACCTAGGATGTTGTGGCTGATCTTGGTGGTGATGCTGAACCTCTGCTCATCTGTGAAATGGTCCAGCAGGAAGGTGTAGATCCTCATCCTCTTCTCCTTGTTCTCCTTCCCCTTCAGAGAGAAGAGCTGCTTCGCCCTGTGGCAGAGCACATTTTACAGAGGCCCAAATCACATTATGCCAGCTCCCAGGAATAATGAGACCTTAAATCAGCCAGGGATATTTGCATGTCCCTTTTAAGACCCATAAACCTGCTAGGACAGCACACAGCCCTACAAATTACACACAGCAGTGTCACAGGGAAGGCAGGACACAACTCAGCACTGCTTCCCCTGGCTCTTTTCCCTCTTTTGCATGGATAATTATCAAGTGCTGTGCTGTCACTGAGAGCTGCATGGCCAGACAGCCCATAATTTAGCAAAAATTAGCCAGGAATGTGCTCAACTGACCGCTGGCTCTGGGGGAACCTGTTGTACTTCTGATGTTTCTCGTAGCTGTTGAAATGGAAGATGCACTCGATGAAGTGCTGGGAGAACATCACAGGGTTCCTCTTCAGCAAGAGATGCACCAGGCAGAACTCTGCAAACCTGCAGAGGAGGAGAAGGAAGAAATTATCACTGGAGAGTTTCCAAAAGCCAGCCCTGAAGCTGTGTAGGGCTCTCCAGGCAGGAGGATGGTTTTCCTCTGCCACATCTCCCTCAATACCACATTTAATTCTTGCCCAGCTCACTGACACCCACCCTTTCTCAGAGGGACAGACATCTCCAGGGGGACAGACATCTCCAGGGGGACAGACATCTCCAGCATCCACAGCACTACTCATTTTTACGGCCATTAAAGCAAACTGAGTCAGAAATAAATCTGAACCTGAATCCTGTCACAGCATTTAAATTATTTAAACAACCTGAGTTCCACTGGGGCTGAGACACAGCACTCAGCAACAAGTTCATCACCAAAGGTCCTGCAAGAGCTGCAAGGCAACCCCAGGCTTGAAAAACATGGTTTTGTGTGGATGCAGCCTCCAAATGCAGGTGCAAAGGAAAAGGCTCCCAAAGAAACGGGAGGAACACGATGCTGCAATGCCACCATCTACTGGAAAGACATTTTTAGATATTCAAAAGCCACTGAAGAGAAAAGGAAATGTGAATGGTAATTGACAAAAGGTGGATGGTTCTGGAAATATCCATCTCAGATTGACTGTTCCAGGCAGAAATGAGCAGCAAGGTGTCCAATGCTCCTCTGTAACCCTAATTTCTACATGAGCTCCCCACCTGAGAGAAACCTGCCCCATTCATTTCTCACATAACAGAGCAGCTGGAGACCTTGAAACCTCCAAAAACTTCCTAAACATGCACTTAAAATGAGAGTGCATAATTCCTCTGACTCATCATTTGACAGGTCATTCCTCTGACAATTACAAGATGTGGCAGAAGGCTGAAAAGGCAAGGCATGAACGTAAGAAAAAGGAAACTCCAACAAAATATTTAATCCTAGTCCTAAAACAAACCCAGCACTTGAGACAGAGCCTGTCAGAAAACCACGAGGAAGATTTCACAAGGGTCTGTCTCGAAAATTCCTTTTTTTCTGCATAACTGAGTTCTAAATAGAGCAGAGTTGTGCATTTTGAGGACAGCCAAGGACACTCTTTGGGACTTTCAAATGACCTGGGGAGAGGCTCATCACCTCCCTGCCACCACTGCAGACCCTAAAGAAGTACAGAGGTTAGAGGGATAATCTGCTTTATCACTGGCATTTCTCTTCACAATGTGAAGGTGCCAAGACTGAGACAGGTTTTGAGACATCTCTGACCTTCACCTCCTGCATCATTTCACCGCTGAGATTTTTACCTGGCGATATCTGGGTTTGGATCCACCAGGACGCTGACAAACCGAAAGAAGAGACAGTCCTTCCACTTCACAAACTCCTCCTGTGAAAATCAGCAGAAATCAACAGCCTGAACCACGAAAACTCAGTGTGAACCTCCAAATTGTAACCAGGTAAATGAACAAACTGTGAAACCTCAGCCAGGGGCACATAAAATAAACCCCAAAAGTATTTTGGGGGATGCTCCAAGCAGCATAAATGCCACAACAGCACATTGAGGTTTACCCCAGGTATGAAGAATAAAGTAGAAAAATGAAAAATCTGCTCTCCCACCCCACAGCAGGTGTGCTCTTCTGTTTTTACACCAAACTCCAAACCTGCCCTCATGTGAATATTAGGAGGGTAAGCACCTTGAACCTCTCAACATTCACACCTTCAGAACAATCAGCAGAGACAGCAGGGAAAAAAAAAAGCATTGTGGTGTGTGGATCCTGACAGCCTGGTCAGAGAGAGAAAACCAGATAAACTTCCCCAGGAATTGTTCTGGGGAGTTTTGAGAAGACTGAGAGAAAGAATTAAAACAATCTTGCAGCTGGTGTTTTGAACAGTTGTTTTCTCATGTTTACCAAAGGGTGTCTCCTTGATTAGCCAGTGGTGAGAGGGGTGTTGATTAAATGACCAGTCAGGTCCACCTGTATCAGAACAGTGTGTAAAAGAATGAATTTCTAATAACCTCAGGTTAGCCTTCTGAATAGACTGAAGAGCCCCAGAGCCTGTGTGTTGCTCATTCCCCCATCCCTCATAGAACAGCAGCAGTGGTGCCTGTTACAGCCATGGACAGAGGAGTGAAACTGGAGGGATTTTAAAGAAATCAAGATGAGAAAAGGGGCAACCACTGACTAAAAATTAACCTCAACCACCACTAAAAATAACCTCATTCTCCAGCTGAGGTGCTGTCAACTCGACTGCAGAAAATCCAGTCACTAAGCCCAGCTTTAAACACTCTAAACTCAGGATTAATTACACCCTGAGCCCCCAGGCACCATGCAGGGCCCTGCCTGTGATTTATGGAAGCAAACAAACTTCACAACTTTTGTGAAATTGTGAAGTTGGTATGTTTATTACAGCACTGGACACATGTGGGAATCATTTCTCTAAAATGACATGCATGCCTCTGGCAACTGCAGATTTTTTTATCTTTCTTAAATACATATGCATACCATTTCACAATAGGCTCATATGTATTTATTCTACTGATTTCACATGACATTTGCTGCTAATTTTTTCTTTATCAGAAAGAACTCTTGGGGCATTTTGATGTTGCTTTCTGTAGCAGCCTCTCTGTCTGTTTCAGGGTTCAAGAGGCCCCCCTTATCTTTGTCTTTCAGCTGAAGCAGTTTCTTGGAGCATTTTTTAAATTTGAGATTTTTTAAATTTTAGAAAGCATAGACTTTTTGCGAGAACAGGCAGGCAGACTAAACAGCTGTGCTTGCAAGCTACAGACTTGATTCAAAGATGCACATTTCACTTAAAATGGATTTCTACTCTGGAAAACTTCCACTCTGGATTTCTACTCTGGAAAACTTCTGCTCTGTCTCACCTGCAGGAGGTTGGTGAGCAGGATGAGGGTGTCTCCTTCACTAGCCAACACTTTGGGGGTGCTGCAGCTGTGCTTGCAAGCTACAGACTTAATTCAAAGATGCACATTTCACTTAAAACTGGAAAATTTCCACTCTGTCTCACCTGCAGGAGGCTGGTGAGAAGGATGAGGGTGTCTCCTTCATTAGCCAACACTTTGGGGGTGATGCAGCTGTGCTCGCACACTACAGACTTAATTCAAAGATGCACATTTCACTTAAAACGGATTTCTGCTCTGGAAAACTTCCGCTCTGGATTTCTACTCTGGAAAACCTCCGCTCTGGATTTCTACTCTGGAAAACCTCCACTCTGTCTCACCTGCAGGAGGTTGGTGAGCAGGATGAGGGTGTCTCCTTCACTAGCCAACACTTTGGGGGTGATGCAGCTGTGCTTGCAAGCTACAGACTTAATTCAAAGATGCACATTTCACTTAAAACTGGAAAACTTCCACTCTGTCTCACCTGCAGGAGGTGGGTGAGCACCATGAGGGTGTCTCCCTCATTACCAATAGTTTGAGGGGTGTTGCAGCTGTGCTTGCAAGCTACAGACTTAATTCAAAGATGCACATTTCACTTAAAATGGATTTCTGCTCTGGAAAACTTCCACTCTGGATTTCTACTCTGGAAAACTTCCACTCTGTCTCACCTGCAGGAGGTTGGTGAGAAGGATGAGGGTGTCTCCTTCATTACCAATAATTTGGGGGTGCTGCAGCTGTGCTTGCAAGCTACAGACTTGATTCAAAAATGCACATTTAAAATGGATTTCTACTCTGGAAAACTTCCGCTCTGTCTCACCTGCAGGAGGTTGGTGAGCAGGATAAGGGTGTCTCCTGCACTAGCCAACACTTTGGGGGTGCTGCAGCTGTGCTTGCAAGCTACAGACTTGATTCAAAGATGCACATTTCACTTAAAACGGATTTCTACTCTGGAAAACTTCCACTCTGGATTTCTATTCTGGAAAACCTCCGCTCTGGATTTCTACTCTGGAAAACCTCCGCTCTGGATTTCTACTCTGGAAAACTTCCACTCTGGATTTCCACTCTGGAAAACCTCCACTCTGTCTCACCTGCAGGAGGTTGGTGAGCAGGATGAGGGTGTCTCCTTCATTACCAACAGTTTGGGGGTGCTGTAGCTGCGCTTGCAAGCTACAGATGTAATTCAAAGATGCACATTTCACTTAAAACTGGAAAACTTCCGCTCTGTCTCAGCTGCAGGAGGTTGGTGAGCAGGATGAGGGTGTCTCCTTCACTAGCCAACACTTTGGGGGTGCTGCAGCTGTGCTTGCACACTACAGACTTGATTCAAAGATGCACATTTCACTTAAAACGGGTTTCTACTCTGGAAAACCTCTGCTCTGTCTCACCTGCAGGAGGTTGGTGAGCAGGATGAGGGTCTGCCTGCGGATGAAGGGGTGCGGGTCGCGCAGGCACAGCGAGATGTTGGGCACGTATCTGTCGCCCAGCGAGGTGTAGCGCACGCACAGGTCGCACAGCACCAGCGCCGCGTTGTTGCGCACGGCCACGTCTGGCGACACCTGCAGCTCCCGCGCCAGCGCCGCGATGCACTTCTTGGCCAGCTCCTCGTGCTGCAGGCACAGCTTCCCTGCAAAACACCACCGGGAATTTCAGGGTTTTGTGGTTTTCACAGCCTGTGCTGCGTTAGGGCGCATGTCCCAGACTGCAAGGCAAGGTGTGTTCTATTTGCCATCTGTGTGGCAGCTGCCTGCTGGTCAGGGCGCAGTTTTTCCTTATCTCTTCCACACCCACTCCTCCCTCCTGGGGAACATCTGCTGATAACAGGCTGTTGAATGTCCCTGCATGGCTGATAAGAGCTACAGCATCCCACTGGGAGATGTGAGCCCAGGGGGAGGAGCCAAGCATTCCTACCCAGATATAATCTGAGATTCTGGAACACCAGCACAGCTTCCCACTGGATTCTATTTTATTTATTTATTATATTTTATTTATGTATTTATTCTATTTTGTTTTATTCTATTCCATTCTGTTATTCTATTGTATTCTAAATAGAATTGTATTCTATTTGCCATCTGCATGGCACCTGCCTTCTGTTCAGGGGGCAGTTTTTCCTTCTCTCTTCCACACCCACTCCTCCCATTTGCTGATAACAGGCTATGGAATGTCCCTGCATGGCTGATAAGAGCTACAGCATCCCACTGGGAGATGTGAGCCCAGGGGGAGGAGCCAAGCATTCCTACCTGGATATAATCTGAGATTCTGGAGCACCAGCACAGCTTCCCACTGCATTCCCAGAGGAGCAGCAGCTGCCTCTGCCCCTGGATCTTCAGAGGATTCTGCACCTTTCTCCAGGATCCCTGCTCCAGCAGAACCACCCCTGGCACTGCAGGAGGGCTGAGCCACAATTCCAATGGCCCTGCTGCCAGCACCCTGACCCACAGGGTGTCAGGCTGTGCTCTGGCTCTGGCAGTGTTGGTTTGGTTCACTGCATTATTCATTTTATCCTTTTATTTCCTTCTCTATTAAAGAACTGTTATTGCTGCTCCCATATTTTTTGCCTAAGAGCCCCTTAATTTAAAATTTATAGCAATTCAGAGGCAGGGGGGGCGTTCACATCCTCCATTTCAGGGGAGGCTCTTACCTTCCTTAGCAGGCCCCTGTCTTTCCAAACCAAGACAGCACAGCTCTAAGTGCCGTGTTAAGTCTAGTGAATTCTTCATATCATGGTCAGACAAAACAATTTCTCTCTAGGCATGAGATCCAAAGACACCCAACAACCTCAGGCCCCAAAAACTATAAACAAAAGTGGACTGGGGGGAAGCAAACTATGAATGACTTCATTAGCTGAAGTTGCAATTGGAGGATTAACCTCTGATATGCAAATAGACCAAACTTAAATCTGTCTGAAAACCTCATTGTGGCAGTCATATTTTCTAGAAAAATCCCTTTGCCCAAGGTTCTTCTCCTGGGAAGTTGGGAAGCCTCAGAGAAAAAAAAGGAAAACAATAATTATCTGATTGCTTTTCCTGTGTTTTGCAATGTGTTTAGAGATTGTTTCATTGGTTTTATGTGAACTGTTTTGACTCATTGGCCAATCAGGGCCAAGCTGTGTTGGGACTCTGGAGAGAATCATGAGTTTTCATTATTATCTTTTTAGCCTTCTGTAAGTATGCTTTCTCTATTCTTTAGTATAGCCTAGTATAGTATTCTTTAATATAATATAGTATCATAAAATAATAAATTAACCTTCTGAGAGCATGGAGTCAGATTCATCATTCCTTCCTCTGTCTGGGAACCCCACAAATACAAGACCTCATGACCATTGTCCATTTTGGGTCCCTCTGTAACCCTGCCCAAGGTGCATCTATTAAAGGCCTTTAATAAATTCCCACTTTATTCCCTTAACCTCTGTTCTAGGCAGCCACTCCAAGGCATCACTAGAGCAGCAGAGCTGGGATAAATTCTCCTTGCCAGCCAGCTCAGCTCGCTGCCTCCAAAACAAGCCAGGGAAGGAATCAGGAAGTAAACAAGGGAATAAACAAGAAACTCATGCTGGAACTTGATGAGCAATCTGCATGATCTCTCAGGGAGATGGTACTTCAAGTTCTTCCAAACTCCCCTTAGACCTATAGAGTGGGTCTCTATGCCAAATTCCCTCCTTCACAGCAAACTATTTCTGTGTACAGGGTATTATTCAAAGCAGCTAAAAAGAACAGCCCCAGCTGTCATAGGCATAGCAGGGAGACACCCACCTCTGAGAGCATCACTGAACCAACCTAAAATAAAGTAGCCTGCAATAGTTCTAACATCACTTCTCCCTGTTCCCAAGCTCTGCACAAAAGTATTAAACTTTCCAAAGCAATTAAGGGAAGAATAATGCTGCCTATCTGCAAAAGAAACTTGTTCCTAAGCATGGAAGTATTAAAAGCCAGAACTTTCACTTGGTGTTCCTCAGAATCCTGGGAATGCAGCTGGCCAGGTTCCTCTGAAAGCAGCGTTTCTCTCGCATTGAGGAGAACAAATATTTGAGTGCAGTCATCCTGCTCTAAGCTACATCAACCAAGTTTTCTTCCCCCTCTCTGAAGCATTTACTGAAACTGAGATGGATCCTCCAGCACCCAGCTCTGAGTACAAGGACAGCACAGCTCTGGGGGACATTGCTAATTATTGGTCACTATTAATGCACTAACCACCTGGAGAAGCAGAGCTGCCAGGGTTCTGATGGTTTGCCCAACTTGTTTCCATGGATATTTGCATTGCTAAAAGCTCCCAGCTGGGCTAATGCCAACAGAGCACTGGGGCTCTGTCACAACTGCCAGAGCTTTACATGGAATTATTCAGGTTGGAGAAGACCTCTGGGATCGTTGAGTCCAACCTGTGACTGATCCCTACTCTGTCACCCAGCCCAGAGCTTTGAGTGTCACACCTGGCATTCCTTGGACACCTCCAGGGATGGGGACTCCAAACCTCCCTGGGCAGCCCATTCCAACGTTTAACCACCTTTTCCATGGAGAAATTCTTCCTCATGTCCAACTGACCCTCCCCAGGCACAGCTGGAGGCCATTTCCTCTTGTCCTGTCCCTGTTCCCTGGTTTGTCCTTCCTGCCAGGGAGCTGCAGAGTGACAAGGTCCCCCCTGAGCCTCCTTTTCTCCAAGATTTTGGGCAGCACTTCACCAGAAAGGCTGAGATACACAAAGGCCCATTTTTAGGGCAGGATGCTGGCACTTACCCAAAGTGATGAGTGCATGAGCCCTGACCACGGGAGGCATGGCTGAGCCCCTGAACTGGGACAGTGGCTGGGAGCTGGGGATCTCCTCACTGTCTGTGCAAGCAGACTCTGGAAAAGAACAGGTCAGGGATGGAAACAGGGCCTGGCACACAGGGGTGCTGCAAATGCAAAGCTGAAGGCACAGGGAGAGTGGCTCACCTTGCTCCTCGCTGCCAGAAGAGGCCAGGATGGACTGAACCACAAGGAAGATGTGTTTGTCCACCTTGGCTGGGCACAGCTGGGCAGCCTCTCCCAGCAGGAAGAGGTGTCTCACCTGCAGAGAGAAAGCAGAAGAGGCTGAGCTGCAAAGGAAGCCAGCAGGAGTCGGTTCTTCTCCAAAAAACAACTCAAAATTCCCTCAGTGCTTTCGAGGCAGTGGCTGGAGAACAGAAGGGGAGGCTTTGGAACAGAAATCCTGGGTGGGTGGGTGTGTTTAATATGCTCCAACACCACCCCCCACCCCATCTAATGAGACTGAAATACTCCTCAAAGCATTCCATGCATCTCTCCCAAACAGCTCATCTCAGAAGTTTGAGTGGAAAAGCGAGGAAATAAAAACCACGTCATATATTAAAAATACATGGGGTGCCATATCCTTACAGCAACTGCTGGTGTGTAAAACTGCTGTGGGCTCCCAGGCCCTTAAATACAAGATTTCATCACACACACAGGCCCTGCACATTCCTGTGATCCCAGTTCTTGGCATGGATTTCGAGGAACACCCCCACCCTTTAAATAATCCTTGAAGGGAATTATTGAAAATAATAATCCCCAAACTTACCAAGAGATCTTCCTGCAGCTGCCCTGCCCCATCCTCTCTGAGGACTATGTTGGAGATGTAGCTCTCACAGGTGGATACCAAATCTCCACACACCTGGTTGAGCAGCTCCTGTTCAGTAATTAAACAAATTAATTTGACACTTTATTAATTAAACAAAAGGTAGCTGTAATATCTGTCCACACATGAATCCCTAATATCAAAGTCTTTATGTGCTTTTAATAATCTGGATCCCATTAAAATCAATCTGACAATGCCTTAGAGCTTTAAAATTCTCCCTGCACATCAAAGGATGTGTGCAAGTGTCAAAACACCTTGGAAAATTCGGCTTTTAATGATCCACAGGCCCAAGTTTACTTCATTATAGAAATCACACAGACTTAAACAAAAAGGATTTAGGCGACTGTTTCATGTGCACCCAACACATTGGAGGTGTCTGTGGGAATTTTTAGATGTTGCTTGAAAAAAGCAGCTCCATTAAGCAAGAAAACATGATGTGAATTCCCAAAGAGTGGAGGGGAAACACAGGAAAAGCAGATTATCTACTACACTGTGGTGAATATAAAGCATCATTTCTGGTTTTCCACCATCTAAAAGTGGTAATTTTAATAACCAAATACATATATAAATGAGAACTGTTAGATTTAGTGAAATGACCAACTACAGGAACATCTGCATTTCATTTTAAGCCAATACTCAGTGGTGGCTGTACCTACAGGGGAGGATTTTCTTATTGTCAGTTTGAAACCCCAAAAACCATCACCCCACCCTGGCTGTTGAGGCACAGAGGGTTCAGTTCTGCCCATTATTTACTAAACTTGATTGGGATGCTTATTATAAAAGAGCTGCCATCTACACTGGAAAAGAGAAATATAAAACAGACACGAGGAGAAATCATCAGGGACAGAGACCTGCATCAATTTTGGCTTCTTTGCAATTGTGTCCAGGCTGAGATTTTTATTTTACCAACAAAATATGGCCTAACTTCCCACTATGGGAGCAGAACACAGCCAGGGCATAAAACAAATGGAGGCAGAAAAAAATTATGAGCAAGTTATTAACTTTGTTTGGTCTCCAGGAAGAGGCCTAGGAAATATGTGTATTTCCAGCAGCTCTGATGGAGAATACAGAGATTACAGCATAAAACTGTGGCTTTAAGCTGGACCAAGCACAGCAACAGGTTTCCTTTAGGAAATTTCCTTTAGGAATTTTGTAAATTTGGACAGAAGGCAATTGCAAGGTATTTCAGAATACATTTGAAGGCAGAAGATTTCTTACAAGCCAGGATGTTCTCAAGTGCAGCAAAGAGGCAGAGCTGAGCAGAGCAGGCTGGAATCAGAGCCCCTTTTTTAGAACTCATCATCCCACAGCCTGCAGACAGCAGCAGACACCCCCTGAGTGGGGAGCAGGCTATTTTAAAAAGAGTATTTTAAGTCCCACCTGTGCCTCCTCTGGTGCAGGTGCAGAGGCCTGGCAGAGCTTCTGCAGGGTCTCCACAGCTGGGCTGATCACCTCCAGGGGACACTGAGACTCCTTCAGCCAGCTCTGGATGCTCTCTGGAGACGACAGCACACACAAAACCAGCATTTTCTAAGCTGTCCAAGTGTTTGTGGAGGCACAGAAGCCCTGCAGGTGGCCAGGACCACTCACCCTTCAGCCCCTCGCAGCTGCTCCTGGGGAGGTGCTTTGCCACGTGCCCAATGACACACAGGACATGTCCCACGGTGCCACTGCTCGTGTTCTGCTGCCTGCAAAACCAACAGCGAGCTCTGAGCCACGCCACCAAAGCACAGCTGAGCAACCCTCTCATCTGGGACATGCATTATTAAGGCAGACCTGTCAAAGGCAATGAAAACTCAGAGGGCTCGAGGAAAAGAGGTGGTTACTGCATGGATCTCAAAGCCTTTGCTGGATTTCCAGCTGCAGAAGCGACAATTTGAAAGAAAAATTGGGATTTAAGCAGCTACCAGGCAATCTGTGGAAGGGCACTGAGAGCTCAAAGCACACACTGACCTGCTGATACTGTCCCAGGATTCAATGATCTTGGAATAATCCAGCTTGGGGGAAGAGCCAGCCACCTTGGCAAGCAGCATCCAAGCTGCCCTGGAGTGCTCTGTCTCCACGTGAGACATGACATTATTGATAAAAGTGGAGGTGAACTTGTTCTGCTTGGACCACATAAAGAAGGCTTTGCTCAGGTAACGGCTGCAGGGAGGAAAGTTTAAAAGAAGACAGTCAGGAAAATCCAGGAAAATCCAACACAACAAAGCTGCTATTGGCTGGCACTGCCACAATTCACACTGAAAATTTCCATTTACACATATTTTCACTACAGAGCTGGCACCCCTACATGGATGTTGGGTCAGTAACACAGAAGGTCCAACTGGTCCCATGACACATCAAGAAATTATAATTTCAGCAATTTGTAACCAAGACTTTCCAGCAGTTGTTATTTAATATCCAGAGTCATTATGATGTCTCAGGCTTAGCTTTTCTATTTTTCAGATTTTGTTCTGCTTTAGTGTGTGGGTCTGGGCTCACATCAGGGGATGCTGAGCTCTGTGCACAGAGCAGGGAGACAAAACAATTCCTGCTCCAGCTGGGCACCAAGGACAAATGAGCCAAATCTCAGGCCAGGAGCACAAACCCCGTGGGCTGGAGAGAGAAAAACAAGCAGGGTGGGACTGCAGGGGCTAAAGCTGGGATGGGACAATGAACTGCAAGGTGCAAATGGAGCAGAGCTGATCCCAGGGAGAGACCCCGTGCCCGGCCGGGCATTTTGGGGCCATTTGGGTTCATTTTGGGGCCATTTTGGTTCACCTTGGGTGCATCTTGGGACCATTTTGGTTCATCTTGGGCTCATTTTGGGGCCATTTTGGTTCATCTTGGGCTCATTTTGGGGCCATTTTGGTTCATCTTGGGCTCATTTTGGGGCCATTCTCGGTTGTGCTGCCCAAGGTGCATCCATTGAGGGCCCTTAATAAATCCCTTCTTCATTCTTTAGCTCCATCTGTCTCTGTTCCAGTTCAGCCTTCACAAGGCATCAACAGAACGGCCTAAACTGGAAGGGACCTTGAAGATCTCTCATTCCAGCCCCTGCCATGGATAAGGGCACCTTCCCCTCGCCTGGGGTGCTCAGAGCCCCCTCCAGCCTGGCCCTGAGCACTCCTGGGGATAAAGGCACAGCAGAGTCATGTCAGGCATCACAGCCCGCTCGTTCTTCTGCACAGCTCTAATTATCTACTCCACACTGGTAGAGCTGTGAGATTTCTCAAGCTGCAAGGTCCTGCAGGGTCAGGAGGAAGAAGGTGCCAGGAATGTGCAAACCCTGTTACAAAATGGCCCAAATTAGAACAGTGACAGCTCCCCACACTGGCACGGCAGCACCACCAGTGCCTCATCTGCTATTTCTGAGCTATTATGCCCTGTTGACTAATAAACATACAGCTGTCTTTAATCAATGTTGTGTCCTTGTCATGCTGTGTGTCATCCCATTTCTCCCTCTCCTTCCCACGGCAGGCAGGATAATTCGATTTGTCACAAGACAAGTAACATATTGTACATAAGAATTAATACAAGGTGATGTTCTTGCTTTATATATCCTCTCTCACTTCTGTCAGAGGAACACCTCCATCTGACTTAAATATTCATGTGCTATCAGTGCATCCAGCATGGGATGCAGCAATGAGCATTTCAGTCCAGGGAGAGAGCACAGGTGACAGGAGCAGCAGGTGAAAACACCTGACACAAAGCAAAGCTGAACTCTTCTTGTCCGTGCTCAACAGCCCTGTCCTGGGAGCTGGCAGGGCAACACAAGCACCTCAACGTGGTAGTTTCCATCCTCAGAAAGATACTGAGAGTTTCAAGCAGGGAATTTGAGCAACTTCAAAGAAATCCCTGAGAAAAATTTGGTTTCTGGTCCTTGCACAGCAGACAGCACGTGCACTGTAACAGGGTGTGTGTGAGCTGTGGTACCTCACAGGGAATGAGAGCACAAACTCAGACTCTTATCTTAGTCCTCAGTCAATCAGTAATTTCCTTCTGTAAAGGAAAAGTTCTGTATTCTAATGGGATTAAAAGTAAAAAAACCCCAAACTTCTGGGTTTTATCCCTGAATGTCAACACAGGCAGGGGAGGGAAAAATGCACTTACCTCAGCTCCTGGCTTTCTGAAGACAACAGGGAGAGCAGATCCCACGCCAGCTCCTGCCTCTCATCACCACTCCTAGATTTATTGTAAGGTTTTATGTGCTGCAGCAAGAGCTGATCCAGGCAATCCAAGGCCTTTTCTTGGACAGAGCTTTCTGCATCCATCACCACAGGCACCACTCCATCCAACCAGGCCTTCTGCACCAGGACATTGCTGTGCTGAGACTGAGAGAAACATTTTAAAATCATTGG
Source organism: Fringilla coelebs (assembly GCF_963513975.1). Taxonomy (NCBI): domain Eukaryota; kingdom Metazoa; phylum Chordata; class Aves; order Passeriformes; family Fringillidae; genus Fringilla; species Fringilla coelebs. Next base: position 4,266,214 of record NC_140051.1, on the reverse strand, counting down.
GGGATCCCAAATGCATGGCTAAGAGCAGCAAAGGCCTCCAGGTTCAGCCACAAACTTTAAAACTTGAATTTTAATCAAGCCCAGCAGTGTGGCAGCAGGTGGGACAGGGAAACTCAGCATCACAAGGTCTTTAATCATCTCTATGATAAATACCTGGTGTTTCTGCTAAAGTACTGCAACACTTTGTTTTGAGACTCTATAAAGAATTATAACAGGTTTGCAATAAGGCTGTACAGCAGATGATTTAGCACTAAAAAAAAAAAGAGCTTTGCTTAATATAAACCCTGTGCTCCAAGCCTGAGTTACAAACCCCCTGTGAATAAATAGAAAAGAAAGAAAAATATAGCATTGCTATCATCCACACATTACATCTGAAAGTGATTCAGGGTTTTTTTTAACTTGAGAAGGCCAGCAACATAAACATTTTCTTCATGACACATAAATCAACAGCCAGAAAAATCAGTGTTTCCAACAGTTGGAAGCACTCTGCATAAATCACAAGTAGGTATCAGAGTGAGTCATGACTTCCGAGTCAAAAGGTAATGAAAAGAATTAGAGCAGCCTGAAATGCAGCTCCCAGAGTGAATAACTGATTGGTGAGGTCCCTCTTGCTCCCTCCCCTCCCAGGTGTGGCAGAATTCCCATTCCCCTTGATGCCTTAGGATTTCAGCTTTTATACTTTTCAACTCCTGTGCTGCTTTAGGGTATGACTCTGAACTCCATCTAGAGTGTCAGCTACTGTTCTCCCGTTCTATTCAGACAAAACAATCCCTCCAGGGCTCTAACTCAAGGACACCTCACTGCATCAGGCCCCAAAAAGTACAAACAAAAGTGAATTGGGGAGGAGCAAACTGAGGGAATACTTCATTCTGTTCAGGGGGCAGTTCTCCTTGTCTCTTCCACACCCACTCCTCCCTCCTGGGGAACACCTGCTGATAACAGAGACTGAATGTCACTGCATGGCTGATAAGAGCTACAGCATCCCATTGGGAGATGTGAGCCCAGAGGGAGGAGCCAAGCATTCCTACCTGGATATAATCTGAGATTCTGGAACACCAGCATGGCTTTTCCACTCTATTCTATTCTATTCCATTCCATTCCATTCTATGCTATGCTATTCTATATAGAATTGTGTTCTATTTGCCACCTGCATGGCAGTTCTCTTCTGTTCAGTGGGCAGTTCTCCTTATCTCTTCCACACCCACTCCTCCCTCCTGGGGGGGAACATCTGCTGATAACAGATTATTGAATGTCACTGCATGGCTGATAAGAGCTACAGCATCCCATTGGGAGATGTGAGCCCAGAGGGAGGAGCCAAGCATTCCTACCTGGATATAATCTGAGATTCTGGAACACCAGCACGGCTTCCCACTGCATTCCCAGAGGAGCAGCAGCTGCCTCTGCCCCTGGATCTCCAGAGGATTCTGCACCTTTCTCCAGGATCCCTGCTCCAGCAGAACCACCCCTGGCACTGCAGGAGGGCTGCAGCCACAATTCCAATGGCCCTGCTGCAGCACCCTGACCCACAGGGTGTCAGGCTGTGCTCTGGCTCTGGCAGTGTTGGTTTAGTTCACTGCATTGTTTATTCTATCCTTTCATTTCCTTTCCTATTAAAGAACTGTTATTTCCTGCTCCCGTATTTTTTCCCTGAGAGCCCCTGAACTTCAAATTTACAAAACTAAGAGGGAGAGGGTTTACTTTTTTTTTACATTTCAGGGGAGGCTCCTGCCTTCTTCCTTAGCCCGCACCTCTCTTTCCAAACCAAGACATAATATAAAATACCCATTTAATTGTAGTGGGATAGGATTTAAGAAAACAGTGTAGAAAGTAATCTGTAGAAAATAATAGTGTAAAAAGTAATCAAAGATTAGGAACAGGCCTGGCTTTACCAGGCCACAGCTGTGACCAGTGAGAAGAGGAGTGCTATGGTAGAGTGGGCTGGTGTTGAGAAGGGAACTGCAGTCAGTTGGCTACTGAAGAAGAAAGAGTCAGCGCTCTGAGGAGCTGCCCAAAAGAAACACCAAAAAGGAATGAAACCTTTGTGATGAGGAGCCAGCAGCATGGAACCCCTGCAATGAGATGCCCAGACTGTTGTTACCCTTGCCCAGGCTCACCAGGAGCAGCTCGGTGATGGAGTGCAGCGCCTGCTTCCGCACGGACACGGCGGGGTCGCGGCAGCGCTCGCGCAGCACGCCCAGCTCCTCGGCCGTGCAGGGCACCACGCCCTGCTTCAGCAGGCTCACCAGCACCTGCCAGGCAAACAGCAGCACTCAGTTGCATTGCAAAGCTCCCACCAAGGGTTCCCACCTGCATTTACACCCGCCAGGTGTTTGGTTGGGCTCGGAGCAGAGCTCAATCAAAAGGGATCGAGTTCCATTCTGGTGTGGCTGTTTGCACTGGTCATCACAAACTACAGGGGCTCTACTTGGGGAACTTTCTCGGGGGCAGCATAAAAACAGGTGGTCAAAAAAACCCCCTTGCCCCTCCCCACTGCTTTGCAGCCTTCAAAATCTCTTCATTAATTTGGTAGGAACACCTTAACCAGAGAGAATTACTGAACATGACATTGCACTTGTCTTGATATTTGGAACAATTGCAAGGAGGAAGATTGGGAGCCCAAACCCAACTGATCCCACCTAGACCCCCACTGTCCTGTTTAGGCTATAATCTCCTGTTTCACAAGAATGCAGTCACCATGAGCTTCCTTCTTTGTCTCCAAATCCCCTCCCATTTTGGACCCACCATTAGGTTCAGCTGGGCTGGGCACGCCAGGGACACTGGGTGGCAAAGCAAAAATACAATTTACCCCCCACCAACAGCAGCCAGAGATTCATCACACCCAGAGTGAAGCACATTAACAATTCATGACTGCTGGGCACAACCAGAGATGGAAAATGAATCAGAAAACATCATTCCAGTCATTGCTGCTCTGGAACAGCAGCTGGAGAGGGAGGGTGTCACAATTTCCCCTTGAAAGTAACGTGCCTCTTATATGAGCCACCGTTTTTGCTTCATAATAAAGAAGAGGGATTTATTTTTATTCTTAATCAGAAAGCATTAAAACATGAATTGCAAAGCCCTAACTGGGAAGCTCAAATCAGTGTGTGAATTGAGGGGGAAGAGCTGGGGTGAAGAGGACTAACGGAGGAAGGCAGTCAGCAGCAGACACCTCTTTTTTAAAACAAGGAAATTTCCATTGAAGCATCTCTCTTTAAAAGCTAATGACTTCATTAAAGAAATGAGCAGCAAGGAAAGCAGCACAGAGCTCAAAAAGAGGCTGGATATAACCTAATCCCTTTGCTAACAAGGTCAAAACAAACTAAGCAGCTAATATGCTTCAGTTTATGAGGAAGTCTCTTAATTGAAATGCCTATTGACATTTGACAAGAGCCTCTCCTTGCAAATGACGGAATAACAGAATGCCAGCAAGGGTACTAGAGAAATTTCCATCATTATGCCTGCATTATTTACTTATCAGGAGCTAGTAAACAAGATCCTAAATGCCTCTAAGGCACTCTGCAGGGAGAGCAGGAAGCTACAAGTGGGCAAAGTGACAGAGTTTGCAGCAAAGCTGTGGCCTAATTAATTATTTAACAATCTGGGGTAATCACTGAGAGCAGGGAAGGATGCAAACCCCAACCTACCTGCAGAGCAGATTTCCTCACGTTGGTTCTCTCATCTCCAGCTCTCACTCTCAGCATGGCCATGACTTCTTTTCCTATCCAAAATGAGGATAAAAAGGAGTTACCCCCACGAAGAAGGAATTGCTCACAGCACCAGCTGGAACCACACAATCACAGAATGGTTTGAGTGGAAGGGACCTTAAAGCCCATCTTGTTCCAGCCCTGCCATGGCAGGGACACCTTCCACTATCCCAGGCTGCTCCAAGCTCCATCCAGCCTGACCTTGCACACTTCCAGGGATCCAGGGGCAGCCACAGCTTCTCTGGGAACACTGTGCCTCAGTAAATCAGCAAAAACAAACTCAAATGGTTCCCCAAAACTTTCAGAAGGACTCAACACTTAAAATCACCCAGAACAATCCAGAATGAGGCATAAACCAGAAGGAAAAACAACCCTGAACCATTTCCCCACTTCTTTCATTTGAAAACTCATCTTAATACAACACAAAATAAAATGATGGAACAAATTACTTGAGACACACAGAAAAAAAAAAGGTGAATCTGTAATTTCTGACCTCTTTATCTGTCTACACAAAAGATGTCAGGCTACTTTCAGAGCTGAGAGCTCAGCAGGTGAGTCAGGCACAGTCTGTGGCTCAGGTAACCCTGGCACCTGTGGGAAGAGCTACCAAGGAGCCAACACAGAGCCAGGGGAGGCTCTGCAGAGCTCACAACACCCACAACCTCCTGGGAGCTTTGCCTCAGAGCTGCACACAGCATCAATGTATGAACTGCTGTGTGCCACAGAGGGAAAATGACTCCATTTGTTAATTCCTTGAGGCTGCAGAATGGCAGCTGCAAAGCACCACCTCAGAGTCTGCAAGGAAAGCAGAACACATCTCTCTTCCCTGGATGTCATGTTAGGGCTCAAATTTCACCCTGCACAGCCATATTCATACTTATTTCTGCATGTTGGCAGGGAAAAAATACATCATCAAGGCAAGAAGTTATTAAATGACACAGAACTGAATGCACAGATCAATTATTTCTCACATTTTGAATCACTATTAACTGGCCATAAGGACTTCAAGCATTTTATGGTGGCTTTTAAGGTTTTTATTTATTGCTGTTTGTCAGATTTCCCAAAGATATGCCAAATTTGGAGATCTGTTACTTAGAGATTCACATGGACATCCATCCTGTTGCCATTAAAAATAGGATTAGTCACAGGGAACTAAGCAAAACTAGCTTAAAAATACATTTTTACCAAAAGGAAGCAAAGGGACTTTGATCTGGGCTTTCTTAATGGGCAGCTAAGTGCAGTTTCCATCCTCCTCCCAAGAGCAGCTGCACAGGAAGAGCACAGAACCTTCCCACTGCAAGATTTTGCTACTAAAATAGTCCAGTCTTGTGAAGGTGACCAAATAATCACACTTTGACATTGATTTTTCTGATGTAAAAAAGACAAAGGGGGGGGAAAACAACAAAACAACCAAAAATCCCAAGTTCTAAAGGGCTGAGAACTCCCAAGGGAAGGCAATGTTTGATGCTGGAGGGCAGAGGGAATTCTGCAGTGCACACCTCACCTTGCAGGTTATCCCCACCCTTCTCATCTCTGCCCTTGAGCACTGAGCATGTTCTGACTCTCCCTGGCTGAGATTTATTTCTTTTCTAAGAGAAATGAGCTGTTTGGTCTTCAGAGGAGAGCAAAATTAGCACAGGCACAAGCCAAGCACAGGCACGGGCCAGACAGCTTTGCTAATGCACCTTGACTGCCTCGGAGAGCCCTGGATTCCAGAATCCTCTGGAGCTCCAGTCAGTCTTTCTTCATTCCAGCCTTTTCTTAATTTGTTTTGCCAAGTGCCAAGTGTGTGCTCAGCTGGGTATCAGAGACAAACCCAGGCATCCTCTGGCACGAGGAGCCTGCAACTAAACAGGGAATTCACAATACCTTGAGTGGCCTGGAGGACTTTTCTATCTGAGGGAGCAGATTAAGGAAATTTATCAGCAGAGAGTGTTTGAAAAAAGGAGCTTTCAATGGGGGGAGATTGGAGCCTGGCTCCTGGAGATAGGGAGGGAGATCCCATGTGAGGAGCAGGGTGGAACAAAGGCACCCCTGCAGGATGTGAGGCAAGCAGAGAATTGAACTGTCAGCAGTTCAGGGGAGGTGAACAGCAAGAACTGAGAGTGCAGATGCTGGCAGGGGCTGAAAGGTTAGGAAGAAAAGCTTTTCCACACAAGAGGAAAAGAAAAAGGAGAGGTTTAAAGGAGGAACATCCCGGCCACAAAAGCCAACTTGCATGGTGATTTCATGCTATCAACACATTAGAGGCAGCTTGCCATGCTGCATCAGGGCATTTTGTGTGACACTCTGCTTTCAGCTTTCAACCTGGTGCTGCAGAGAAACAGATCCTTGCCTACAGAACAGAGAGGTGCCGTGCTTTACACAGCAAAATAGATCAGTTCTTTGTGCACTGGAGCAAGAGATTTAATTACCCTGAAATTCATGGAGCTACAAGTGTTATATTCCACATAAATTACAAACTGGGAAGAATAAATTACCTGCTTCTCAACAAGGGCTGCCACCGCATTAGTACCAACAGACATCTGCATTTCAGGATTAAATGTATTTTTCAGACTTGAGTGGAAATAGTGTTTCTTTGTGGCTGGCAATTCCACCCCCTTCATCACCCCTAAGTGTTTTGTAACAGCTTTCTCCACTTCCTTTGAGAAATGGACAATGAAAACACTTCAGAAAGTCTGATTTCAATTAAGGCTTTGAATGCTTATCTGGAAAGGCTGCTTTAATTCTGACATACCATCAGGCCCAGCAGTGTCACTGCTGTCTGTCAGCTCGATAGTTCTGAAAGTTGCTAAGGTCTTCAGTGGATGGCTGGACACAGCTGAAAGAAAAGATAAAAGCTGAGGAATAATAAAGGCATACATTCACCTGGCAAGAAGATGGTTCAGTGTTAAACAGAAAGCCTCATGCATGCCCTAGGTTTAACAGATATGTGTATTTTTTATGAAATGGCATGCCAAGAAAAGCCTGAGACTTACTGGAAAAGAATGACTATACCTTCTGCACTGACTGTCACACTCGCAGTGTTTGTGTTTGCTTCCAACACTGTGTGGACAGAGGCTGCCAAAAAAGAGAAATAAAAAAGGAAATCAAACAAAGTGTTTGAATTCTGGATATCCCTGCCATTCCAAATTCTTTTCGGGCGAGCAATCCAGCTGTGGGATGCTGGGTGCAGGCTCTGAGTCGTGCCATCTGGCCTTCACCACACCTGAGGGAGCTCGGAATGCCAGTCACGAACAGAACAACTTAGCAGAAGCAAAAGGCAACTCAAGATTTAATCAGCTGTCAGGCAAGAATGAACTGCATTTTTTTTTTTTCCCAATGAGCAATTTTGGTTGTCTGTAAACATCCTTCAAAGGGACCTCACAGAGGAATCTCTTTAGAACTGATACACGAGAATAAATCCCTTCCAAACAGGAGGCTTCATGAGGAACAAGGCTGGTGCATTCCTGCTCATTATGGCACAGTACGCAAGGACTCTGCGAGCCAGATTTAAGTTCCTGACAACTCCTACCTCCCAGCAATTACCCCCTTGAAAGTTCAAGAATGAGTTTCATTACCTCATGTGCCCACAGTACTCACAGCTCTGTAGTAGGTCCTGAATGCTTTTCAAGGTGGCAGCAGCTTTCATCTCGAGACACTGGGCGAGGCTGCTGAGCGCTTTGCTCCGGACCACGGGGGCTTTGTCTGAGCACCGGCCAAACACCATGACCTGCACTAAAAACTTGTGCTTTAGCAAACTCTGCTGATCCTGGGACAAGGAGCTGCCTGGGCTCCTCTCTGGCAGCTCCAACAAAGCCAAGGCTACATCAAGAGCAAACACTCTGTAGGAAACCTGCAGGAAGAAAAAGCACACGAGGCGCTCTGTTAATGGAAGTGAACACTGAGTCTTCTTGCCTCTGGGTACCAGCAGTGACAGAGCTATTCAGTGCTGAGACTGAACCCTTCATCTCCAAAGCATCAAGGAAATGCACTTACTTTGGTGAGTGAGTATTTATAAAGCCAAGCGATGAATTCAGCGAACTCTGCACAGGGGAGTTTGTCCAGCAGGGTCACCAGGGCCTGGGCAGCGTAGGTGCGATAATCAGCCTTGTCTGGGACCTGAAAGACAAGGCCAGGGCACCCTGTGATACTCCACTGCTCTGCTCTCAATGCCAGACAGGCATTTCAGGGCTTAAGAGAAGTGGTTTTTTATTTAATGAGCTGATATGCTCCCATTCAACAATAGTGAGAATCATCACAGCTTCCTCAGTCACTACTTCACCATCACACGTTTTCATTCCTTAGAAAAGATTGTGAAAACAGATTTCCTAAACTATTAATGATGTTCCAATGTATGCACACAAGTCCTCCAGCCCCAGAAGTAGCAGAGCTTGGCATACCTTGGTACAGATATGTTGGAGCAAGGTTCGCAGAACAGGATAAACAGCTTCCTTCAGCTCATCCACCAGAGAACTGCACAGGGGGGAGAGAGAGAGAGAAGCAGATTTTAACAAAGCTAGTTTATAACAGAGGAAAAGTCAAGGACATTCCTTTTGGAATGCCTTTGAGAAGTCAGGAAAAGTGGCCATGATTCTGGAATCATGAGTGCAGCAGATATGCTCAGAGAACCATCCTTGCTTCCCACCTTAACCTGGCTTTGCAGGCACAAAATAATTTCTTCCCACACTTTTCTAACAAGTAGAAGGGTAACATGAAAAGCTTCTTTGTTCTCAATCTACTTTTATATGTTGTCTGGGGATCTCTGCACAAACTACACTTCCAACAACATGGATCCCCAACAGGGGGAATAAACACAGGCAAAACACATCATTAAGCAGGAGAGAGCAAGAACTACAGAGGAATGAGATCCATGCTAATCTTTCATTTCCTTCACAATTCTCTGTAGTTAAACACAAGACCTGAAAAACTGACACAAAGCAAAATACAGAAAATAGGTCCTTTCCACAGCACCTTCTTCCCCCTCTGCCAGCAAGCTGGGTAAATTCCCATTCCAGACATTTTAATTAAACCTCATTTGCACAAACAACTTCAAAGCCAGTGCCAGATTGTCTCATCCCTTTATCACCTCAACAGCAAAGCAAAGGCACGCCAGAAGAAAGGAGCAGCCATGCTCAGAGCTCTGAATGTCACCTGATGAATTTCACAGCCTGGCTCCTGGTGCTGGTCACAGCTGATGTGATGGGAAGGGCCTCATGCCTGGAGCCCCCACGGCTCTCCACCATCAGAATGACGCTGAGGAGCCGCTGGAACACACATCGAAGGGTCTGCAAAGAAGGGGTGATAGCCAGGCTGTGTGCCATGGATAGGCACTCCAGGGCCATCAAATAATTCTGAATCAAGCTTAGAACCAAACAGCAGCACAGGTTAAAGCATGAATAATAATAAAGCATGAAACCATCAGAATGATGCCGAGGAGCCGCTGGAACACACATCGAAGGGTCTGCAAAGAAGGGGTGATAGCCAGGCTGTGTGCCATGGATAGATAGGCACTCCAGGGTCATCAAATAATTCTGAATCAAGCTTAGAACCAAACAGCAGCATGAATAAATATAATAATAAAGCACGAAACCATCAGAATGACACTGAGGAGCCGCTGGAACACACATCGAAGGGTCTGCAAAGAAGGGGTGATAGCCAGGCTGTGTGCCATGGATAGGCACTCCAGGGCCATCAAATAATTCTGCCTCAAGCTTAGAACCAAACAGCAGCACAGGTTAAAGCATGAATAAATATAATAATAAAGCATGAAACCATCAGAATGATGCTGAGGAGCCGCTGGAACACACATTGAAGGGTCTGCAAAGAAGGGGTGATTGCCAGGCTCCTTGCCATGGACAGGCACTCCAGGGTCATGAAATAATTCTGAATCAAGCTTAGAACCAAACAGCAGCACAGGTTAAAGCATGAATAATAATAAAGCATGAAACCATCAGAATGATGCTGAGGAGCCGCTGGAACACACATTGAAGGGTCTGCAAGGAAGGGGTGATTGCCAGGCTCCTTGCCATGGATGGGTCTCAGAATCTCTGCTGGTCAGAGTGACTCAGATACATACAAGCTTCTTTTTTCCCAGCCTGGCAGTTGAAGAAGGAGTCAGAACTGTTCTGGTTCTCAAGGCTGTTTATTGTCTCTTATCTATAACATTCTTTCACCACCTTGTTGAGGTCTGTCTGGCAGTCAGTCAGAGGCACTCTGGTGTTATCTTTTATACTAAAAACTACATGTACATTATTTACCATAACTTCCCAATATCCATCACCTGTGTCAGACAGTGAGCTTCTACTCTAAACCAACCCAAAAGTGCCACCATCACCCAGAACATGGAGGCCAAGAAAAAGGGAGAAGGACAAGGCATGCCCATCTTGGGACCCCTGGCCCCCATTCTAAAAACCTCAAATCTATTTTTCACCCTGTGATAAATTCACTATTATTCTACTTAAACTTTTTTGACTTGTAATTCTTCATATAAAGGTTGGTAATTGTTTTTCCATGGGTCAGGATCAAAGGCACAGGGGTCTTGGGCTCTGTGCCAAGGTCTCTGAGCCCCCAGGCAGGGGCTCAAGACATCCAGGACAGCCAGAGGAATTTCCTGGGTTCTGACAGATGGGCACTCCAGGGTCATGAAATAATTCTGAATCAAGCTTAGAACCAAACAGCAGCACAGGTTAAAACATGACTCCTAGCAGAGAAATTCCAAGGGGACACTTTCTAAATACACACAACACCTTTCCTGGCTGTGACGTTCTCATGCAAGCTCAGCAAGGTCTCAGAAGGGCTTTCTGAAAGCATTAACAGCTGCCCTCCAAACAGGACAAAGTGACCCTCCAAAGTCCCCTGTGGACTTTTTTTTTTTTTTTGCCAGAAACATTTGGAGTTTGAGGAAACTCACTGGGTTTTGCACAGGACATGTCTTAAATGCGTGTTTTGTGCTTGAACTCTTGGAGTTGCCTCCCTTGCCTCATGATCCTAACATTCCCTGGTAAGCAGGAGAGGCAGGGAAGATGAGGCAGGTCTGGGAAGGGGAGCGACTGCACCTTGCTGTCACCACAAATGCCAACAGCTCCAAAAAGCTCATGCTGCACTGAGAAACCAAATGGCAGGAACACACAGGCTGATGGAGCTGGGCTGGCTCAGAACACTCAGGAATAACCAGGCTGGTGTGTACCCCAGGCTTCCCTGACCAGACAGCTGCTGATTCCCAGCCTGCAGGCTCAGAACCAGCCCAGGGGATCTCACAGAGTCCCAGACACAGCCTGGGCACACCCAGCCTTCAGCAGCCCCATGCAGAGCAGCAGCACTCAGGTAAGTGGGAGATGCCCCGCTCTGGTGCCAATTTAAACAAATAAAGATGGGAGTTTCTGGCAGAACTGGCTGCTCCACGGTCCCAGAGTGTTCTCTGAACAAGAAGCAGCCCTGCTCAGCCTCACTGAGTGCACAGAGCACTGCACAGCCCAGCCCCTCACACGCTGCCAGGCGGTGCTGCAGCTCCATCTAGCAGGGAATCACAACATTCCAGGCAAAGGCAGCCACCTGGAACTCTCTGCTTTAAGGTTCACAGACCCAATGCCACTGCAGATCTCCTTTGTTTTCAATTCATTTGCCATCAGAGTCAGCAGAGCACGGAATTCACTGCACACAAGTGCAGCAGCAAATAAGGACTGGGGTGGAAAAAACCAATCTTTGCTCTGACCCAGCAAAGGTGGCACAAAGAGGGAAACTGAAGTGAAAAGTAAAAACCATCCAAGCAAAAATGACATGCCAAGAAGGAAAGAAGCAACCACTCTTTTTCCATGCTGCTGTGAGGATGTTAAAGATTCTGTTTAACTTGTACCTTATCCTCTGTGCCATGGAGAGGGGAGCACAGTAAGTGAAGTCCATAATAGGCCAGCTCAGGAATGTACTTGGCTTTATTAACATCCCTAAGGAAAGAAAGCAAAGAGATGTCTTCACCTCTCATCAGAGTAAATATGAGTATTAAAAGAGCTCTTTTAATTTAAGAGCTCATTTAATTTTAAGAGCTCAGTCTTTAAGACCGAGAAACATTCAATATTCACAAGATGCTGTTTGCTGTCAGCATGTGGAACACATTCCAATTATCTTTATGAGAACTTGTCACTTCCATTTTTATATAAACAGAACAACACAAGCACTGAGGGCTTTACTTGTTCATCATATAAACCCTAAGAATTATTAAGAATTGTTTGCTCACATGGCTGCTGAAAACTTGAACTCGTGGAGCACTGGCTCAAAGCTGGTCATCTCAACCAAGACCTGCAAGGGAAGAGAGCCAAGCTGAGCTCAGTGCCCTGAGGGGAGGGTGTGCAGGGCTCTGATGTCTGCAGTCACACCACTAGGTCTAACTTTCACACACCTCCCTTGAACAGAACAAAAGCAGAGCCCAAAGCCCAGAAGTTCCCCCTAGGAACAAGTGGTGGCTGCCCCTGGATCCCTGGAAGAGTCCAAGCCAGGCTGGACAGGGCTTGGAGCAGCCTGCGACAGTGGAAGGTGTCTCTGCCCCATGGCAGGGGGTGGAACAAGATGAGATTTAAGGTCCCTTCCAACCCAAACCCTTCTGACTCCAGGAACAAAACACATGCAAGAGTTCAGCACGAGGCAGACACAGAGCAGGCACCCTGCTCCCACATGTCCCCAGTTCCCATCAGGGACAGGTGACGGAAGGCAGGGCTGACACCTCCTCCGTGTGGAGTGCTCTGCATCCCCAAACAGTCTGTGCTAGGGGACTTAAGGCTCCTCAAGCTGGATCCTTCTTACCTGCACACAGTTCTGCATGCACTGAGGCTTTTCTTTTAGGGAGAACTTGGGCAGAAGCCTCAGGAAGTTTTTCAAAAGAAGGAAGATGGCATTGCGGACTTGGAGAAGATCTTCTGTTGAGAAGTAAACATTCTCATCATCCTCGTCCTTCTCCTCTTCCAGCATCTCTTCCACCTATATTGGCAGAAAAGAGAAACAGCTTGCCAACAATTTGCTTATTACTAGGGATTTGTATCTAAGAGATTGCACAAATATCTCACATTGGAGCTGTCGTTCCTGCACGCTTTCCCTTTCTTTCTGTTCCTTCTGGCATTGGGCTGAGAGCTTTGAGATTGTGCCTTCTTCCTTTTCTTCATCTCTTGAGGCCAGCATTTTGTCAGGGTGTGAAGACATTTATCAAACATCACTTGGTGGAACACCTGGTTGGCTATGCTGCCTGTCCAGAGAAGACAAACATCAGTCCTCTTCCAGACAAGATGCAGAGAGCATCAAACCACCTGGGCATCATGTCCCACTCCTGGAAGTGCTCAGTGCCAGGCTGGAGCAACCTGGCCTAGTGGAAAGTGTCCCTGCTCTGAGATGAGCTTTAAGGTCCCTCCCAGCACAAATCAGTTTGTGGCTCTATGATCCCTCCACAGGTGTTCCAGAGCCTAAGAAAGTTCAAGAGAAGAATGAAGAGCTGCCTGAAGTGCACCAGGCTGATGCACCATCAGCAGTGACACATTCCAGCAGCATCACCAGCTGAATGACCCCTTCCAGCTGCACCCTGGAGATCAGCAAAACCCCAGGGCCTGCTGGAATACAAAGGGATCCAGCTGTGAACTAACCTGCTGGAAACACGCAGCTCCTGGTCATTCTAAACTGATATTTTTGTTTTCACAAACCCATCCAAATGTGCTGCACAGTGAAATGCTCCCTGCTCACAGAGCAGGAACACAAATAAGCTCCTGCCTTGACTGTCAAAGCAGAGGAACCTGTGTGGTTTTAGCTGTGTGCACTCTCCTCTGTCACCCTGTCACAGGACACAGACCTGCACAGGGGCCACCAAACCCCTCTGTGACAGGGGTCCTTACACCGCTCAGCACTCACACCAGCTTGTGAAATCCCCGAGGATTCCAGGGACACCAAGCCAACACCACCACTCATTCCACCTGGAATTGTTACAAACCCGACCCTGCCTGACCTGAGCTGTCCCCAGGCACGAAGAGGAACATTTCAGGGCTCACCTGGGATCTCCAGCAGCAGCAGGTAGAGCCCAGCTGAGTGCAGAGCAAACACCCTCTGCTGTGCGTTGGCTCTTTTCTGCTGGCCCACGTGCACAAAGTGATGCAGCACGGCCACCAGGGCCTGGTGGGACAGGCTGCTCTCAGCAAACAAGGTCCAGACGTTCTGGGGCAAAACAGGAATAGTCAGGAATCCCATAATAACACAGATATCCAAAAGTAGCCATTATTCAGATTTTAACAGGCACTACCATGACCAACTCCCTATGTATTATCTGCTTTAAAATGTGTTCTAATAAGTATAATACACTGTAACTATTAATATCTACAATATATCAATTCTATTAATATTTATAATATATTAATTAATGAATTTTAATTTTAATAATAGTTACTAAAGCAATTTTAATAATTAATGAATTTTAATTATAATAAAGTAAAATTAATTGTTGTTAAATTATAATGATTATTAATTCTAGTAACAGTATGTATCCTTAATATAATAATTATATATATCCTTAATATATATATTAAGAATATATTATATATATCCTTAATATAATTATTATATATTATATGTATAGCATATATATTATATGTATAGCATATATATTATATGTATAGCATATATATAATATAATTATATATATATAACAACTTAATACTAAGATCTATTATTAAAATTTGGGAATAGCTCCCTTCTGAAGCATTCCAGCACACAGAGCAAGAATTGCTTGAATAGTTTTTGAATATTTTGCCAATTTCTAGGCAAGACAGATGTGAAAGAGAGAAGTGAGAGTGGCTGGCTCTGCTCAGGCGATGTCACCTCTCTGCTCTCCTGGTCCCCGGCAGCAAAGGGCGCCAGAGCGCTGTACAGGCGGGTGAAGGTGTCGAGCCCATCGGCCGTGATCTCCTCCGCTATCCAGGGATCCAGAGGCTCGGTCTCCGTGAAATCCAGATCCCACGCCGTGTCCACCCACACTGAGAAATAAAAGAAGTGTTGATAAGCGCCAGGGGTGAGATTTTTCCGAAACACGCGTTTCACCCAAAAATAAGGCTCCAACATAAACACGGAGTGCCCAAATCCAGCGGGACACGGGCGCGCCGAGGCAGCGCTGTCAGCGCCAGGAGATTCCCAATGCCTGGGGTCAGCAGCACCCCGGTAACCGGGGAGAGCCGGAACCGGGACCGGGGAGAGACAGAGGGACCGGGACTGACACCGGCACCGGGACAGAGAGACAGAACGGGAGAGAGACAGAGACCGGCACCGGGACACAGACACCAGCCCTGGGACCGGAATAGAGACCCGGACGGGGACCGAGGCAGGACCGGGAGGAGGACAGAGACCGAGAGAGAGACGGACAGCGGGACAGAGAGACAGAACGGGAGAGAGACAGAGACCGGAACCGGGACAGAAACCGAGACCGGAACAGAGACAGAGGGACAGGGAGCGGGATCGGGAAACAGAGAGACCGAGAGACACAACGACCGAAACCGGAAAAGGGATCGGGAAACCGGCCCCGATCCTAACCCCGGCCCCGATCCCGACCCCGACCCCGACGCCGATCCACACCTGCGGCCAGCTCCGGCAGCCGCCAGCCGCCGAGCGCGCTCCGCAGCCGCTCCGCCGCCATCACGCCACCACCGCCGCCGCCGCCCGACTTCGAACGCGCCAATGGCGGGCGCGGGGCGGCGCGGGCCAATCGCGGCGGGCGCCGCTGCCCCGGAAGGAGCGGGGCGGGCACGGCCAGGCCAGGCCGGGGCGGGGCTGCGTGCGCGGTGCGCGGTGCGCGGTGCGCGGTGCGCGGTGCGCGGTGCGCGGTGCGCGGTGCGCGGTGCGCGGTGCGCGGTGCGCGGTGCGCGGTGCGCGGTGCGCGGTGCGCGGTGCGCGGTGCGCGGGTCCCGCCGCCGCCGCCTCGGCAGCGCTGCCGCATTGCGGCCCCCCCCGCGCCGCCGCCGCCGCCGCCGCTGCTGCCGCCGCCGCCCCGGCTCCTTCCCCGGCGTCGCCGCCGCCCCGCGCAGCCCCGCCCCGGCCGCGATCCGCCAGCGGGGCCGCGGGGTCCGCCCGCGCCGCCCCGCGCCGCATCCCGGGACCATGAGCTTCTTCGGGTTCGGGCAGAGCCCGGAGCTGGAGCTGGTGCTGAGCGACGCCGAGAGCCGGCGGCGGGTGGAGCACAAGACGGAGGAAGGCAAGAAGGAGAAATACTTCCTCTTCTACGACGGCGAGACCGTGTCGGGGCGGGTGGTCCTCACCCTCAAGAACCCCAACAAGCGGCTGGAGCACCAGGGCATCAAAGTGGAGTTCATCGGGCAGATCGGTGAGCGCGGCGGCCTGCGGGCCCGGGTCCCTTCCTGATGCCCCTCGTGGGTGCCGGGAGCAGCGCTGCACCGCACGGTGCCGGGATCCCGCTGGTGCCCGGGTCCAGGGAGGATCACTGCATCCCACAGGTGCCAGGGCTCTGGGGAGCACTGCTGAACCCCACGGTACTGAGATTCCTGCGGGTACCGCGGATCCAGGGAGCATTGCTGGTGCTGAGAGTCCAGGGAGCATCATTGCATCCCATGGTAACCCGCTGGTATGGGGGGTCTGGGGGCATTGCTGTACCCCACAGTGCTGGAATCCCATTGGTACTGGAGGTCTGGGGGCATTGCTGTGCCCCATGGCACTGGGATCCCACTGGTACTGGGGATCTGGTGGCATTGCTGTGCTCCATGGATGGCACTGGGATCCCACTGGTACAGAGGTCTGGGGGCATTGCTGTGCCCCATGGCACTGGGATCCCACTGGTACCGGGGTTATTGCTGTGCCCCATGGGATCCCACTGGTACCAGGGATCTGGGGGCATTGCTGTGCCCCATGGCACTGGGATCCCACTGGTACTGGGGGTCTGGGGGCATTGCTGTGCCCCATGGCACTGGGATCCCACTGGTGTTGAGCTGGTTCCACGCACTCCCAAATGATGCCTGGCTGCACGCAGCATTCCCTTGGCTGCCGGACATTATTCCACCCTCCGAGCTGGGCAGCCTGGCCTGTTCTCCAGGCTCGAGCCCTGGCAGAAGGAAGGGCATTCCAGTCCTTTTCCAGGTCATTGTTCTCCTGTCCTAATTTCTCGCTTCTGCTCGGTCACTGGTTTAGCTCCGAGCCGGGCGCTCTTTGGTTCCGTCCTGCAGCTGCCGGTCAGCCCAGACCTGCTGCCAGCGCCAGCTGCCAGGCCCTGCTCCCCACGCTGCCTGTTCCTGCTCCAGAACTGCCTGCCTGCTTCCCCTGTGTGCCTGCTGATCCTCTTAGGGATGCTGAGGTGCTGATGGGGTGGGTTTTGTCCTTATGTCCCTTTTACCTGGGTGAATCCCCTTTCCCGAGGCTTGCAGGCTCACCTTGGCTGATCCCACCTTCTGCTCCACGCACCCCTGCACGGTTGGTCGGGTGACTTCAAGTTGTTCAAAACTGGTGGTTATCTGTGCGTGTAACCAATTTGGGTTTAATGTTTCCTGCTTTCGAAGGGGAAAAAGGCAGCTGCCACACCCACTCCTCCTTTGGAGCGGAGCTGTCCGTGCTCCACGGACATGCCTTGAGTCCCACAAGCCAAAATAAGTTCAGGATGTTCCTTCCCGTGGCTGCGTGCGAGGCCTCGCATCTGTGGCTCTCTGTGCTTGGCTCTAAACCCCAAAATCACTGCTGGAGCCAGGGGCCTGCAGCCTTTGCATTGCAAATCGTGTGGTGAGGGAACATCAGCAGATTTCCCACCCAGCCCCATGCTGCTGAGTTTTATTGGCTTTGCTTGTGCCTGACTCTGGTTTTTGGAAGGGAAGGGAGTGTGTAAAGGATGGAGTGTAGGTGAGGCTGTTCACCAGGAGCCAGGGTATGAGCTCCTATTGATACAGTTCCCAGTGGAAATTAAGGATGAACTTTGTTTCCTGCTCCACTGTCTCTGCTGTGCTGCCTTGCCTGCAACTCATTCCCTGCTTTGGAAGACTTTTGAGCCGTGCCTGCATGGAATTACTGCTTTGTATGCACATTATTGCCCAAGCAGGGTGTGTTACAGCTGCTGTGGCTGCACGTCAGTCCTTATGCCCCTCAGGCCTTTTTGATAAATCACTGAAGTTTGTTCCACTAATTGCACTTCTCAGTGCTTTCCATCTTGTATTCTGACTTCTTGCTGCCACGAGGTCAGCATGGAGGTGAGACAGTTTAACAGGCAGGGGGACAGGGATGTGAAAGAGGGATGTTTTGCAGGGAAGATGCTCCAGAGCAGGGAGTGCTGGGTCCTGCCTGCTCCCAGGTGAGCACAGAACCCATTCCAGGTGGTTTCACCTCTGGTGGCTGTGGCCTGAGCAAGCCACTGAAATGTTGGTAGGTTATTTTCTCAGTCTGGAAACCTTATAGCTCTGAAAACCTGAAATTACAGCTTATACCTGTTTGACAGGCTGGAGTGTGGGAAACATCACTCTGCTAAAGGCTGCAGGGTGCCAAACATGACCTTCTGAGGTAGCAGAGAACTCAGTGCACTGACATCTGCCTCCCCTTGCTTGTTTGATTTGTGCCTTCTGCATCGTGTGGCACGATGGTCTGGGCTGATTCTTCTCTTTCTGTGGCTGGTTCCTCTTTTTTCTGTTGGCACGTGGCTTCTCCCTGTCACATCAGCGAGCACTTTCCTCTCAGTGGACACACAAATTCAGTGCACAGAGAGAGGTTTGGTTATTTATGTCACCTGCCCAGCCTAAAGGGCTTGGTGACATTTGCTGTTGTGCGTAAGTGAGGGGAGCTCTAGTGCCAAAATTTCCATTAGAGAGATAAGGTGAGCACAGGGCTGTGAGGAACAGACATCACTTAAAAGCTGAAATCTCATTGTGCATCTCAAGGAGGGCTGAACTGCAGCTCCTGAGCACCTCTAATACCTCTCAGAAGCCTCCTCTGCACAGTTTAGTGCTGACACTGAGCTTGTGTGAGGGTGATGGTGTGATGACTTAGGGTTTTGTTTCCTCATGTAAGCAGAAAGGCTTTGCCTTGCAGAAGGACTGTGTGGGTGTCCTGTAGGCACAGGCTCACATGCAGGGCTGGGAAGGGCAGGTTTCATTGATGGTTTGGGTAATCCCAAGCTGTTCATGCAAATTGCAGAGGTTGAAGGGTTTTGTTGCTTTGTCTTGAGGCAGAAAACTCAGTGGAGGTGTGGAGGATTGCTTTCATTAAATGAGGAAACCTGTAGTTTCCTGCTGATGTGGGAGGGTTGTGAGGAAAAGCGAGGCACTGCTGGTCACTTGAGCTGGTTTGAGCAGTGCTTCCAGAGGTGAGAGCTCTTCCCTCACCCTGCTCATGGCCATTAATGTGTTATCCATGGGCTGGAGGATTCAGCTGCCTCCCCACACACAGGGTGGTTGTGCAGCAGGATCAACATTGTCATTTATTCCCTGCTGCAGCTCAAGGCCACTCAAGCTCTTTACTGCCCAAGGATAAGCAGGAGCAGTTGGAATCATCGTGTCCCCTCTGTTTTGCTCTGTCACTGTCTGTTCCAGACAAGCAGTGGTGGCTTTTCCTCCCAGTGGCAATGCCTTTGGCCTGCAATACAGTGCAGAAGATTATTGGAAGGGTTTGCATGAGCTACAGATATTTAATATTGATAATAGGCAACTTGTGCCTCCCCAAGGCAAGTTCTTGATTTATTGTAGTAAAGGAGGCTGTGTGGATCCTGTTTCAGGGGGAAAGTTGTGCCCTGCACCTGGCTCTGATGGAGAGCAGGGAACAAGTGCAGCTCCCCTGGTAGGTTCTGAGTGGTGTTGGAGGAAGGAGTGACCTGGACAAGAGAGTTGCTGAAAATCTCCTGTGTCACATGGGGTTAAGCTTAACCTGGATTTCCATTTTCCTAGAGCTCTACTATGACCGAGGGAACCACCACGAGTTCGTGTCCCTGGTGAAGGACCTGGCCCGGCCTGGGGAATTCACTCAGTCACAAACGTTTGACTTTGAGTTCACACACGTGGAGAAACCTTACGAGTCCTACACGGGGCAGAATGTGAAGCTAAGGTGAGTCCCCTGCCCTGACTCACCCCAGTTCTGCTCTGTGTGAGTGCTGATATTCACTCTGATGATGCAAACCTCCAAATTGATTTTGGGCCCTGAGTTGTAAAAGGCTGCCTTTGAGGTCTTTATTTTACAAGCATGCATCAGGCTCTTTATGAAACTTGTTTTTCCTCTTTTGAGTGACAAGAGAAATCAGCCCCTTTTGAATCAAATACTTGCTAATTTATTTGATAATTCAAAAAATCAAAATAAACTGTTTGGTTTAGTCTCCAGTGGGGATATTTTTGCTGTAATCAGTCTTGTCAACTTTAATTGTGCTCTGTATGCAAACAGATGCTTTGCTGGTGCCTTGTTCATATGTTAGAAATGATATTTCACATTTAGGCACTCAATTGACTCAAAATCCTTTCACTGCCTTCAAAGTGGGGGTTGGAAAAGTCTGAGATCTGCACTGGGAGGTGTGGCTGTGCAGCCTGATGTAATCTTGCAAAAGGGTTTGAACATGTGCAGGCTGTTCCTCACATCCCCAAAATGGGGCTTAGGTAACCTGGGCTCACAAATGCTTGGAAGCTGAGAGGATTCTGCTTTTCCACCTGAAAATTCCCTTCTGCCTTTTCCAGTGGGGGGTGCTGGCTGCTCCAGGGGCATGTACACGTAAAGAGCTGGGGGCTCTTTTGCTGTGGGTTTATTTTGTACAGACCTGGACTAAAAAAGAGCAGTGGAACAGCAAATGACATGGGAAGAGGAGCTTCCTTGCTCTTCTGCTTCCTTGTGGCAATTCTTTGGTTTCCTGTTTATTTCATCCCTTTGGACAATCCCCATTCTCTGTTCTTGAAGTGCTGGCCCTTCTCTCAGCTGGGCATGAGCTGAACTGAGCATCTCACCTTGCCAAGGAGAAAGTTCCAAGCTTCAGTGGGAAAAAGGAACTTTCTCAGTGGATCTGCTGAGTTGATCACACGTTTTATTTAGATTTGCATTGAAATGCATTTCAGCTCTTTACATGGATGTGTGGAGTAAGGATAGTCAGCCCAAGCCCCCCTGGGGCTGTCCCTGCTGTGACCCTGATGGGAGGGGACTGTTTGTGCTGGTGGTCACAGGGATCCCAGGACGAGGGAAGAGATGAGAATCTTGACTCCATGTTTCAGAAGGCTGATTTATTATTTTATGATATATATTATATTAAAAGAAAATTATATATTGAAACTACACTAAAGAAAGTGAAAGGATTTCATCAGAAGGCTAGCAAAGAAAGGAATGAAATGATAATAAAATCTTGTGACTGACCAGAGAGTCCGAGACAGCCGGACTGCGATTGGCCATTAATTAAAAACAACCACATGAGACCAATCAAAACTGCACCTGTTGCATCCCACAGCAGCAGATAATTATTGTTTGCATTTTATTTCTGAGGCCTCTCAGCTTCTTAGGAGAAAAGATCCTAAAGAAAGGATTTTTCATAAAATACGTCCGTGACAACTGTCCCTGCAGGTATTTCCTCCGCGCCACCGTGAGCCGCCGGCTGAACGACGTGGTCAAGGAGATGGACATCGTTGTGCACACACTGAGCACCTACCCCGAGCTCAACTCCTCCATCAAGATGGAAGTGGGCATTGAGGACTGCCTGCACATCGAGTTTGAGTACAACAAGTCCAAGTGAGTGGCTCAGGAGCAGCTGGGGGATCTGGGGACCCTCCTGCTGGGGGTTTCCTCAAAGGAATTCCATGTCCTTGTGCTGCAGAGCTGCTCAGGAGCAGCTGGGGGCTCTGGGGACCCTCCTGCTGGGGGTTTCCTCAAAGGGATTCCATGTCCTTGTGCTGCAGAGTTGCTGGGAGGCAGCTCAGGTCCTCCCTGGTCCGTGGGTTCCTCTCCTTTTCTCACATCTCTGGGTCAAGGAGTGGGAGGCAATGGCTGTGGCTCACTGAGGCTGGAGCACAGCATGAAATTCTTGCTGTAACTTCCCACTGCCTGTATCCAGATCAGTACTTCCAGGTGTCTCCAAAAGGCAATGGTTGCTCCTTTCCAGGCAATACAGCTGAAGTGGGAATTAACTCCAGCAAAGAAGTTGGGAACTTTTAAACTGCTCTTAGTGCATCTTTCCCAGCTGGTGCTGGCAAATCTCCCTGCAAGTGGTGGTTGGACTCAATGATCTCAGGGGTCTTTTCCAACCTAAATGATTCTGTGATTTGGGTTGGTTTTAATTGATGTAAAATAGTGAGTTTGGAGCCTTTGCTCTTACAGGCGCTTCTTGCAGATATTCAGCCTGAAGCAAAGTATTAATTTATCCGCTGGTGCTAAATGTTCTTGTGGGTTTCCAAAAGAGCAGAGGATGGAAGTGAAGGGCTGGTTGCTGGTGGGGGTGGTTGGTTTGCCATCTGCTGGGGATGAGAGCAAAGTGCCTGCCCAGCAAGTTCCTGCACGTCAGCCTGAGCCCTGCTCTGCTGCACAGGGTTTGATCCTGGTGTTTCCTCCCCTCTCGTGCCAGGTACCATTTAAAAGATGTGATTGTGGGGAAGATCTACTTCCTGCTGGTGCGGATCAAGATCAAGCACATGGAGATAGACATCATCAAGAGGGAGACAACGGGCACGGGGCCCAACGTGTACCACGAGAACGACACCATAGCCAAGTACGAGATCATGGACGGGGCACCTGTGAGAGGTGAGAGGGCACAGGGACCCCCAGCACTGCTCTCCTGGAGGATTTTGGGGTGGGAGTATGACTCCTGAAGTACCTTCTGTGTGCTCAGCATCCCATTTCACTGTTGTGGGTTCAGAGCGGGGGATTGATCGGATCCCCTTCCTTCTCCAGTGTGATGAGGGGCAACTTAGACAGAATCAGTTGCAATGACTTAATTCTTTTGATGAAGCAGTGGCAGAACCAGCTATAAATTCACAGTTGGCATGGGCCACCAGCTGGCATTGCTGCAGCTCAGAGCAAAGGTGGTGTTCTTGCTCTGTGCCAATCTCCTGTGCCACTGTTCTTTGCCCAGCAGAGTCACCTGCTAGAGAAAATGTCACCTTACTCATTTTTTCCTGCAGTGCTGTCTTGATGCAGGTCCCAAAAGAGTCCCGTGCTGTTAGAGTGGAGCTGGAATAGCTGTCAGCAAGGGCAGGATCTGGCTGAGGACCGTGCATGCTGGTTTCTGGAGGGAGTTGAGGTCTTCTAGCTCATGTTAGTCCACTTGTGGAAACGGTGACAAAGGTTGTGGCCGTGTGAGTTTGTGTTTTGCTGCTGCTCTCCTGGTTTCTCTCTGCATCCTGTCTGTGCTGACAGCTCTGTGCCCTTCACAGGGGAGTCCATTCCCATCAGGCTCTTTCTGGCTGGCTATGAGCTGACTCCAACCATGAGGGACATCAACAAGAAGTTCTCTGTGCGTTATTACCTCAATCTGGTGCTGATCGATGAGGAGGAGAGGCGCTACTTCAAACAGCAGGTGAGAACCAGAGCTGCCGTTCTCCTTGGACCCATGCATGCTTGATTGGGATGCTTTTGCAAGGACCTGCTGGGAATTTGGGATTCAGCAAGTGGAAGGATAGCCTAGAAGAATGTCCATTTTGGGATTCATCACATGGAAGGATGATCTAGAACAATGTCCACACAGGTCAGATGTGCGTGCTGGTGAGGAGGAGTCTGCCTGGGATACCTTTTCTGCTCAGTGGTGGAGCTTCTGTGCTTCACCTTGTCAGTGGCACTAGGACTCTGGATGTCCTCTGTGTGCCCAGACCCTAGGGAGGAGCTTTCTACCCAAATTTCAGGCAGGCTGTGTTGTGTAACATGGCTGTGGGTGGAACACTGAGCCTGGTTCACCCTGAAGTGTTGGGTGGAGCAGCAGAAGGTCTCAGCAGGTCTCAGCAGAAGGTCCTAGCAGAGGGTCTCTCTCAGCAGAAGGTCTTAGAGGGTCTCAGCAGAGGGTCTCTCTCAGCAGAGGGTCTGTCTCAGCAGGTCTTAGCAGAGGGTCCTAGCAGAGGGTCTCTCTCAGCAGAAGGTCTCAGCAGCTCTCAGCAGAGGGTCCCTCTCAGCAGAGGGTCCCTCTCAGCAGAGGGTCCCTCTCAGCAGAGGGTCCCTCTCAGCAGAGGGTCTCTCTCAGCTGAAGGTCTCAGCAGGTCTCAGCAGAGGGTCTCTCTCAGCAGAGGGTCTCTCTCAGCTGAAGGTCTCAGGAGCCCTGACAAGGCTTTGCTGTGTCCCTGCAGGAGGTGGTGCTGTGGAGGAAAGGGGACATCGTGAGGAAGAGCATGTCCCACCAGGCCGCCATCGCGTCGCAGCGCTTCGAGGGCACGTCCTCGCACGGCGAGGCCAAGGCCCCCGGGCAGCCCGCGGACAACAACGGCCGGCAGTGAGGCCGGGGGGCGCCGGGAGCCCCCCAGCCCCGCGGCACACTGCAGGGACTCACAGAAATAAATACCCGGTTCTGACTTCATTCCTTTCTTCGGAGGACTGGCGGGGTGGGGCGGGGCGGGAGGGCTCGGCCAGCCGGAGCCGAGGTGCCGCGGCGCTGCCCAGTCCGTCCCTGCCTCCGGGGCCACGTCCGAGCTCCTGACCTGCTCCTGATCTGCTCTGTGCCCCGGGGGCTGCGGGGAAGGAGAGAGCGAGCGAAGGCCCAGGCTGCCTGTGGAGGGTGCTTTGGGGCTGTGCAGGATGGATGTTTTCCTTGCCTTTCCGAAATCTCGCCCGGTGATGAGCTGGATGCTAGAGGAGGGATCAGAGACTGTGGCGTGGCCTGCTGGAAATCTTGTGGTGTCATCCCCTCGCTGCTTCCCCTTCTTCCTCTTCGTGCTGGATTCCTTGCCTCGAGCAGCTGGATGATGGAGGTGACTCAGCCCTGGGACTGCCACACAGCCATGTGTGTGTCCCACCAGGAGCTGTGGCTGGTAGGAGGGAGTGAGGTGTGGGTGCAGGAGGAGGTGCCATGGGGAGGGCAGAGCGGTGACGGTCCCAGTGCTCAGGGGTGGGCAACAAGTGGGGCCAGGAAGGCTCCTGGCCACGAGCTGTGCCTTCCTAGTCTTGTCCTGAGATCCACGCTCGGCTGCTGCTCTGGTGCAGCTCCCAGGTGCTGCTGCAGGGAGGTGTGGAGAGCAGCTTGGGGGCTCTCCTGTGGGTGGGTTTGTGCTGCCCACGCTGCCCTGCCTGTGTCTGTGCCCTGGGGACAGAGCAGGCTGTGTGTGGGGATGGACAGCAGTGCGGGGACACGTGTGTGTGGTCTGGTTTGCTGAGGTTTGCTGCCTCGTGCCTGCAGGATGAGGGTTAGTGGGGACAGAAGGTGGATGCAATTGTTGTGGGAGGCTCAAACAGGCCAGTGTGGGCTGCTGGAAGGAGCCAGGCAGCACCTGGAAGGGTGGCAGAGCTCTGATTCCAGAGACACATTCCTGAGGCCTGAGCTGAAGTCACCAGCGAGGTCTGAGAGCATGCAATGAGCTGAGAACCTGAATGTGGGTTTTCTTTTTTAAAATAAGCTGCTTTTAGCCTTCAGCTAAGTAGACTCATGAGAACATTCCCAGAAGGAAGTCTCTCCTCCATTAAAAATCAGATGTATGTAGCTTTGTAGACTTGATTGCCTGAGTTTGGAGGATGTCCATCCTGTTCAGCTGCCCTTCACCAAGCAGGTGGTGAGACCTCCTACCCCCGGGAGAGACCAGCCTGCACAAGTGCTGGGACATGAGCTCTGTCAAGTGGGATTTGTCTGGATTTCCCTGAGTTTGTGGCTTGTTAGTTTGTCCAACTTCCCTTTGGCTCTGGAATCAAGCTCCTCTGTCCTACAGCTGAGTGTAGAGCAGGTGTCTTGCAGCTGGGAAATGGAAGTGTCTGCTTTGGTGGAGGGAGCGGGGCTGGGGTGGGAAGGGGAGCTCTTTATGTAACGACAGCTACTGTATTTCAGTGATAAATGTGTGTTTCTGCTTGCCAAAGTAAGTTATCTTTTCCTCACCACCTGTAAGGTTGTGGTTTGTAGTAGAGCTGGCCAGTCTCGCTCTGTAGAGGACACTAATGCTCTCATCTCTGCTGAATGCTCCTGTCACCCCCTGGTTCTGCTGTGCCCCACTGAGGACAGGGCTTGCTTGTCCCCCCATGGGGAGTCTGTGCCATGGGCTGGGGCTCTCTCTTCCCAAGGCTGGAGCAAAAGCTCCCTGCAGACAACAATCACCCTGCTGGGGACCTCTGCCATGGCAAGGGACCCTGGATGTCACTTGGGACACTCCTCCCTCCCCTGGGGGATACTGGCTGTGCTGCAGCCAGGCACAGTCTTTTAGGGACAAGTGAGGCTCCTTTGGGAGCTCTTGGGGATAGCAAACTGTTCTTCTAAGGGGAACTGAGCACAGCAGTGCCCTTACAATCTTCTTAAGCTTTCCTTCAGCTCCCTCCTTGCCTTTATTCCTTTATTCCCCTGGATTGCAGGCCATGTGGGAGGAAAGAAACCCCCTGGATGGAGATGTCTCTGCATTCCAGGAGTGTTTTTTTTCCTGCCTGACTGGGTGTGAGATCATTGCCTGGCTCTGAGGGCATGGCTGTTCAACATCTGCCCATCACTCCAGGGGGGTTCCTTTGCAAAAGGTGCACGAACCTGTACATTGATTGGGGGGATTTTTCCTACCCCACGTCCCTGTGTGTGGAACCAGAATTCAGAAGTGATCCCCATTTTTACTGAATCTGAGGGACCATTCAGCCTGTCAGCACGGGGCCCTGTTTGCCTGAGGGGGAGCAGATGTGCTGAGCATCCTTAGAGAGAAGCTGGGCTCGCTCCAGGACAAGGCACTCCAGAGCAGTGTTCTGTTAGCATGTCAAGGGGCAGTCCTGTCCCTCTGAGCTGGTGGTTCTGTGCTGTACTTGGCTCATTCCCTCCCTCCCAGGCAGAGGGGAGTGGGCAAGTACCAAACCAAGCAGTGCAAGTTGTAATTAAGCCTCTGCTGTGTTTACATGTTTCTTAATTCGTTGTCTTTTCAATGGCTGTATTTTAAAACTTGGGTTTTTTTGTCTCTCCAATTAAAAAGAGCCAGCCCTGGCTGTCAAATGCTGTGCATGAGTTTGTCTGTTGTTTTATATTGGGTTGGGTTGGGTTTTTTCTGTGCTATGAAGAGATTTTTCTTTAAAAATGCCACAGTGTGCAGCTCTGAAACATGCTGGAGGAGTTTGTCCTTTGTTATCTTTATAAATCCTTGGTCTTTCTTTAAGCTGTGTCACTGCTTGGCAGCTGTGCTGGTGGAGGACCCATGTGGCTTAAAAATTAGCAGGCTGGCTTTATTTTCTTCCATTTCCCTGATGTCAGAACTAAAATAACGTGGGAACTTTTGTACCTGCAAGAAGTTCACTGTGATTTGCTTTGTGTGTCCATCTCCAGAGAGACTGTTTACAACAGCATGCACTGACAGGAGGAGGGAGAAGGGCTTCAAACTGACAGAAAATAGTTTAGATGGGATATTAGAGAGAAATTCCTCCTGATTGTGTGGCTGCTACATCCCTGGAAGTGTCCAAAGCCAGGCTGGACAGAGCTTGGAGCAACCTGGGCTAGGGGAAAATGTTTGTGCCCATGGCAGGGGGTGGAATGAAATGATTTTAAGGTCTCTTCCAACCCAGGCTATTCAATGATTCTAAATTTTCTGGTTCTAGACAGAACTCAGGGATTCCTTCCTGCAGAAAAATGTCCCTCTGCAGTACATGGAGCTGCACTAGAGCCCAACCTAAACAAAGAAGATGTACCTGTTTCTTCCTCAAGAGATAAACTGCAGATTTTCCTACTATTTAAACCCACGTAGCTGCAGCTGATTCCAAAAGGCTTTATTTATTGAAAAAAAGAAGCAAAAATAACAGTGTGTCAGGGGAAGGGACGTGTGGCTGCAGACCTTGTGGTGGCATGTTTGTGGTGCTGTGCTTGAGCAGGTGAACTTGAGAGTTTGCTGGTGGAGGAGGAGGCATCAGCGGGCTGGGTGGGAGCTGTGCTGCTTTAATGTGGCTTTTCCTCTTCCAGGCTCAAGACAAAATCAAATTCCTCTGTGGTAAGGAAGGAAAAATCATAAATGGAACTTGCAGCTTGCCTGACAGAGGGAATCAAGAGTCATGGGAGGTTCTCACCTTGTGTCAGGGGCTGGATGGACAGACGTTGCCTGCTGAAGAGCATCATGTCCTTGAGGGGGCCCCCATCTGCTTTGTGTGCCAGGTGGTGAGCCTTGATCTCAGACAGGGGGATGAAGCGCTTGGTCATCCTCACAAACTGCACATCCACCTGGGGAGGGAGGGAGGGCAGCACAGCAGCAGGTTGGACAGGCACACAGCCTCCAGAGAGCCCAGAAAATCTCAGAGGGATAAAGATTTTGAGCGGAAGGAAGGGACTGATGTGCACTAACTTTGCCTTGCTGAAGGCTAAAAGAGCTTCCCAGGATTTGTGGCAGGTGATTTGCTGGCACTGTGCAGCAGCAAGGTGCATTCATGTCACAGACAATGCAAAATTCAGATGTGGGATGTAGCCAGCCCATGAACACTCCCTTCCCTACCATCTAATGTGCCTCAAAACTCCAGCTTTGTTTGCTCTGCACTGACAGTGGCTCTTAGCTCATTTTTCTAACTCAGGGCTCTGCCATGCGTGGAGGCCAACTCTGCAGCCAAGATTTGAAAATGAAGAGAGGCCAGCTCTGCAGCCAAGATGTGAAAATTTAGGGAGATACATTTTGGCAGCCTCCTGGAAGGGATTGGGGAAAAAGCAGAGAAAACAGGATTGAATTTTCTCTTGAGAGAGAAAAAGGCAGCTAGGCCAGGACAGAAGCTTAAGAATTTCAATATGATGCAAAGAGCCTTCTCCCTTCTCTTGGCTTGCACCCAGAGCTGTGTTTAGTGGAACACATTACCATGGACCACTTGGGGTTCTCTTTTCTGCTGGTGGAGTCATAGTGAGGATCCTTCTGATCAAACTGTGTGTGATCAGGGTATGCCTCCTTCACGATCTGAAGCAGAAAGGGAGAAGAAAGTTTCCATCAGTTCAAGAAACCTGTCAGCAAAGGGCTTGAGATGTGACAAGGAATAATCCTGGTGAAAAATCAGCCTTGCTTTCCCTGAACTCCATTCTAACAGTTTCCTTTACATTTCTTGGGTGGAAGAAGGGCAAAATAGTGAGTGCAGCATCACCTGCTGGAGATCAGTGTGGAAGGAAATGCAGCAGGGGAAAACTGGCTAGCTGATGATGATCTTTGTGATGAGTTCTGCTCTTAAATAAAAAGCTGTTCTGTGCCCTGGTTTTATTCTACTGCCTTCTGGGCTCTGCTGACTAGAATGTAGTGAGTCAGACAGGAATCAGAGTGTGGAGCAGCACTTGGCTTGGCTGGGAGTGCCCCGAAATGTCAGCAGGAAAACAGCACAGTGTGGTTCCATCTCTCTGGGGACACATGGCTGAGTCAGCCCTGAGTGCTGAGCTGAGGTGTCCTGGGCTCATTCCCTGCTCTCACTGGACAACTCCTGCACTCTTTGGTGCTGAGACACAAGCAGTGACCTGTTTGATAACCTTATCACTTCTCTCCAAAACACAACACTCACCTTGACAAGGGCCACAATGCCAGGCTCTTTGCAGTTACTGTGGTAGAAGAAGGCCTGCTGCCCAAGTTTCATGGATCTCAGGAAATTCCTTGCCTGTCAAGAGTAAACAAGAGACTTTCAGCTCTTTCCATCAAGCTCTCAGGGCTTCATTAGAAGCAGCCAAGAACAGGAACCAGCAAGAGGAGAGGTAGATGTGCTTCAGAATTACTCAGATAATGTTTCCCACTGTTGTCATAGAGATGGTTTTGTGTTGGAATGAAATAAAGTCAAAACAAGGCTGAAGAGCAAGCTCCTGTTGGTCAGAAAGTGTGTGGGAATTCAACAGCTCAGCCATCCTTGCCTAGGAGAGTTGTCAGCAAACAAATCAGAGCAGATCATGTGTAGGGGAACAGGGAATCCTATACAGCACAGGGATCATACACAGCAGGGGAACACACGTGGAACTCCCTTGGAACAGAAAGCTGTGCCCTGACAGAGGATTTGGGTAAGTACAGACTTGCTGTAAGGTATCAAAGGTTGGTCTAAGTGAAAGAAAAACTGGATGATTTGACAGAATATTCACCAGCCTGAATGTACCTCTGACCTAGAGGCCACTAAGCAGGAGCTGACTTCGGATCCCTGCCAAAATGCACCTGCATGAACAGGCAGAGTGCCCAAGAGGAAATGCTTCAGGCACAGGAACAAGCTGTGGGCAGAGCCACCTTCTTCAATTGCTATTTCAGTGCCCCCATGTGCTTCCTACCTGGTAGTTCCTTACTCCATCCCAGCAGGTTGTCTGATTAGGCTGAGCTTTCAAGTCGTCAACACTGAACTGCCAAATGAAATGAAAATAAACATTCATTCAGGAGCTTTCTGATCTTTACAGTGCCATTGTCTGCACTGAGCCTAAGCATTTGTTGCTAGCAGCTCCTTCAATTATAGCACAAACCTGACACAATTTTTATCTCCCACAGGGCCTACAGAAAAACCTTTACAAAGCAGCAGAGTAAAGGCAGAGTCTGAAATAGATGCTGCTCCTGTGACCAGCAGCCAAGCATCCTGAGGAGCTGATTTCCTCTGGTATTACATGTATGAAACCCCAAGGTTGTCACCTTGGACAAGAACATTTTGTTTTTCTGTTTCCAGGAGGACAAATGGGTTTTGAGAAGAAAAAACAATCTGAGTTGCCTGATGCTGTCCCTCAGCATCTGGGACCAAAGGTGGGCAGGAGTGGCCCTGCTGCTGTCCTTTGCTGAGTGAGGGGGTGTCAGTGCTCACCTTCACATCCACCCCCTTCTCCAGCCTGCTCTCAGGTTCTGATTTCAGCAGCCAGTGACAATATGTGATCTTGCTTTCCTCCCCACCAGACTCAGATTCTTTTTTCTTCCAGTTCTTCCATCCTGACTTGGAGCTCCCAGCTGGGGGTTTTGCAGATTTCTCTTCTTCCTCCTTATCTGAAGTCTCCTTCTCAGTTTTGGCAATTTTAGCATCAGGCTCTTTTTTATCTTAAAAGACATTGAGATAAAAAACATTTTGTTTTAAAAAACAGTTTTATTTGTCCAAGCTGGTTTCACACATTTGACTGCAGCAGGAGTTTGGGGCACCCCAGGTGCTCAGGGTAAGGTAGCAGCATTATGCGCCAATGATTCTGAGTATTTCTAATTTGCATCTGAAATAAGGAGATTTTTTTTGTCTGCAAAAATGTAGTTTAATACTCCCAGTTAGTAATAAAAAGACCTTGGGATAGACCATGTTTGCCCACATGAAGTGTAGAGTAATTTTTTTAATTAATTGCTGAGAAATAAGCTCCAGGCAACAAAGTAGACTTAGGTGAACCTGGTAAGTAAGAGGAACATTCACCAAGCAAACCAAACTATTTCAATTCCTGCAGGAGCTGGAAATCTTAGCTTAACCTCCACAGAACTACCTGTTCAGAAGGGATCCTTTGTTTCTTCAGGACACAGACAAAAAGCCCCCAATTATTAAGAAGTGATTAAATGTCAACAGTTAAAGGGTAAAAATGTGGTTATTTGCTAGAGTGGATCAAGCAGATGAGTGGCACAGATGTGCAGTTTTTTCATCTTGTACTTTAAATACCACATCATGATGCCTCCAGTGCAATGTTCTTGCTTTTTGTTTTTGCAGCTGGTACCACATCAGCTTCCTGGCACTGCACTGGGTGTACCCTGACCGACCAACTCTGCTGTGCAGGACCCGAAGGCTCTGCAAAAATGGGCCTGAATTCCATTTCCTAAGCCCCTTGTGCTGAGAATACATCAATGTCCTTATCATACACCTAGCAGGCTTGTCTCAGTCATGCTTGGGTGCTCAGCCCATTTGGCACAGGAAATGCTGTCTGTAAGGCACTGCCTGTGAAAGACAGACGGTTAATACGGCTGGCTGTAGTTTCACTACAGCCTGGAACCTCAAATGAGAGGTGCTAAATCAGTCAGGATGTCAGCACAAACCTGCTACTGCTCCTTTGTCTCTCTTTCTGCTCGGCCAAGGCATCTCTGGTCTCTCTGAATTATCTTCACTGAGGAGCACCTGATGGACAAGAGAAGGAGGAGGAAGTACTGCTGCTTCAGGCGGCTGAAAAAAGTAGAGACAGCTGAGGTAGAGAGCTGCAAGCGCTGCAGGGCAAGTGGAGAACAAATAAATCTTTCCTTGAGCTCAGCCACTTCCTCTATCAGTGTGAATGCTGGCAGGGCTTGGGGACCGCACCCTGGAGCCCTGATGGACACCAGCAGCAGGGCTGGATCGCTGCTGCAGCCGGGCAGTCCCCAAGGTGCGTGGGCAGAGCGCGGCCCCTCTCTGCCTTTGGCACAGGAGCCGCGCTGCTCCCCAGGGCTCAGCCCAGCCTCGCCCCGGCTGCCCGGGCTCTGTCTGCCGCTGCCCGGGCTCTGTCTGCCGCTGCCCGGGCTCTGTCTGCCCCTGCCCGGGCTCTGTCTGCCGCTGCCCGGGCTGTGCCTGCCCCTGGCCGGGCTCTGTCTGCCCCTGGCCGGGCTCTGTCTGCCCCCGGCCGGGCTCTGCCTGCCCCTGCCCGGGCTCTGTCTGCCCCCGGCCGGGCTCTGCCTGCCCCTGCCCGGGCTCTGCCGGCCCCTGCCCGGGCTGTGCCTGCCCCTGCCCGGGCTCTGCCTGCCCCTGGCCGGGCTCTGCCGGCCCCTGCCCGGGCTCTGCCAGCCTCTGCCCGGGCTGTGCCTGCCCCTGCCCGGGCTGTGCCTGCCCCTGCCCGGGCTCTGCCTGCCCCTGCCCGGGCTCTGCCTGCCCCTGCCCGGGCTCTGCCGGCCCCTGCCCCGGCTCTGCCTGCCCCTGCCCGGGCTCTGCCGGCCCCTGCCCCGGCTCTGCCTGCCCCTGGCCGGGCTCGCCCGTGTCGCTCGGGAGCGGCTCCTTCCCTGCAGAGCGCCAAACGCACCTGGGCGCGCTGGCCGCAGGTGGCCCTGCCTGGCCAGGGGGCTTCACCGGCTGACCCCCAGGTCCCTCCCAGCCCTGCGGACTCCGGGGCTCCGGGAGAGGCGCGGGCCGGCCGGCCCATCCCCTGCCCCCTCTGTCAGCAGCACTCGCACGGCTCCGAGCCTGCCGCCTCCTGCCAGGCCGGCTGGCATCAAGTTTTCCGCCTTCTATGCCAAGCTTTCCCCTTCCTCCCTCCCTCCTTGCCAGCCTTCCGAGCTGCCGCTCACCAGCCCGGGCCGCTGCCGCCGGTCCTGCTCGGGGCGATGAGGATGCTGGCGGTGCCGGGCGGGGAGGAGGAGGAGGAGGAGGAGGAGGAAGCGCGCTCGGAAGCGGTGCCCGCTATGCAAAGGCCGGGGCAGGGCCGGCTCCCCTCGCTCCCTCCCCGTCCGGGCGGGCGGCGCCGGGGGCAGGACTACAGCTCCCAGCCTGCCCCGCCGGGAGCCGGCAGCCGGGAAGCGGAGCGGCCCCGCACGGCCATGGCCATGGCGTGGCGAGCGGCCCCGCGGGCGGCGGCGCGGCTGCTGCTGGGGCGCCGGGGGATCGCGTCCTGCATCGACCGTAAGGAGCTGCCGGGACCCCCCCGCGGCCCGGGGGAGGCGGGCTGGGGGAGACGGACGGCGGGTCGGTCCCCCCGGGTCCTGTCCCCGCCCGGAGGGATGTTCCCAGCTGCTCGTGTCACTGCTCCGTGTGTCACCGCTCCCCGTGTCCCTCCTCCCCGTGTCCTGCTCCCGGTCAGGGCGGTGCGGGCGCGGACAAAGCCCGCAAGGAAAGGTCCATCCCTGTCCCTGTCCGTGTCCCTCCTTTTATCTCTTTCCACCGTGCTCAGCAGTGGGACAGCGCCCGCAAGGAAAGTTCCGTCCCTGTCCCTCCTTTTATCTCTTTACACCGTGCTCAGCAGTGGGACAGCGCCTGTAAGGAAAGTCCGTCCCTCTCCATGTCCTTCCCTTACCTTTGTCAGGTATTCACGGGTTTTCAGATTTCATAGTGAATCAAAGAATATCTCTCAAAGAAAGGGGATTATAAAAAAGAAGAAAAGTGATTTTTATATAGGCAGACTGATAGGGCAAGGGGGAATGGATTTAAACGAAAAGGGGAGAGATTCAGGTTAGATATTAGGAAGAAATTCCTCTGGCAGAATTCCAGCTGGCACAGGTTTGCCAGAAGTGGATGCCCCATCCCTGGCAGTGCTCAAGGCCAGGTTGGACAGGGCTTGGTCTCATAGAAGGTGTAGGATGGTTGGAACAAGAGATGGTCTTTAGGGTTTCCTTCCAATCCAAACCATTCTGGTTCCAGATCACTTTGCAGATGAATTCTTCTATGTCTAAATGTAACAACATTTAAAATTGAGGCAGCAGCATAGCTGGGAATTTCAGGAGGGGAAAAAACAAAACAATGTTGGATCTGTGTGTCGGTGAAGCAGGTTTCAAATGCAGAACCTAACTAAAGCTTTAGATTATGTTTCCAAAGGGCTCCTTTATTCTTTATTTGCTTCCAAGTATCTTTTCTTTGAAATCCCAGCACTGCTCCCTCAGATTTCTTTAGCACAGGCTTAGTGAGATGGAGTGACTGTGCTCCCCTGTCCTGGCTTTCTAATGTAGTTAGCATGGAGCAGACAGAGACAGCTGGGATCTTGGATTTGTTTTGTCCCAAGAAAGTCCCTCCCAAAGCCCTCTGCTCTCAGCACAGTTCATTATATTCCTGAGGAACAGAGAAATGGTCTCTGCAACAGAGACCCTGAACTGTCTGTGTGAGTTAAGGGACACCTTGAAATTGTTTGGGCTGTAGACAAGGTGGTTGTGCTGCTTTCCCTCAACAGACACGTGTTCTTATCTCTTGCTGCTTTTCTAGCATCCGCTGGACTCACTGAGGATCAGAAGGAATTCCAAAAAGTTGCCCTTGATTTTGCTGCCAAAGAGATGGCTCCTTACATGGCTGAGTGGGATGAGAAGGTAGGACAGCCTCACAAGGGTTGCACTGCTCCCTTTTTCCTCCCTTAGGACGTTGTGACCCGCAGGTCTGACTGAGGGGTTCCTGCAGTAGCTCTGGAGGTTGTCATTGAAGCTGCTGCTGTAGCTTGGGGAAGGGAAGTCATCAGAAATAACATGAAGCTTTCCTAGTCAGGTTATTCAGTCACCTGTATCTTGGGTTCACTGCTGAAGATGGAATGTGTCTGTGATGGTACCACCTCTTCTTTGACCCACCCAGCTAACTTAAACTCTGCAGGATGGTGGGACTCAAACTGGTAGCCCAGGGCTACCCAAAGGGACTGAACTAACCCTGAATATTCATTGGGGTATCTTTCCTATTTCCTATTTCCCAATAGGAAATATTCCCTGTGGAAACGATGAGGAAGGCAGCCCAGCTGGGATTTGGTGGAGTCTATGTGAAGCCAGATGTTGGTGGCTCTGGATTGTCACGACTTGACACCTCCATAATCTTTGAAGCTCTGTCAACAGGATGTACCAGCACCACTGCTTACATGAGCATCCACAAGTGAGTGTGTGTGTGCAGGGGTGGATGGTGTCAGCCTGGCTGCTCTGTGGGCTCTAAATCCAGCTGGAGGCAGCTCCCTGGATGCTGCTCATTATTTATATATTTAAATGCTGACCTCGAGTACACACATCCCTGTGAGGATCCCTGGATGGCAGTAAACAAATAGGCCACAAGGACTGAGATGCCACCAAGAAGTAATTTTAGCTTTGTGGCATGCAAGATGGGATTAAGTTCTGGATTTTGTTTTCTGCCCTGCCACTTAAGCTGTCTATAGATAGTAACATGCCTGGAAAAAGCCTTTGTGCCTCAGCCATGCTGTGACAGAGCCCAGAGGCACCACCTGACCCCAGGGCTGTCCTGCTTGTACAGACATGTCCAGTGACAGGTCACTTGGCACAGAGAGCTGCAATGATGCTCCCTCTTTCTTCAGGTGCACTTTCCTGGAGAGGGAGCAGGGCTGAGCCTGGAGGGGAGACTGAGGCTCTTAAGCAGGACCTGCTGTTCTACAGGGCAGTGAGTCTGTGGTGAATGGAAGGTGTAACAATAACATTTCCAAGCCTCAGGGCTTGTAGCTCAGCCCTGTAGAGTTTTCCTCTGTTCAGCCAGGGATGTTCCTGTACAACCTATGTTCAACCCTGAGTGCTGCTCCTTCTCTCCCACCCCAGCATGTGTGTTTGGATGATCGACACCTTTGGCAACGAGGAGCAGCGGCACAGGTTCTGCCCATCGCTCTGCAGCATGGAAAAGTTTGCCTCTTACTGCCTGACTGAGCCAGGTGAGCATCCTCAACCAGGATATCTTCTTCTCACTGTTTAACTGCACATGAACATTGCAAAGGGCAAGAGGTGAAATGATTCTTTCCATATTCATTTGTGAAGTTGGGGAGAGGCAGATGATGGTTGCTGAGATGCTCGTGGTACAAATTTAGGTGTCAGGGTATGATCCCAGGGAGAGTTTGTAGGCTCTGGACCTTCTGCTTCACTGGCTGCTTCCTTGCTTCTCAAACAGGGAGTGGGAGTGATGCAGCTTCCCTGCTGACCTCAGCTCAGAAGAAAGGTGACACCTACGTCCTGAATGGCTCCAAGGTATCTCTTTGCTCCTGCTAAAGTGGCCTGGGTCTCACTGTCCTTCCCATTCCTGCTGTCTCCTCACCTCTGTGCATTCTCCCAAGGCAAGATGTGCTCTGCAGAGCTTTCACCAGCTGGGTCCCTAAATGCCTCCAGCTGTGGGGTCTTTCCCTCTCTGTTTCTGTACCCTGCCAGCTGCTGCTGTGTGCTCAGGGATAGTTTGCAAACCCCCCCAAAGCCTCACTTTTCTTGTTGTGCCCTCCTGCAGGCCTTCATCAGCGGGGCAGGTGACACCGACGTGTACGTGGTCATGTGTCGCACAGGGGGCCCAGGCCCCAAGGGCATCTCCTGCCTCGTGCTGGAGAAGGGAATGCCAGGGCTCAGCTTTGGCAAGAAGGAGAAGAAGGTAAGAGGCTTGGGTTGTGCTTCCTGTGTGCTTGAGGGAAGTGCAGGACAGAGATCACAGAGCCTCAGAATCATCAAGATTGGAAAGACCTCCAAGGCCATTGAGTCTAACCTGTGACTGATCCTCACTTGTCAGCCAGAGCACTGAGTGCCACATCCAGGCATTCCTTAAACCCCTGCAGGGGTGGTGACTCTGTACCTCCTTGGATAGCCCATTCCAATGCCTGACAGTCTTTTCCATGGAGAAATTCTTCCTGATGTCCAATCTGAGCCTCCCCTGCACAGCTTGAGGCTGTGTCCTGTGGTCCCAATGAGCTTGTCTGTGCAGAGCATTAGGGATCTCTTCATGGATGGGACTGGAGTCCCAGCCTGGCATGGTTTTACCAAGTGGTGAAGTTTGCCCAATACCCATCTCGTTGGTAAGTGAAGGATTTTAGTCTCAGGAACATCAAGAACACTGGATTTGTGCCTCTTCTCAAAAATACCCATTCCAGTTTCTTCAGAGGCCAAACCATGCAGACTAGAGGTGCTTAGTGGCAGCTTGGCAGTGAGACCGAGGGGTTGGGAGCAGGCTGGTGGTTCTGTGTTGGAGCTGTGCTGCTCCTCAGGCAGTCTGGAAGGAGCTCTGTTTTTTCCCAGGTAGGCTGGAATTCCCAGCCAACTCGGGCTGTGATCTTTGAGGACTGCGTTGTTCCTGTGGGCAACCGGCTGGGAGCTGAAGGGGAGGGATTCAGCATCGCCATGCAGGGCCTCAATGGAGGCAGGATAAACATCGGTGAGAAAGCCAAAGAGAGCCAGGGGAGGAGGGCAGGACCTTCTTGTTGCCTGTCTGAAGTAGCTTCACCTTCACTCTGTGTCCTTGGCTTCTCCCCCCAGCTTCTTGTTCGTTAGGAGCTGCTCACGCCTCAGTTCTCCTGGCTCAGGAGCACCTCTCTGTCCGCAAGCAGTTCGGGGAACCCCTCGCCAACAACCAGGTAAGGCCTGCAGCAGCTCTGCCCTCCAGAGCTGAGCCCTTCCTCATGCTGGAAGGGTCATCCCTCACTTCCCTGGGGAAGTCAAGAACACGCTTTTCCTTGTAGAAATACATGTCAGGCCTGACACCCTATCATAGCAGCAGTCCCCTGAACAGGGTAATAATAATTAATCATTGACTCTATGATTCCAGGAGGCTGATCAATTTCTCTATTGCACTATACTATATATATTATAATATGTATTATACTATATGCATCATTATACTATTATATTGCACTATATTATAATTATTGTACTTATTAAGAAGCTCATCACCCTTACAGACAGTCTGATCCAGATGAATCCAATTGGTCAATCCAACACCATCCAGTGTCCAATTAAGAAACCACCCTTTGGTAACCAAATCTCCATAACACACTCCACATGTGCACAACACCAGGTGCAACAAGTGGAGATATTATTTCTCATTCTTTTGTCTGATCTTCTCACAGCCTTCCCCAGGGAAAGTTTGCCTCTCTCTATGGAGAGAGCTGTGGCTACCAGCCCAGCCAGGCGGTGGTGGGGCTGTGTTTGCCTCTCTCTATGGAGAGAGCTGTGGCTACCAGCCCAGCCAGGCGGTGGTGGGGCTGTGTTTGCCTCTCTCTATGGGGAGAGCTGTGGCTACCAGCCCAGCCAGGCGGTGGTGGGGCTGGGCTGGCAGTCCTGTGGGGTGCTGATGGAGCTTTCCTGTGGCTCTGCAGTACCTGCAGTTCAGGCTGGCAGAGATGGCCACCCGGCTGGTGGCCGCGCGGCTCATGGTGCGCAACGCGGCGCGGGCGCTGCAGGAGGGCCGGGAGGACGCGGCCGTGCTCTGCTCCATGGCCAAGCTCTTTGCCACCGACGAGTGCTTCGGGGTAGGTGCCTCAAACTCCTCTTGGGATCCTCATTAGAAGGCTGGAGATGTCCCCCTTAATGGCCAGGGTGTCAGGGAGAAGTTTGATCTTCTCCCTGAAAAATCTTAGTGTCGTATTTGTGAGGTGCCCCAGATGGAAGAGGAATGAATCTGACTCCGTGTTCTTAGAAGGCTAATTTATTATTTTATGAAATTATATCATATTAAAAGAATGCTATACTAAAACTAAACTGAAGAATAGAGAAAGGATATAGACAGAAGGCAGGGTGCAGGGTGATCGTTCTTAGGTAGCAAGGGGTCTTTCCTAGACCGCTGAAAAATTACATTATTGATTTGAAAATTATCTTATCCCTGAAAAATACCTTATTTTGTTACTTCATCAAAATGTTCCCATAAAGAGAAAGCAAAAGGGGGAAAAAGAACTTGACATTTCCTATCCCAGTGTCATTTAGAAGCTGTTTATTTGCTCAGCAGTTTGAATTTTTGCTGTTGTTACGTTTTCTATCCCAAACTGGGGGACAGGACGCTCGGAATCGCGTTTCCGTGGAAACCAGCGCCCTGCCAGCCCCTGCCCTGAGTGGCCGGCAGGTGGCGATCGGGCGGTTCGGGTTTGCAAACCGCAGAAATGCAGCTAAAATCAGTTTATTCCCTAAAAATACCCATCATTGCGCGTCTATACCCATCCCTGGGCATCCCTGTACTCATCCCTGGGCATCCCTGTACCTATCCCTGGGTATCTCTGTACCCATCCCAGGATATCTATACCCATCCCTGGGTATCTATACCCATCCTTAGGTATCTCTGTACCCGTCCCTGGGTATCTATACCATCCCTGGGCATCCCTGTACCCATCCCTGGGTATCTATACTCATCCCTGGGTATTTCTGGGCATTGCTGTTCACACAGACACACCCTTCATGTGAAATGGGGAATGTGCTAGCACGGAGAGCAGCACTGACAGGGTCTGACAGTCACACCACGTTTTTAAGAGATGAGATTAGGTGACCAGGGAAAAAGAGGGAGCCCAGGTTCCTGGGTCCTTAGCGAGCTTGTGCCACTGTTGTGTCCTGCACAAGTCAGCTCACAGCAGTGTTATCCCCTTAGATCTGTAACCAGGCTCTGCAGATGCACGGGGGCTATGGCTACCTGAAGGATTACGCAGTGCAGCAGTTTGTGCGAGACATCAGAGTGCACCAGATCTTGGAAGGTAAAAGACACTCCTGGTACGAGTGAAGTTGGCAGTGGGGTTGGGAGAAAAACCCCCCTGGAGGCCCCCACCTTCCCACATGACCCTGATTCTTGGATTTCAGAGCCCTGCTCTGCTCTGAGCGTGAGGTGTGCTGTGTGTGAGTGCCCTGGCTGGCAGCTCTGGCCCTGTGGGAGCAGAGGAAGATATTTACTGGGCTATTTTAAGAGTCTTACAGCAGAGAAAGATATTTAGCTGTTGTGTTAGCAGTGCCTCTGTCCAGTTCCATTCCATTACTTCTGGCCACGTGGTGATTCTCCCTAACAATTCCTCTCCTGTGATTTTGGTCTGTTTGTACTCCTTGACATCATGTCTCTAACAGTGATTTTGTCTGTTTGTACTCCTTGACATTGTATCTCTAACAGTATCTGGCCTTTTCTAATCTCAGTTTGGCCTCCTAAATATTCTGTTTTGCCTGCTTTGAAATCCCCTCACCTACAACCAGGGTAGCTGGTTAGGGACATGCTCTTTCTTACACCGAATGGGTTTGCAGCCTGTGTGTGGTGTATGTGTTAAATGTACAGCAGAGAGCTCAGATATTGCTGTAAATCCAGTTCTGCTCAGTGCCTGCTCCTGCATCCTGCCAACACTCACAGAAAAAGCAGCAGCAGCTTTCCCAAGCAATGTGCTGGCCCTTGGCAGTTGGGTTTTGGCCCAACCCCTTCAAATGCCACTTCAGCTGTAAACTGCACATCAGGGGTGAATTCTCTTGGCCTTTTGAGGGGGAAAATACTGGACCATGCCTTAACTGTGTTTCCTTTGCTGCAGGTACCAACGAGGTCATGAGGATGATTGTGGCCAGGAATCTGCTGCAGGGCTGAAGCCAGGAGCCTTCAAATCCCTCCATCTGTTGCAGCTCGGCCTGTTTCCCTCCCCTGCTGGCCAGCTCTCTCCCTGGGAGTGGAGAGGGGGATGTCCCAGTGGAAACAGCCTTCCTGCCTTACCCACAGCTGGGTGGCACAGCTGCACTGCCGTGCCTGGCAGAGCTGCTGTCGCCAGGCTGGCATTGTGCAGCCAGAAATCACAGCTGTGAATCCAAGCCTCTGTCTCCAAATCCTGCTCCTGGCCTGCCTGCCTGTGCTCCTTGGAAAAACAGACACCAGAGCTGCTGCTCACCTCTGCTGAGTCAGCCCTCACATAGGAACCTCGGGCAGAGGGGAGCCCGTGGGATCACTGAAATCTTTATTTTGAAGGAATTAACTGCTCACAGCACCCCTGGGAACAGATGATCACAGGCTTTAACCAGAGGGTTTTTATCCCAGGATGCCTCTACTTTAGCTAGAAGCACTCCCCCTTTTCCCAGCAAACTTTTCCTAATGTTTCCTAAACTTTTCCCAGCCACTGCTTGTTCTCTGTATTCCCACCACGTCTTGGTGCTTAATCTCAAAGAAGCCTTTGCAACACAAAAGTGCAAATTAAATACTAAGGTTATGTACAGGAATACTGAGCTCTGTGACCTCCAATCACTGAGGCTGTGAACAATGTAAGGGGAGTAAAAATACTGGTAAATTAAATTTTTTCCTCTCTGATTTGGAATCAATAAAACAATGATGGAAATGTTACTGGAGTGGAAATTAAGATAATTTCCTTCTGAGGTATTTCAGGTGTTTAAAGGGAAGCAACAGGGAATTTTTGAAGTAGATGTTGCAAAATAGTTCTGCTTGAGGGCTTTTTAGGTAACGTCTTTGTTAACCCCTTCGGGTCAGCCAGCTCTCTTTTCTCAGCAGTACTTGGCAGGGGGAAGATGACAGACATTAGCAGCAGAATCATAGAATGGGTTAGGTTGGAAGGGACCTTAAACCCTTAAACTCATTCCAGCCCCTGCCGTGGGCAGGAACACCTTCCACTTATTTGATCTCAGTTCCTACTGTTGCTGGCAGGCTCTGAATGTCCCCTCCCTCATTTTATTGCACATGGAATTTGCCCCCCAGGGCAACGAGGGCAGTTTAAAGGATAAACACGTGTGCTTCAAAGAGAAACAGCCCCCTGCCCACGGGGGAGACCCTCTGCCTGCCCAGGGGATGGATGTCCGGGGCTGGGAGGGTCTCTGGACTGTGGGAAGGGGTCTCTGCCTGGCAGGGAGGGGTCTCCAGCCAGGGTCTCTGCCCAGGGTCTCCATGGGGAGTTTCTGGCCAGAGGTCTCTGTCTGGGGTCTCTCCCGGGATCTCCACTGCAGGTCCCTGCCAGGGTCTCAGTGCAAGTGGGGGCTCTCTCATGGGCCTCTCTGTGGGATCCCTGCCTGGGGTCCCTCTGGTGGGGTTCTCTCCCGGGGGTCCCTGGCCGTGGTCTCAGACTGGGCTCTCCCCCCAGGCTCTCTCTCAGTCTGAGCTCTCCCGGTGCTCTCTATCCATGTTCTCTGTCCCATATTCTCAGTCCCATCTCTCTATCCACATTCTCTGTCCATGTTCTCTGTCCCATCTCTCTGTCTGTGTTCCCTGTCCATGTTCTCTGTCCATGTTCCATCTTCCCTGTCCATGTTCTCTGTCCCATGTTCCCTGCCTGTCTCTCTATCAATGTTCTCTATCCATATTCTCTCTCTGTCCATCTTCCCTGTCCATGTTCTCTGTCCCATGTTCCGTGCCTGTCTCTCCATGTTCTCTCTGTCCATGTTCTCTCTCTCCATGTTCTCTGTCCCATGTTCCCTGCCTGTCTCTCCATGTTCTCTCTGTCCATGTTCTCTCTCTCCATGTTCTCTGTCCCATGTTCCCTGCCTGTCTCTCCATGTTCTCTCTCTCCATGTTCTCTGTCCCATGTTCCCTGCCTGTCTCTCCATGTTCTCTCTCCATGTTCTCTCTCTCCATGTTCTCTGTCCCATGTTCCCTGCCTGTCTCTCCATGTTCTCTCTCCATGTTCTCTCTCTCCATGTTCTCTGTCCCATGTTCCCTGCCTGTCTCTCCATGTTCTCTCTGTCCATTTTCTCTCTCTCTCCATGTTCTCTGTCCCATGTTCCGTGCCTGTCTCTCCATGTTCTCTCTGTCCCACGTTCTCAGTCCGTCACTCCGTCCCCCCTCAGGCCGTTCCCTCACGGCCGCGCCGCTCCCTCTCAAGCCCCGCCCCCGCGGGCGCGCGCCCCTTCGGCAGCCAATGGGAGTCAGGGGGCGGGCCCGAAGGGCGGGGCCAGCGGCGGGCGGGGCGGGGCGGGGCGGGGCGGGCGCGCGCTGGGCCGGTGCCCGGCGGGTCGGGGGTTCGGGCCCGGGGGGCGGCGGGCCGGGGTTTGGGGGTCCCGGGGCCCGGCCGCGCTCCCTCCGCCATGTGGCCGTGCGGGGGGCGGCGGCAGCGCCGCCTCGGGGGCGTCGCGCTGCTCCTCGTCGTGCTGTGGCTGCTGCTGCGCAGGTGAGACCCGGCGCGGGGCGGGGGTCGTGCCCCGGGAGCGGCGGGCGGGCGGGCGGGTGGGGTCCCCGCGGCGGCGGGGCCGGCCGGGGGTGGGCGTGGGGTGGGTGTCGGTGCCCGCCGGGCGCAGGCCCTGCCGCCGGGAGCGGGGCTGGCTGCGGGAGAACTGCGCATGGATGGAATCGGCGGCGCCGGTGGAGGGGAGAACGGTTATTAACGTAATTAGCGTCATTAGCGTCCGTGCGTCCCGCGCGCTGCCGGGGGATTGCCGGGCGGGGGGCAGGCTCGGTGGAATCCCATCCTCTCCGATGGGAGACCTCCGCTCCCATCATTCCTGCAGCGGAACGGGAGCGTGGGAAGGAGCGCGGCGAGTAGCGCGGCCGGCGCGGCGGAATGAGCAAAGCTTTAAATAAATAAATAGAAATACAAATAAATGCTGCACCTGATAGCCGCAGCTCGTCCGTCACCGAAATATCGGCAGGGACAGCCGCGTTGCCAGCGCCATAAACCAGCTCTGTGTTATAAATCAGCTCTGTTATAAATCAGTTCTGTGCCGACCTTGGCTCGGGAGCCTTTGCATCATCGCAGCGCTGATGGGCGATGCGCTCCGCGGATCAATCGCTCCGGCACATCTCAGTCTAACCCTCTTCTCTTCCTTCTCTGCTGTTTCACACTCCAGACCAGCAGCTCTGAAGCCCACCAGTAGTATCAAGAAGTTTTTTGAGGTTCTGGTTTGAGTCCCACGTGGTTTAGATCACGTTCATTTTAGGGGTGATGCTCTTTCCCCATGTTTGTGGCTTCCAAGTGTCAGAAACTCCTCACAGTGACATACTGGAAAATACACATGGATATGTATGGAGATGTAATAGAGTTATTTATTGCCAGCTGGGTTGTTTTATAACACCTTCATAAAATCATAGT
Source organism: Fringilla coelebs (assembly GCF_963513975.1). NCBI lineage: Eukaryota > Metazoa > Chordata > Aves > Passeriformes > Fringillidae > Fringilla > Fringilla coelebs. The sequence continues at coordinate 4,222,225 of NC_140051.1, read as the reverse complement.
TGGAAGTAAACCTGATCCTCAGAGCTATGGAAAAAGCTTTAATAAATCTTTGCATAATTAGAAGCAAAATTCTTGCACAGCTGGCCTTGGATTTGTGCCACCTGGGTTCTTAGGGAGGATTATTGCAAACTGATACCTGATGGAGGCACAGAATCTGTCTCCTGTAGGAGTGTATCCACAAAACCCCGTGTGCAGAATAAGCTGTTTTACAGAATATTCTGTAGTTACCTCAGCCATGGTCTGGGAGCAGGGGGCTGTGCAGGGCAGCGAGATGGGAGCCAGGGCAGCTCAGAGCTTTCACTTTCCCCTGGCCAGAGGAAGCCCAGAATAAACAGCAAAGCCCTTGGAGGTCTCAGTGGAGCTTAGGGATTAGCAGCACAGTCCCTTGTCCTCTGAAGCACATCCTTTAGCATCAGCAAAGAAATTGTTGGCTTTTTTCCCTTTTTTCCCTGGTTTGGCTGTTTTCTTTTCCACCAGCTTTTTCTCCCAGCTACTCTGGATGTGGGGTGGTTGAACACCAAAGGTTGGTGTTCAATCAGAGAGATTTTTCAAATCCCTCTTGCAGAGAGGAGTTCAGCCACGTTTGTGTTTCACAGGCATGAGCAGCGTGGCTGTTTGCTTCAGGAGTTAAGTGGGACTTTCCTGTTCCATGTGTTGTATTTTGCACTTCACATTCAATCTTACAAAGGCTTACTCCATCTTACTGGACTAACTCATCCAGTCCACTATCCCAGGTTGCTCCCAGCCCCATCCTGCCTGACCTGGAACACTCCCAGGAATGGCTGCTGAGATTGACAAAGAAGGCCAGGAACCTTTAACAAAGTAAAAAAAAAAAAAGACTATTTGCAACCTGTTCTGTCATTATAGAAGTGAGAAAAAAAAGTCTGCTGGGAGCTCTAAATTGCTCTCAGGAGGAAGCAGAGAGCCCAGGTACACTTTAAACTCTGGCAATCCAGCTCAGGGTAACAGGATGAAGCTCTGCTGAGTCACAGAAATGTTTCTTTCTGAGGTTACTTGAACAGATCCTAATGAGGAATGTGGGTTTCAGGATATCTAGGAGAATGTGTTGAAAATATTGGGAGCCTGGGAGCTTCCTACCAGCCCTTCCTGGGGAGAAAAAGCAGTGGAGCTGGAGAGTTTTAAAGTAGGAAACTTGATGGGAATGTGCCAGGTTAGTTGTGCCTGGGATTAAGAAGATGAGCTTAAGTGATTAGTTTATTTTTATCTGGCTGTGTGTGCCTCCTGAGCACAGCCTTCATTCTGGCACCAGTCAGCAGCACTTCTGTGTGCAGGGGTAATTTGGGGCTCTACCTAGCTAAGAAACAACTTGGAACCTAATCTTTAAAAATTGGAGTTTTGCATCTCCAGCCCCCCTTTGAGCTTTCCACCCCTGGAAAACAGAAGTAGATGTAACTGCTGGTTTGGTTTGCTGTGTGAAAAACACCAATCACTTGTTTTTAAAATTTTAAAAGTTTCATGATAATAAAATGGTTATAAAAATAGAAATACAATTAGAGTAATAATAATTTGGATTAGGACCATATGAGACAATAAGAACAGAGAGTTATGGACAGTCCAGGTACCTTTTCTGGGCAGCCCAAGCCTGAAAAAGGCCCCACATTAACAGAGGATTAACCCTTAAAAACAAGAGCCTGTTGCATATTCACACACCTCATCCATGATGCATCAATTCCATTCACACACAGGATTCTGTCTGGGCAGTGCCAGCTTCTTCCTCTGAATCCTGATGGTGCCTTCAGGGCTGAGCAAGGCAGGAAGAAGTTCATTTCTTCTGATAAGGGAGCAATAAATTCTCTTTTTCTGAATTATTTAGGTGTCCTGTAGCTGCTATCTCGCTGCAAATCATTTCTTTTAAAAAGTATCCTACATAACACAGTTTCTATTTTAACATTATGTTATAGCCTAAAATTATATTTAACACACTACTTAAGAAAATTAATTCAGCATCACTTTCTACCATAACACATATAATATTCATTGGAATATTTGTGAAAAGCCAATCATAAAATACCCATTTTTCACATTTTTCAAAGTCACAATCTGTAATTCAGCAGCACAGAGGGGCAGGTGGCCATGGGGTGTCCTGTTTGGGGCTTGAGAACCCTTTCCTGTGCTGAAATTCCCCATGCAGATGAGCATGTTAGGTCCTGTTCTTATTCAGGCACGCTTTAAATGTGGCAGATTGGTGTTTTGTACTCATTTCTCCCACCTGAGCTGCACTATCATCAGGAGCTGTTGTTATCACCCCACGTTCTGCCACAGCAGAGTCTCCTTGCTCAGCACTGGTTCTGGGGTGTAGGAATGTGCCCCCCCTTCACTGAGTGACCAAACTATTCTTTGTCTCCTTAAAAAAGAAAAAAGCCCAGAAGTTTCTCTCCTCAATTAGGTAAAAAGACACCTCATAGGACCTTGGGGACTTCACCTCAAACTTAAGGATGGGCAATTGGACAGGAGCCAAAAGGTCCTGCCTGAGTAGTTTACTAGAAAAAGAAGAGAACCAAGGAACTAATTGTTTTTGTGGGGTGTTTTACCAGGAGCAAGAACCTCTTGCACCTGGCTTGGTTTTTCTCTGTAAAGAGTTTTGTTATTTTGTCTTTTATCAAAACTTTTGTGTTTCCAACACTACCACAGGAGCCATCCTGCTGATTTTATACTTTCTAAAGTAGCTGAGCTATCTTAGGTGTGATATAAATCTCCAAGAGCTTGTGAGAGCTGGCTGGAAGAGGCCATATATGACTGGGAATGGCTGGACAGTCAGTGTGAGTCTCCTTGTCTGGAGGCAGTGAATATCTAACCTGGCTTCCTTTTGCAGGTATTACCCCTGCCTGCTGCCGGCTGTTTCAGAGCCCTGTGAGAATGCTGTGCTACTCAGGTACCCTCTGAGCTTATCAGCCAGCCCTGCAGTGCCCTGCAAACCTTAGGTTCAGCCCTTTTATTCCCCCTGGCAGGCTGTGGTTAGCATCCCTGTGAGCCACCAGCTCTGAGCATCCTCACCCTCTGCTAACGACTGCTTCTCACGTAGCCTAGGCAGCAGCTGGAGGCTTAGGTGTTCCTCTCCTCTCTCACTGTGGTTTTCTCCCAAATGTGCTGGGCATTGCTGCTTTCTGGAGCTGGGAATTCACTGCTCACATCAGCTCTGATGAGGAACCAGCTGCCATAGTCTGACCCTCTGTGTGTCCGTGGGGCGGGCTGAGGGTGGCAGTGATGCTGTTCCAGGTCTTGGTGGTGAAATGGGGTTTGGGTTCAGCCAAAGTGAGCTGGGAGCCTGCAAGGCCCTGGGTAGGGCAGGAGCTGACCTGAGAGGAGCTGTGACAGCAGGAGTGCTCACCCTGGTTTGTGCTGAGGAGCTGCTGGCCCCGTGCTCTGGTTCTTCTGGCAAATAATATTTTCAAGGTGAACATAAAGAGTGATGTGGGCAGAGGTAAGTTTGTGGTGACAGCTGATTTAGTCTCTCCTGGGTGATGAATATAATCCAGGGGGTTCAGTAAAGTGAGGAAAAGGTTCTCTGTTCACAGGGAACAGGTGAGGAGGTTTTCTTTTTTCCATGCTTTGAGTTGGAAGATACCAGAGTCCCCAAGACATTTGGGATGGCAGTGGTGAGGTGCAGCTGCTGTTGGAACATGGGTCTGGAAATGAGCCATGTGCCCTCCTGCTGCAGAACAGGGAGATGTTGAATTCCCTAAGTTAGGGAAGTGTTTGTGAGGATTGTGAGTGAAAACTTGCCCATCCATGATTTCAGCAAGTGAGTTTCATGCTCGGTGCCTGAGCAGTGTCAGCAGTAGAGCGTGGCACAGTGGCCTGGGGGTTCAGGGGAGAAGCAGCCAGTGAAATGGATTGAAATCTACATTTGGGATGATCTGCCAACTGGCTTAGAGCCTTCTGAACCTTCTCTATGCTCTGTAGGACCAAGAGTGTGGCTTGCTTGAGAAGCAGGAAGGTCAGAGCTGGTGTCAAGCTGCAGCAAGGGAAATACAGGTTGGATATCAGGAAAAAGTTTTTCACAGAAAGGGTGATAAAGTTCTGGAATGTTCTGCCCAGGGAGGTGGTGCAGTCACCATCCCTGGGTGTGTTTAACAAAGCCTGGATGTGGCTCTGGGTGCCAGGGTTTGGCTGAGGTGTTGGGGCTGGGTTGGACTCGATGATCTTTAGGGTCTCTTCCTGTTGCAGAGAGAGGGAGAGCCTGGGGAGAAAAGGGCCAAGAGAGGTTTGGTCTCCCCCCACAGCTTAACAGGGCGGTTCAGAGTGGGCACGGAATAAGCCTTGGGCCAGTGGGATTACAGATCCATGATACTTCAGGGGAGGGTCACAGGCTTGGGATAAACCCTACATTTTTGAGGTGAGACAGAGCAAACCATTTAACTAAAATGTAACACCACATCTTCCAGCCTTGTGATTCTGTGCTGGGTGAGGTGCAGTGAGGAGGACACATTCCTTCCCCAGGACTGGCTGCTCACACGTGTCCCTTTTCTCTTGCAGGTTTAACTGGAGCGAGCTGACCCCTCTGGGGCTGTGGGGGAGGACCCTGGGCCTGCAGACTGAGAACTCCCAGTTCCTGCTGGAAGGGATGCCCTTCCGCATCCTGGGCGGCTCCATGCACTACTTCCGAGTGCCCCGCCAGTACTGGGAGGATCGGATGCTCAAAATGAGAGCCTGTGGCCTCAACACCCTCACCACGTGAGTGCCCTGCCTGCCCAGCCTCTGCCCTGGGCCATAGGGATGTATTTCCATGCTGCTTATTGTGGGAAAATGTTGGGGAAGGTGAAACAGGAAAGGCTTGTAAATATGATTGCCTGGAAAAAGGTGTTGAGAATATGGGAACTATAAGGGAGATTGAAATGAAAGCAGCTTTGAGATATTTTAGTTACTGAACAACTGGAAAACAATGGCATGGCCAGCTGAAGGTGATCCCCTTTGGATGGAACAACACCCTCTGCTTGCAGACAGCTCCAAGGGGCAGAGCAGACCCTGCTGGCTTGGCAGAGGGGGCCCAGAGAGGAGTTTTTGGGGTTTAAAATGTAACACAGGATGGCAATGTAATGTGGTTTAACTCTCCTCACAAGGTTAAATATAAAGTTTATACACAAACAAATTAGAGATAATGGCAAGCAAGTGGTTTTCAGAGCCCTGGATGAAGGGGACACAGAGGTTTTGGGGGTCTGAGTAGGCTGCAGGCGTGGCCTTGCTTTCCAAGGCTTGGCGAGGAAAGAGCTTGTTTAAAATGTAACACAGGATGGCAATGTAATGATTCTTATGGGCTGTCTGTAAATGCTACAGGATTTGTATCTTGGACTAGATTGGTTAGTGAGAATTAGAATATTCAGCACAGAAGAAGATTTATGGTATTATAATGGGAACTTCGCTCTCTTTTTTCCTCTTGCCTTTATTCTTCTCTCTCTCTTTGGGGCTCCTCTCTGGGGCTCCTCTTTGGAGCTGCTCTGAGCTGTGGCTGGCAGCTCCCAGCAGGTCCCTGCCCCCAGTCCCTTTGCAATAAACCCCAAGTTCCAAGCCCTGGCCTCAGAGATCTGTCATCTCCGTCCATCCCAACCATCCCACCCCCATCACTCCTACAGAAGGAATGGTGTGGCCTCAGTCTTTCTCTGAGCGTGCCAGAGCTCACCCTTCACCTGCTCTGCCTTTCAGCTATGTGCCGTGGAACCTGCACGAAAAGGAGAGAGGCAAGTTTGACTTCAGTAAAAACCTGGACCTGAGGTATGTGGCACAGACAGCTCTGTTATGAAATGCTCCTCTTTGCAGGGGAGGGGCTGTGTGGTGTTTGGGTGAAGGTGTTATTTCCAGATGTGCCTTGATCAGGCAGTGGGGACTCCTTCCTCATCCTCATGAAGTTCTGGGAACTTAATCCATTTAGCACCAATCTGTGATCTTTGCTGGGATCCCCAGGACGAGGGAGGAGATGAACCATGTTCTCAGAATGCTGATTTATTATTTTATGATATTATATTATATTAAAACAATGCTCTACTAAAACTGTACTAAAATAATATAGAAAAAGGATACAGACAGAAGGCTTAACAAGAGCTGGACTGGGATTGGTCATTAAGTCAAAACAATTCACATGAAACCAATCAAACATGCACTTGTTGGTAAACAATCTCCAGACCACATTCCAAAGCAGCAAAACAGGGAGAAGCAATCAGATAATTATTATTTACATTTTTCTCTGAGGCTTCTCAACTTCCCAGGAGGAGAAATCCTGGCAAAGGGATTGTCCAGAAGATGTCACAGTGACACCAATCCAGTGTGGTTACTTCATCATACAATTCCCTTCTGCTTTGCTGCCTAAATTCAGGGGTGATTGGAGTGTTAGGGGTGGGGGTTCTGCAGGCAGACAATAATTCCTCTGTCTGCATCCCCAGGGCCTTCCTTTCCCTGGCAGCTAAGAATGGGCTGTGGGTGATTCTGCGCCCTGGACCTTACATCTGCTCAGAGTGGGACCTCGGGGGTCTGCCCAGGTGAGTGTGGAAATTGTTCACTTCAGGGGAGCAGCAGGGACAAACAAATCCCGAGCTCCTGATCACTCAGTCGAGGCTCCTTCAAAGGAATTGCTTTGGAATGGCTGGCTGCTTGATGGGGATATTTATTTTCTGTGTTCCCAAACCAGATATTCTCTCATTATCTTATGATAAGATAAGAAGAGCTTAAGAAGAGCTTATGGAGCTCTTCTAATTTTGTTTTTAGGTGTTTAAAATAATAATAATTGTTTTATGGTATAATGGTTACGGCAAGAAAATAGAATTGGAGGAACCCATCTTGCTGTTGCACCTTGACTCTGCATAACAGGGACAGGATTTGCAGCTTGGTGTAAGAATTTGCTTTAAAAGTCCTACTAGAAATCTGCTTTATATGGCTGTCAGTAATGAAACCCCAGCCTCTTTTTGTGTTTTCCCCTGAAGAACACAGCTGGAGGAGGCTCTGGGAGCCCTGGGGCTTGCCTGGTTCCTGGGTGGAGCTGGTGCCAGGTTACCACTTGTTTTTCCTACTTCACACAGCACAAACCTCAGTGGAGATAACTGGGGATTGTTTTTTTTAACTTTTCACTTTTCACCTGCTTTTGGTATCAGAGTTGAGGTGTCAGGGACTTACTCCTGAGAGCAGAACTCTTCATGACCAGAGCTGGAAGCCACCTCCATGTTAATTATGAGAAGTGCATCTGTTGTCAGTTGTTGTCACATCACCCATGTGGTTTTCTTAATCAGAGAAATAAAAAATTCTAATAAAGGGCAACAGTACTATGCTCATTTTCCAGCTGAAAAGGAGATGATTTTTATTAAGTCCACAAAGCCACATTTGGCAAAGAGTTGAATATACAGACCTTTGGAAAGGTATTAGTTAAGGCCTCATTTTGCTGAGAAAAGGAAGATACAGGCTCATTCCCCTTAAATTGTTAACAGCATTATATTGCTCTGCTCTTCAACAAATTGCCCTTTTTTCTGTTAACTCCAAACAGAGCCCAGCCTTGTAAATCAGCAGTAGAAACAGTGGGAACAATTGCAGCAATCTTTTATTTGAGAAAGGGTTGGGATTTTTTGAAGGAGCACTTGGTTGCAGAGTGCCCTTGGGAATGCAGGGAATTCACTTGAGAGTGATCAGATTAACCCTTGAAATATTATTGCTAGAGGTGATGAAATGAGTTTGGGCCTGAAATGCAGAGCAAAAAGAAGAGGAGGAGATTGGGAATTGGATCCTGGATTTATTTACAAGTGAGAGGTGGACACAAGGTGTCATTCCCAGCTCGGGGTGTCACCGAGGGCTCTGAGGTGACACCAGTGATCCCTGCAGTGGCTGAAATACCTCTGCATGACTGGGCAGGAGTGTCTGACGCATTCCCTCTGCTGCTTTTCCCCAGCTGGCTGCTGCAGGACCCCGAGATGCAGCTGAGGACGACCTACAAGGGCTTCACAGAGGCTGTGGACGCCTACTTTGACCGCCTGATGCGCGTTGTTGTCCCTCTGCAGGCAAGCACCGTCCTGTCCCTGTCCCTCTGCAGGGTGGCAGTGGCTGCACAGGGCACTGGGGGCTCTGGGTGACAGCAGATGCTCAGGCAATAACCAAAAACTGCCACAAAAATGCACAATCAGGAATCAGCACAAGCTGTGGTTTCCTCTGTCTGTGTGGGAGCATGGGAGGGTGAAGCTGAGTCCTGATGCTGGTGCATCTTTCCTGCCAGCTAACGGGATTTTGGGTGGTTAGAAATCGTGGTGAACACCTTCCTTCTCCCTTTTTGTCCCCTGCAGTACAAGAAAGGAGGTCCTATCATTGCAGTGCAGGTGGAGAATGCTCCACTGTCAGTGTGGGAGGGTGGAGCTGAGTCCTGATGCTGGTGGTGCATCTTTCCTGCCAGCTAATGGGATTTTGGGTGGTTAGAAATCGTGGTGAACACCTTCCTTCTCCCTTTTTGTCCCCTGCAGTACAAGAAAGGAGGTCCCATCATTGCAGTGCAGGTGGAGAATGAATATGGTTCCTATGCCAAAGACCCACACTACATGACCTACGTCAAAATGGTAATGGTGGCACTTTTTCTTGTTTCTGTGTCAATCTCTCCCATAAATCACCTTCCCTACAGTGTTTTCTTTTTCCTGTGTAACTTTTGAGTGTGGTTTGAGGGACTCTTGAAAGCACCAGCTGCATTTTCCTTGGATGTTTCCTCCAGGAGTGGAAGAGTTGGCACATGACCCTCTGAGTGGTGATAAATCTGTGTTTTTATCTCCCAGAGAAGAGGGAGGTCGGGAGCTGGGAGTGTCTGTGTTGCACAGCTGGCCTTGAAGCAGCTCTCACCTGCAGGTCCTCTTTTGCCTCTCCTAGATGATATTTGATAAAGGTTTCTCTTTGTTGATTTTCCTGGCAGAAAAGTTGATGGGAGCAAGTCACCAGCACGCTCCTAAAGCTGTGTAATCTGGGGCTGAGCATCAGGCAGGTTAATTTGCCTAATGCCTCCCTTACCCCTGTCAAAAAGGGATTAAACTGTGCCCTGGCTGCTCTGAGTGAGTGCTGAGGAGTTGGCCCATGCCCAGGGAGGCTGGATTATCCTGGTGGATCTCACAGCAGTCTGACCTGCTTGTTTGCCCCCAGCAGCAGTGCAGGGCAGGCAGATAATGAGATCTGCAGCGTGCCTCACAGTGTTTGTTGTTTAATTTTTTCTCACTGAATGCTGAAAGGTGTTGCTGCACGTCAGGGGGGTCACCCATCCAGGCTTGCTGTTCTGTTGCAGAATTATGGGATCCTTCTGAAACCTTTTTGGGTAGCCCAGCTGCACCCTGAGCACCCTGAGGCTCAGGCTGTGCCATTGCCCAGGCTGTCCAGGGGCTCTTCAAACAAACCAGTCCATGGCAGGAGTGCTGATCTCCTCAGGGCTGTGCCAGCTCCTGCACTGACTCCAGCCTCTGGTTTAACTCTCCTCACAAGGTCAAATACGAAGTTTGTACACAAACAAATTAGAGATAATGGCAGGCAAGGGGTTTTCAGAGCCCTGGATGAAGGGGACACAGAGGCTCTGGGGGTCTGAGCAGGCTGCAGGCTTGGCTTTGCTTTCCAAGGCTTGGTGAGGAAGGAGCTTGTGCTGTTTCAGACTTGTCAGGACAGATCTCCCTGCCAGGCCTGTGGGTGTATTTTTGCAGTGCTGTTTCATCATATTCTGTGTGCAGTTTGCATCTGAGGCAGTATAGAGTAGTGGTTAGAGATGGAAATGTGGGAAAGCAGGATTTGCAGGGCTGTGGTTTTGGTTGGAGTGGGATCTGATGTGAGGTGGGGCTCTGAGTCTGTTCTGCTTTGTGGCAAGGTGATTAATTCACATCTAGCATCTATGACCAAGTTGCACCTTCCTGGAATTAATAAACTCATTAAAAACCACCCTCAGCTCACACAAAACCTCAACTCCCTGTGCTTACCTCACTTTTTGGGTGCAATGCCTTTGCCTTCCTAAAAGTGAAAGGATTTATTGATAGAGCCCTTCCCACACAGATCTGAGCTTCTATTCCTGCTCCTCTGCTGCACTCTGGGAGGCACTGGATGTGTGGCACCTCTGCTGTTCCTCTGCTTTGCATTTACACTCAAAAGGAGGGGGAGAAACTTTGCATTAATGCAATGCTCAAAGAATTACCTTGGTAAAATCGGTCAGGAATTCCAGTTCCTCAGCAGCTGAATTTTGTCTGAGTCCAGCATCTGTTCAGGTGTAAATTCAGTGGGGATGGGTTGATAAAGTCACTGATAAAGTCACCAGCTCATCCTGCCTCTGGGCTGGGTCTGTCTGTAGGCTCTGTCTTGCAAGGTTTCATGCCCAGGTCTGCTCTTAGTGCAGGCAGGGACAACAAACAAAGGGTTTTGTCCCATTTCACAATCAGTAATTTAGACTGAAGAGACTGAAGCTTTGTTCTCAGAGCTCCTGGGAGCTGCAGGAGTGACTTGCAATGTTGGTGCAGTGAAATGAGTGGTAATTAACAACTGATCTCCTCCAAACAGCAGGCACTGTTGTGTTCAGAGAGCAATCCTGATGGGAGGATCCTCGTGTGTGCAGGTGGATTTCCAAACCTTGGAGTGCTGATTCCTCTAGAGCTGTAATATTGAGGAGCCACTAAATTCATTGATTTCTGAAAAACATTTGTGCCTGAGCTGCCCTGTGATGGTGTTCCTTGCAAAATCAGCTCTTCCCTCTTTCCAGCTCCCACTAGAGGCAGTCAGGAAGCCTGAGCTGCTTTTCCTTTCCTCCTTCCACCTGAATCCCTCTTCTGACGAAAGCAGTGATGCTTTTTATTACCTTGATCTCAGAAGCTACAATCCTGAAGTTGGATGCATCACTGAGAAACCAATCCAGCTTTCTAAGACAAAATAAGATTTCCCAGTGGTCTTTAAGCTGGGAAAAGCTTCAGGAGGAATGGGAGCTGTCACAGGGACAATATTTCATTGCAAGCACTGCCAGTTGCAGGCTGTCCCACAGAAGGTGATGCTGGAGTGTTTTCATACCCTGGGAAATGCTCAACTCTGGTGACACTTTTGCTCTTTTTAACCTAGGCCCTGTTAAAAAGAGGGATTGTGGAGCTGCTGATGACCTCAGACAACAAGAATGGGCTGTCCTTTGGCTTGGTGGAAGGAGGTGAGTGCTTGTAGGGCTGAGGGAGGGCTGTGATCTCTGGGGAATGTGGCTTTGGAAGGAAAACAGGACTTTAATTCACCCTCTGCACCCCCTGAGTCCTGTTGGTGGCAGGAGGGAACCCTGGGCTGGCTGGTGCAGCCAGGACAAACCCAGACCCCTCCCAGAAAGGTTTAGAATGGTTTATTTTCCACATCAAGTGTAGCACTCTGTGAAGGGATGGACATCAAGAGATGGCAGCACCCAGCATTTCTTAATTTTTCACCTGACTACAAGGCTGAAAATGCTATTTATTGCTTCATTTCAATAGATACTAAACAAGTTCCTCAGCAATTACTAGCAGTAGTAACTCAATCCTAAGGTAGATGCTTTGCAATTAAAAAGAGGAGGAAAAAAGGTCCATTAAAACCTTGAGTTTTACATTTCAGCAGTAGATTTAGCAATAGTTTGTGGGGCAGCTTTATCTTCTGAGTATGCTTATTTTGGGGTGTAAAGCCTTAGGTGGGGAAAGGAGGGTGTCAATTATATGGAATGCAGAAGGATGCCCATTTCCCTTATATTATTAAGTATAATTCTAATAAGTTTTTTAAATGCTGCTTAGCACCCTTCTCTTTTTTCCTGTGAAGAAATGGAGGTGCAGCTGCTGGAGTTTCACTGAGCCCTAAATCTGACTCTTTGGGGCTCTGATTCTCAGAATTTGGGGTCATTTCAGCTGGGATTTACTCTGTTCTTGGCCTCTGCTCTTTCCTGTGTTCCTGCTGATTGCCTGGGGTGTAACTGCTCCCCAAAATTAGTGTTTGCAGGGTACAGCCTTTGAGTGCTCCTGTTTTCCTTAGTCATAAATAAATTCCCAATCTCAGGCATGGAGATGATTAAAGGGAAAGACTTTCCTCTCCATTTTTTTCCCCTCCTTTTGCTTTTCCATGTCAGTATGAGAGGGATAAATTCATTTACTGACTCATGGACCTTCACCAGCACGGTGAAAAAATCCTTTGGATGTTTTTGGTGTGCTGCAGTTTTCAGCTGTGACCACACAGAGTCACTGTCTGCCTGCCACAGAGCTGTCAGGAGAAGGACAAAGGAGAAATTCCTGCCTTGGCCTCCTCTCCTGAGGGAATGTTGGCAGCCTCAGAGCTCCTCCAGTGTTCTGCTGGGAGCTCTGATCCCAGTTTGCCTCTGGGATGTCACAACAATCAGTGAGAGCCAGGGTGTCACAGATCACAGAACCACAGAATGACCAGGTTGGAGGAGAGACTAAAGATCATCGAGTCCAGCCCAGCCCCAACACCTCAACCAAACCCTGGCACCCAGTGCCACATCCAGGCTTTGTTAAACACACCCAGGGATGGGGACTGCACCACCTCCCCGGGCAGAACATTCCAGAACTTTATCACTCTTTCTGTAAAACCTTTCCCTGCTTTCCAGCCTGTATTTCCCTTGGTGCAGCTGGAGGCTGTGTGCTCTGGCTGTGTCAGTGCTGCTGCAGACAGAGCCCAGCCCAGCTGAGCACAGGCACCTTTCAGGAGCTGTGCAGTGATGAGGGCAGCCCTGAGTCTCCTTTTCTCCAGGCTGGGCACCCCCAGCTCCCTCAGGGCTCCTCTCAGGGTTTGTGTTCCCAGCCCCTCTCCAGCCCCGCTGTCCCCTCTGGGTGTGCTCAGTGTCCCAAGGTCCTTCCCAAACTCAAGGTGTGCCCTCCCCAGTGCCCAGCTGGGCTCAGTGTGGCCAGGGAAACACAAATATTGCTCCTCACAGGTGGAGAGCAGCTCAGGTGCCCATCATCCATCCATCCATCCATCCATCCATCCATCCATCCATCCATCCATCATCCATCCATCCATCCATCCATCCATCCATCCATCCATCCATCCATCCATCCATCCACCCACCCACCCATCCATCCATCCATCCATCCATCCATCCATCCATCCATCCATCCATCCCTCCATCCTTCCATCCATCCATCCATCCATCCATCCATCCATCCATCCATCCATCCATCCATCCATCCATCCATCCATCCATCCATCCCTCCATCCTTCCATCCATCCATCCATCCATCCATCCATCCATCCATCCATCCATCCATCCATCCATCCATCCATCCATCCATCCATCCATCCATCCACCCATCCATCCATCCATCCATCCATCCATCCATCCATCCATCCATCCATCCATCCATCCATCCATCCATCCATCCCATCCATCCATCCATCCATCCATCCATCCATCATCCATCCATCCATCCATCCATCCATCCCAGCCCTGTGCACAGCACCCACCACCCAGCTGGGGGCTGCAGGCTCAGCGAGGCTGAGTCTCCTGAGTCTCCTTTTCTGAGTCTCCTTTTCTCCAGGCTGGGCACCCCCAGCTCCCTCAGGGACTCCTCACATCTGTGTGGGACAGCCAGGGCTCCAAGTGAGGAGCAGCAGGGTGTGAGGAAGGGGTTAAAGGAGAGGCAAGAATCCCTGCCCATCCCTGGAAGTGTCCAAGGCCAGGCTGGGCAGGGTGGGGATCCCCTGGATAGTGGGAGCTGTCCCTGCCCTTGCAGGGATGAGTTGAAGGTCCCTTCCATGCCAGCCCAATCTGATCCCAAGATCTGACCTGGAAGCCCTTCTGGAAGCTGGTGGGTGACAAAGCCACCATGCTGGGGAGCCTTGTGTGTGTGTGTGTGTATGAGAACAGCCCATGAGAAGGATGAGCAAGGCTCTGGGGATGGTTCTCTTTTCCATGGGGTGCTGTTAATCTGCATGAAAAGCAGAGCTGGGCATGTTCTCCTTCAGAGCTGCCAGGACTGTAACACTCACACATTCCATCAGTGCTAAATGCACGTTTTGTTTTGTTCTCCTTTCGTGTTTTGTGTGCTGAATTCTCCAGCTCAGCTCACTACATAGGTCAGCCTATTAAAATCAAGGTATAAATAGGGAGAAGTGAGCTTTTCCTTCTGTAAATATTCTGTTTGAAGTGCTCTGCCTGACACAACTGGGGCTGGGTTTGATAACAGCTCTCTTGTTAGAAGTCAATTTTTAATGCTGAATCACATCATTGCTGCTGCAGAGTTTGTCTGGGAGAAATATCAGCATGACTGAGGGCTGGGAGATGCAAAAATGGTTGAAATGTGTGCCAGGGGCTGGGACACTGATCCCAGATTATTGTCTCCTGTCCTGCAGGAGGTTCCCACTCAGAATCACAGAATGACCAGGTTGGAGGAGACCCTAAAGATCATCGAGTCCAGCCCAGCCCCAACACCTCAACTGAACCCTGGCACCCAGAGCCACATCCAGGCTTTGTTAAACACACCCAGGGATGGGGACTGCACCACCTCCCCGGGCAGAACATTCCAGAACTTTATCACCCTTTCTGGAAAAAACCTTTTCTTAATATCCAGCCTGTGTTTCCCTTGGTGCAGTGGAGGCTGTGTGCTCTGGCTGTGTCAGTGCTGCTGCAGACAGAGCCCAGCCCAGCTGAGCACAGGCACCTTTCAGGAGCTGTGCAGGGTGATGAGGGCACCCCTGAGTCTCCTTTTCTCCAGGCTGGGCACCCCCAGCTCCCTCAGGGCTCCTCTCAGGGTTTGTGTTCCCAGCCCCTCTCCAGCCCCGCTGTCCCCTCTGGGTGTGCTCAGTGTCCCAAGGTCCTTCCCAGGCTGAGGGGCAGAGCTGGGCACAGCACTCAGGGTGTGCCCTGCCAGTGCCAGGGCAGGGCTCAGTGCCCTCCCTGCTCCTGCTGCCGCTCCATTCCTGGCCCAGGCCAGGGGCCATTGGCCTCCTTGGCCCCCAGGGCACTCTGCTGGCTCCTGTCCATCCTGCTGTCCGTCAGTCCCTTTGTGCCTGGCACTGCCCAGCCACACCATCCCAGCCTCTGGCACTGCAGGGGGCTGCTGTGGCCAAAATGCAGGACTGGGCACTTGGACTTGTTAAACTCCATCTTGTTAGACTGAAGTTCCTGCAGGGCCTGAGGATGGGCAGGAGCACAGAGAACTCTTCAGCTGCAGTTTCTGTGCCTGTCCTGTGGCTGCTCTCAGTCCCCCCACAGACATGACAGGCTGCAGGATATTGCCTGGGAAGGGATTCCTGCAGCTACAGCCTGGGAGAGCGCTGTGCCATCCAGACAGGCCTTGCTAATAAATTTGCCTTTATGTGGTGCCTTTTAAGTGAGGATCTCCAAGTGCTTTACAGGCTCTAATTAGAGCTGGTGACACCCCAGGAGCTGCTCTGATGCTCTCTCTCTAATATCTCTGCACATTAGAGCTGAAAGATGGCCTGGGAGGATTCCACTCTGTGCTGTGTTCACTTGGATTCTGCATTCCAGGGAAGGCTTTGATGGGAGTTTCTGATGAGGTTGTTTTGGGGGTTCAGGGGGAGTTGCAGTTCCCTCCTGCTGGCCTGAGGAGATGATCCCCTAGACATTTTGGATGAGTCTAAATTAATACATTTTTCCTTTCCCACTAGCACTGGCCACTGTTAACTTTCAGAAGCTGGAGCCTGGGCTGCTGAAATACCTGGACACAGTACAGGTGAGATGCAGAAACACTTTGTTCACCCCTGTTTTCCAGCACTGGAAGTGAGGCTGATACTCTGTTTGGGGTTTGTGTGTTGGTTTGGGGCTTCCTTCTCATGAGGCCAAATCCTGCTGGATTTAGGAAGGAGGATTTAAGTGTCCTGTTGTCCTTCTAAGAAGGCTTTTCACCCAGCTGTGCCCTGGTAGGGGTTAGACTTGTTCAAGTTTTACCCAGAGCATCCCAGTACACAATTACCAAACCTCTCTCTGGAATTCCATCATCTTGTTCCCAAACCCTTTCACCCTGGTGCTGTGGGTGCTGCAGCTGTGTCTGTGCCCCTCCAGGGCCTCATTCAGGTTAGATTTATGAGGTTTTACCGTGTCACTTGAGCATTTTTAACCCCTCTGTGCTGTCAGAGGTTTGCCTCAGGGAGGGAATGAATTAATTAATGAACACTTGGTGTGAACAGTGTCCTGATTGTGATGAGGGAGCGGTGAGGAAATGACAGATTTTGGGGTTAGTGACAGCTTATCTCTCTTTTTGCACCCTCTGTCCTCTTTCCCCGTGCTCTGCTTGCTCCAGATGGAGGATGTGAGCAGCTGGGACCTGCCCCCAGCCCTGATCAATTCTTTTCTCCCCTCTTGGCCTTTGCCTGGCTGTGGAGGGGAGCCCTGCTGGCATGCTGGATGTTCAATCCTACAGCTTGCATTTGTTTTCTTTCCCTCTGCTGGCAAAAGAGGCTCTGCTGGAAGTGCTTTCACCTCCTTTAGGTCTGCCAAAATTGCCCAAACCTTGCAAATGAACAGAAGGTGGCACCTTCCCCACCACATGTGGCCCCAAAGGAGCAGCTCCTCCTTTGCCAGAGCAGTTAGGAGAAGTGTTTGCAGGGGTTGTGGAGCTCTTTTATCTTTTCCTTGTTATGGGTTTTTGTTCCAGAAGGTGATAAAATCCCTCCTTTGACTGGTTCACCGGGGATGGATTGATTAAATGTGTTTCCAAGGATGTTTAGATGATTACAGGCAGTTGTTTTCTCCTAATGAAACACGAGTTTCTTTAATGCCACTTACCTCAGCCAATTCCTGTGGCATTGAACAAAACCCCTGTCACAAAACTGCCTGGAAATAAAGCCCAGGAGGCTGGAGGGGCAGCCAGGCTGAGCACACATTGCCCTGCCCATGCCATGGGGACAGGAGGATCCTGCAGGGCCTCGGGGATCTGCCAGGCACTGACAAATGGGAAGCAATTGCTCTGTGAGCAGAGCCTTTAATGAAGACCTAATTCCTGCAAATTCTTCCCTGCCAGCACCATATGCAGCATTAAAAAGGCATTAAAGCAGCTCAGGTCTGCTGCAAGCAGACCTTGTACCTTGGCAAGCACTGCCTGCCCTGCACCTGCAAGCTCCCAGCTGGCAGTGGCGTGGCAGATAAGCAGACATTTATAAATGTGTGTTTTTAGCAAGAACTAAACACTGACAGTTGGTTTGTCCCTTTGCTGCAGCTCTGCCAAGCAGCAGCATCCAGCAGTGTGTGACAGCACCTGATTGTGGGCTCTGTGCTTTGTGACCAGCAGAGCACAAAGCTCTGCTTGCCTGCTCTGGGCAGTGCTGCCCCACAGCTCCTTGTTCAGAGCTCCTTTGGTGCCTTTTTGGCTGTTCCAGTTGAGAAGAAAACCCTCCCATAAACACCACGCTGTCACCTTGTTCTTAGTTCTTCTCAGCCTTCTGATGTTGCATTCTTGTAATGGAGTTTCTCATGCACTTTTATGTAAATAATTAAAATAATTATTGTTTTTACATTCATCTCTGGAGGAGGGGTGTGGTGGTGTTCACAAGGGTCTCAGGATGAGGGAAGAGATGAGAAAGTTGACTCCATGTTCAGAAGGCTGATTTATTATTTTATGATATATATTATATTAAAACTATACTAAAAGAATAGAAGGAAGGATTTCATCAGAAGGCAGCTGAGAATAGAAAAGGAATGAATAACAAAGGTTCAGACTGACTGAGACAGTCTGGACAGCTGGACTGGGATTGGCCATTAATGAGAAACAACCACATGAGACCAATCCCAGCTCCACCTGCTGCATCCCACAGCAGCAGACAATCATTGTTTGCATTTTGTTCCTGAGGCCTCTCAGCTTCTCAGGAGGGAAAATCCTAAAAAAAAGGATTTTTCATAAAACATGTCTGTAACAGAGGAGAAATTTGATAGACTGTTAGTTTGTCCAGCATCATTGGAGTGGTGACAATTTCATCCTCCAATCCACTGTCACTTTTGAAAGTCTATAAATATTAGAGTCAGGAAATAAACATCCCTTCTCCTTCTCCTTCTCCTTCTCCTTCTCCTTCTTCTTCTCCTTCTCCTTCTCCTTCTCCTTCTCCTTCTCCTTCTCCTTCTCCTTCTCCTTCTCCTTCTCCTTCTCCTTCTCCTTCTCCTTCTCCTTCTCCTTCTCCTTCTCCTTCTCCTTCTCCTTCTCCTTCTCCTCTTCTCCTTCTCCTCTTCTCCTTCTCCTCTTCTCCTTCTCCTTCTCCTTCTCCTTCTCCTTCTCCTTCTCCTTCTCCTTCTCCTCCTCCTCCTCCTCCTCCTCCTCCCCTTGGAGTTCCAGTGTGTTGTTTTATTTCTTGTGACACCACTCTGGGTTTGAGCAGTGCTGCTCTAGAGCAGAGGGCTGGCTGCAGCCCTGTCCTGGATCCTTTTGAACTCTGCTTTTCTCTTGACAGAAAGACCAGCCCAAGATGGTGATGGAGTACTGGACTGGGTGGTTTGATAACTGGGGAGGCCCTCACTATGTCTTTGATGCAGATGGTGAGCACCTGGCTGTGGCTTGGGGGGGGTTCTGCTCTTCAGCCTCAGGGATCTGTGCCTGCTCTGCCTCAGCACCTACAGGGTTAACGTGGCGCTGCTGGAAACAACAAAAAACTGAGAGAAACTGACCCAAAATTGAGTGAAACCGACCTGGAACTGACACAAAACAGAGAAACTGACCCAAAACTGAGAGAAACTGACCCAAAACCAACTGAAACCCTCCCAAAATTGGGTGAAACAGATCCAAAACCGACTGAAAATTACCCAAAATTGAGAGAAACTTACCTGAAACTGACCTAAAACCAAGTGAAAATGACCCCAAATTGAGTGAAAATGACCCCAAATTGAGTGAAACTGACCTGAAACCACCCAAAATAGAGAGAAACTGACTCAAAACCGAGTGAAAATGACCCAAAATTGAGTGAAACCCACACGAAATGGAGTAAAACCACTCAAAACTGAGTGAAACTGACCCAAAATTGAGTGAAAATTACTCAAAATTTTGGGGACCTGTGCCTGCTCTGCCTCAGCACCTACAGGGTTAACCTGGCGCTGCTGGAAATGACAGGAAACCAAGTGAAACTGACCCAAAATTGAGTGAAAATGACCCAAAACTTTGGGAACCTGTGCCTGCTCTGCCTCAGCATCTATAGGGTTAAACCTGGCGCTGCTGGGGCTCATCCTGTGCTGCTGGAAACACAAAAAAACACCCAATTAAATGAGTGAAAACACCCAAAATTGAGTGAAAATGACCCAAAATTTTGGGGACCTGTGTCTGCTCTGCTCCAGCACCTACAGGGTTAACCTGGCACTCCTGGGGCTCATCCTGCACCTGGAAATGACACAAAACCCAGTGAAACTGACCCACAACTGAGTGAAAATGACCCAAAACTGAGAGAAACCATCAAAAATTGAGTGAAATCCACCCCAAATTGATGAAAACAACCAAAACTGAATGAAACTAACCCGAAACCCACCCAAAACCGAGTGGAACTGTCAGGAAAATTCACCCACAGACACCAGAGGTTGATGTCCAAAAAGAGACAGAGCAGTCCTGGAACTTTATTCCAATAAAGGAGAGGCCATGGGGTGTTCCCCTGGGCTTTCTCACATTTTTGGAGGTGCAGCCTCCTTTTTATCCCAATTTCCAGCCACATTTCCCTCTCTCTTTCCCTGGTTCACAGCCCCTTGGGAGTGCAGCACCTTCTCCCAGGTTAAAAGCTCATTTGGAAGGCAACTACTAAAAAAAAACAAAGCCCCAGGGCATCCAAAGAGCAGTGAGAGCAGAGCTGTACAGGACTGGTTTAACAACTTTCATCTTCCTGCAATTGCCTTTGTAATTGGCTCATTAGTCTGGCCCAGGAGTCCTTGCAACTCTTGTTCTTAAAAGCAAAATTCTTGCTGGAGCTTTACCCCCTTTTCACCTGGAGGAGAGGATTATTTGAATGTGTTAAATATTTAAGATGAAATATTATGTATTGATATGTTATATTTAATGTCTTGTTATTACATTAAATATGTATTATTTAATAAATTCGAATAATTTAGTATTTAATAATAATAATACATAAATTTAGTATTTAAATGCATCTGTAGGTGTGTTGCCCCTTCCTGAGGGCAGGATGCAAATCACAACACAAATCACTGACTGCACAGGAATGTCTGATTTGAATTCCTGGCCAGATTTGTGTCTGTGGCCTCCCTGGCACTGCAAAAAAAATCTCTTTTTAATTTTTTTTTTTTTTGCAGAGATGGTGAATACTGTAGCAAGCATCCTCAAAACAGGAGCATCCATCAACCTCTACATGTTCCATGGAGGCACCAACTTTGGCTTCATGAGTGGGGCTCTGGAGGCTGATGAGTACAAGGCAGATGTCACCAGTTATGGTGGGTTTGTTTTCACTGCCCTGGGCTGCTGACAGCAACCAGCCACGCTCAGAAATGAGCAGCACAACCACTTTGTCCTGAGAGATGGAGTGGAGCACAGCCCAGAAGTAAATTCCTGTCTAAAAGGGAGTTTTCAGGAGTGTTTCTAATTCCCAGCCATTCCAGGAAGGGGGGGATTCCCTTATTCTGAATTATAAACAGAGCTGTCACAGATGATGAATTGATATCTCTTTTCTAGGGGGAGATGGTGATCCACAACACCATTTTTTAATTTTACCAAGTCAAATTTTACCATAAATCTCTTTTCATCCCAACAGCCCGTGGTTAAAAAAGTTAATTGTTGACTTTATCCTGTGTGAAATTCTGGATATGTGCAAATTAGATCTGTGAAAGTGTGAATGGCTCTTCTCTAATTTAAGGAATTTTGTGGCTGTTTAGTGATGTTCACTCAGATTAAAGTGTACAGATTTCCATGCTGCAGACAATGCCATGAAAATTGTGCCTGGGGCTTTTATGTCTTGCATGAAGCCATCCCAGAGCTGCTTTATGTTTTTAAAACACGTGCTGCTGTTGTGCTTTTCCAGATTATGATGCTGTGCTGACAGAGGCTGGGGACTACACATCCAAATTCTTCAAGCTGAGACAACTCTTCAGCATGGTCATTGGTAATCAGCAACCCAGGAGCCACAGCACTGTTCAGTCAGGGAATTATTGAAACTCACCCTCCTGGGGCTCTGCTTGGGGGGGAGTTATTGAAACTGGCCCTTCTGGGGCTCTGGTTGGATGGGAATTATTGAAACTGACCCCTCTGGGGTTCTGCTTGGCTGGGAATTATTGAAACTGGCCCTTCTGGGGATCTGGATGGTTGGGAATTATTGAAAATTACCCTTCTGGGACTCTGGATGGTTGGGATTTATTGAAAATGACCCCTCTGGGGTTCTGGATGGTTGGGATTTATTGAAACTGGCCTTTCTGGGGCTCTGCTTGGGTGGGAATTATTGAAACTGACCCCTCTGGGGCCCTGGTTGATTGGGAATTATTAAAACTGACACTTCTGGGGCTCTGGATGGTTGGGAATTATTGAAACTGACCCCTCTGGGGCTCTGGATGGTTGGGAATTATTGAAATTAAGCCCCTCTGGGACTCTGGTTGGATGGGAATTAAGGATGGGAGGAGCAAAGGAGGTCTGGGAGGGAGGAATCTTGAATTTCTGTTGTCTGAAATCATTGTTCCATCTTTCTTTTTGCACCCCAGGCCAGCCCCTTCCTCTGCCCCCCATGATTGAGAGCAAGGCCTCCTATGGTGCCATCCTCTTGCACCAGTACATCTCTCTCTGGGATGTGCTGCCAGCACTTTTACAGGTAGTGACACCTCTTTTACTGCATCCCAGACCTAAAAAGCATCAACTTTTAGAGCAATTTGTGCTCTGCCTTACCCCAAAAGGATGAGGTTGGGGGATGTTTTTACCAAGATATGCAAAAGCAGCAAATCTTTTATCTCACCTTTCTCACTGCTCCTCCTGTTCTCTTGGAATTGCACTTTTGCAAGCCCTTGGCTCCTTTTTCTGGTACTTTGCTCAGGAGGGATTTTGGGTTGGACCAGAGCTGGGAGTTTCTCACCTGTGCCAGAGTGAAGCTTTAAACGAGCTGCCCTACAAGATTTCCCAACGCTGATGTTGAATTTGCTCCTCCTCTGCAGCCCATCAAGTCAGAGCTGCCTGTGAACATGGAGAACCTTCCTCTGAACGACAGCAGCGGGCAGCCCCACGGATATGTGCTCTATGAGACTGTCATCTTCGGGGGGGGACACCTGCACAGCCGGGACCACGTGCGGGACCGCGCACAGGTAGGGGGGAGAAACTTCCAATTCCCACTGCTAGCTGAGCCACAAACCCTTATAGCTTCTGATTAAATTTCCAGTTCCACTTTGCTAAAACTTATAACATCTTTAATGTTGAATATTTTGATTATTTTATTCCCACCTGCACTGACAGTGGCACAGTTGTGGACATTTGAGTTCTGGCGATTTCCTGCCCAAATCCAGCTGAGGGATGGGATTCTGACATCACTGATGAGCAGTTTCTCTGCTCATCAGAGCAATTTCCAATTCCACTTTGCTAAAACTTACAGCATCTTTAAACATCAGAATGCTGAATATTCTGAGAATATTTTGATAATTTTATTCTCACCTGACAGTGACACAGTTGTGGACATTTGAGTTCTAGTTTGAAGCAGAGAGAATTTCCTGCCCAAACCCAGCTGAGGGATGTGATTCTGACATCATTGCTGAGCAGTTGCTCTGCTCATCAGAGCCACTTCCAGCTGCTAATTTCTAGTTCCACTTTGCTAAATATTTATATTTAAACAGAATTAAAACAGAACTTAAACAGAATTAGCAGAATGTTGAATGTCCTGAGAGTATTTTGATAATTTTATTCCCACTTTTGATGACATTGGCACAGTTATGGACATTTGAGTTCTAGGTTCCAGCAGAGAGAATTTCCTGCCCAAATCCAGCTGGAGGGATGTGATCATGACATCATTGCTGAGCAGTTGCTCTGCTCATCAGAGCAAGTTCCAGTTGATAACTTCCAGTTCCACTTTGCTAAATATTTATGTTTAAACATCAGAATGTTGAATGTCCTGAGAATATTTTGATTCTTTTATTCCCACCTGACAGTGGCACAGTTGTGGACATTTGAGTTCTAGTTTGAAGCAGAAACAATTTCCTGCCCAAATCCAGCTGAGGGATGTGATTCTGACATCATTGCTGAGCAGTTGCTCTGCTCATCAGAGCCACTTCCAGTTGCTAATTTCCAGTTCCACTTTGCTAAATATTTATATTTAAACAGAATTATAACAGAACTTATATTTAAACACAATTATCAGAATGTTGAATGTTGTGAGAGTATTTTGATAATTTTATTCCCACTTTTGCTGACACAGTTATGGACATTTGAGTTCTAGGTTCAAGCAGAGACAATTTCCTGCCCAAATCCAGCTGGAGGGATGTGAATATGACATCATTGATGAGCAGTTGCTCTGCTCATCAGAGCAAGTTCCAGTTGCTAACTTCCAGTTCCACTTTGCTAAAACTTACAACATCTTTAAACATCAGAATGCTGAATATTCTGAGAATATTTTGATAATTTTATTCCCACCTGACACTGGCACAGTTGTGGACATTTGAGTTCTAGGTTCAAGCAGAGACAATTCCCTGCCCAAATCCAGCTGGAGGGATGTGATTCTGACATCATTGCTGAGCAGTTGCTCTGCTCATCAGTGCAAGTTCCAGCTGCTAATTTCCAGTTGCACTTTGCTAAATATTTATATTTAAACAGAATTAAAACAGAACTTATATTTAAACAGAATTATCAGAATGTTGAATGTCCTGAGAGTATTTTGATAATTTTATTCCCACTTTTGCTGACACTGGCACAGTTATGGACATTTGAGTTCTAGGTTCAAGCAGAGACAATTCCCTGCCCAAATCCAGCTGGAGGGATGTGAATATGACATCATTAAAGAGCAGTTGCTCTGCTCATCAGAGCAATTTCCAGTTGCTAATTTCTAGTTCCACTTTGCTAAAACTTATATTTAAACATCAGAATGTTGAATGTCCTGAGAATATTTTGATTCTTTTATTCCCACCTGACAGTGACACAATTGTGGACACTTGAGTTCCAGGTTCAAGCAGAGAGAATTTCCTGCCCAAA
Organism: Fringilla coelebs; assembly: GCF_963513975.1. Classification (NCBI taxonomy): domain Eukaryota; kingdom Metazoa; phylum Chordata; class Aves; order Passeriformes; family Fringillidae; genus Fringilla; species Fringilla coelebs. The sequence continues at coordinate 4,198,199 of NC_140051.1, read as the reverse complement.
TCCAGCTGAGGGATGTGACTGTGACATCCCTGATGAGCTCTGCTCTCGTGTGCTCTGTTCTGCAGGTGTTTGTTAACACTGTGTATCTGGGGGAGCTGGGCTACAACACAGTGGAGCTCTCCATTCCTGAGGGACAGGTAACTCAGGGGATTGCTCAGGGTGGGGATACCAAGATCACTGAAGAGGCAGAAGTCCCAGAAAGGCACCTCCTCCTACCCTAATCAGACACAAATAGTGGGATTTCACTGCCATTTGTGATTGAGAAGTAGGATCTGAATGCTTTTCCATGGAGAAAATTCAAGTTATTGCAGCCCTTGCTGCACAAAATTTGCCAGCCTTCTTACACAGCCACAACATTGAGTACCTGTACCCTGTTATTGCAGATTAAATCTCTGCAGGCTGATTCTTCCTTAGCACAAAGCAGGTTTTAAGGGGCTTTGGAGGCCCTTGGGTCTCAAATTAAATGAGGAGGAATGTCTCTCTTTAGCTCTGAGAGCAGTTTTGCCCTGGCAGAAGCTGGCACTAAGAACCCTGTATTGATTGAGCTCATTTCAGCAGAGCTGTGCTGGCTGTGGGAGCAGCTGAGGGCGTGGATGCACTCTTGTTCTTCAGGCTTGTGGGAGAGTTTATGGCACGAGTCCTGGGTCAAACTCCATTTCTGGCTCTGTGGGGGCTATCAAAATGGGAATTAAAGATTCAAGATGAAAAAAACCCACCAAAACCAACCCAGAAATCTGTGCAAAGGCTGCAAGTTCCTCACTGTTTGCACTAGAGAACTGTGGGAAATGGAAATATAGAAATTTCTACAGATACAGGAGGGTTTGATCTACAGCCTTGGAAAAAGCTTGGATTGATGTAAAAATACACAGACATTAAATAGAAAAATCATAAACTTTTGTTTCTATAGTTGGAAGTAAGAATATGCCTTAAGTGAGAAACTGAATTGGGTAAGATGGTGAAGGGTTTAAAATGTAGGAAATTATTGATAAAATGGTGAAGGATTTAAAATGTAGGAAAGTATTGACAAAATGGTGAAGGGTTTAAAATGTAGGAAACTGTATTGATGTGAATGGTTTATAATGCAGGAAACTGAATTGGGTAAGATGCTGAAGGGTTTAAAATGTAGGAAACTATTGACAAAATGGTGAAGGGTTTAAAATGTAGGAAACTATTGATAAAATGGTGAAGGTTTTAAAATGTAGGAAACTATTGATAAGATGAAGGGTTTAAAACGTAGGAAACTGTATTGATGTGAATGGTTTATAATGCAGGAAACTGAATTGGGGAAGGTGATGAAGGGTTTATCATGTAGGAAACTATTGATAAAATAGGGAAGGTTTATAATGTATGAAACTATTGATAAGATGGTGAAGAGTTTAAAATGTAGGAAATTATTGATAAGATGGTGAAGGGTTTGTAGTGTAGGAAACTGTATTGATGTGAATGGTTTATAATGCAGGAAGCTGAATTGGGTAAGATGGTGAAGGGTTTATAATTTAGGAAATTACTGATAAAATGCTGAAGGTTTATAATGTAGGAAACTATTGATAAAATAGTGAAGGTTTATAATGTAGGAAACTTTGATAAGATGGTAAAGGGTTTAAAATGTAGGAAACTATTGATGTGAATGGTTTATAATGCAGGAAACTGAATTGGGTAAGATGGTGAAGGGTTTATCATGTAGGAAACTGTTTTATAAGATGGTGAAGGGTTTATCATGTAGGAAATTATTGATAAGATGGTGAAGGGTTTGTAGTGCAGGGGTGTGGTTGCATAGAGTAAGCTAAGAGTTTAGAAGTTATAACAGAAGCATATGTGTGGATGTGAGATAGAAGCCTGCTAAGTAGAAGTACCCACAGTGCAGTAGAAGTAAATAAAGGTGATAAGTTAATAAAGCAAAATAAACCTTGTAGCATCTGTCCATTAGATTAGAAAGTTATGTATTGTCTTGTAACAAAGAACTTGTGACTGCTTTATAGCCAGCTACTTACTCCTTTAGAATCTCACAGCCTCTGAGAGACTGATGTTTAACAATAAATTCTTAACCCAAGATAGTCCCATTCCTTCATTAAAAAGCAGCAACAATAATAGAGAACTTGAAAGTAAATGTATAAATTGCAGCTGCCCAAGGCAGTGGTGCCATTTGCCCTCAGCAGCTCTGCTGAGGGCAGGGCTGGTGCAGCTGATCTTGTCCTTGTTTGTTTCCAGCAGGGATTCAGGCAGCTGAGGCTGCTGGTGGAGAACCGTGGCCGTGTCAATTATGGGCTGGCCCTGAACGAGCAGAGGAAAGGTGGGTCTGGCTGAGCTCCCCAGCTCTCCCAGGGGCTGCTCAGAGTGGGAATGCTCAGAGCTGCCTGTGTGCTGTGTGCTGTGCACTGAGCCAGCTGAGGGCCCAGGTGCTTTTCAGCAACTTGTGCCCCTCCCGTGATTCTTCCAAAACATTCCAGGCAATGTTTGTGTTTAGAATTTATGGTCAGATATAAAAGCAGCTCCAGATTCAGGTCAGCTATCTTGGAGTCCTATAACAGTACAGAAAAAGGACTTAGGAAAGCATAATTGATGTCTCAGGTCTCTGCAAACTCCATCAGTATCACGAGTTTCAATGTTGTTCAAGGACTTTGCAGGCCTCACATGGGATGTAAATCCAGGATTGTATCCCTGAAAATCTTTGCTCCTGCTGCTACACAAACCTGTGGGCAGTCAAACTACAGGAGCTGACTCTAAAACTCCCTGGGTATATCACATTGTCCTGAGGAATTGTCAAGGTACATCAGTGCCTAAATCACTGTGACCATAATTAAAGTAATAGATGTTTCTGTGTCTAGAAATATTAAGAACCATAAGGGCTCAGCTCTGTTGCACACATCACAAATACCTGGAAGCTACTTGAAATAGCCACAACTGTGACTGTTGCTTTCTTTTAAAACCAACCTCTCCAGCTCAGCTCTCATGGTGCTGGTCAGGACTGGGAGTTGGTGGGAAATGCTGAATGTTTTGAGAATATTTTGATTATTTTATTCCCACCTGCACTGACAGTGACACAGTTATGGATATTTGAGTTCTAGGTTCAAGCAGAGAGAATTTCCTGCCCAAAGCCAGCTGAGGGATGTGATTGTGACATCTCTGATGAGCTCTGCTCTCGTGTGCTCTGTTCTGCAGGTGTTTGTTAACACTGTGTATCTGGGGGAGCTGGGCTACAACACAGTGGGAATGTGTTAAAAAACAGCTTTCCCCCCTGTCTGGAGTGATCAGAGGAAAAGCAGTGGCTGCTCTGTGCCCTGCACCAAGGTTTATTTTAGAAGGGTACAGCTAAACCCAGGGCTGTCAATGAATCCTGCTCTGCTCTGGGTTTCCTAGGTGATGCTCAGCTCCCTTTCTCTTGCTCTCTGAGCATTTCACTTCACAGGGAGGGAAGGAAAACACCTTTTTTAATCTGTGTTTTCCCTTGAGAGGTTGATATTGGAGAATCACACCATTTAAAAGCTCACACAATGTCAGGAGGAGGGAACTGCATCCCCTGGAGCAGAATTGACTGAAATGCTCAAGCCTATCACACACAGTGGTGGGGCTGGAAGGGGCTGATTCTATTTTAGTGGGGAGCTATGTGCAGAAGCTCTATAAAATGGATTAATGGAGTTAGGCACGTGACTGTATTGATTTTATTTAATGCAGAAACGTTGCATAAACCTCAGTGCTGCCCAGGCAGCCTCAGAGCTGTGATCAGGAGCAGGCTTTGCCTTGAACAAAAGGCTGCTAAAGGTGAATGACTTCTTCAGGTGCCTTAAAATCCTGGGATGAAAAGCCCTGGAGCAGCCCTGGGCGTTGGTGCTGGCTCAGTTATGTTTTGCTGTGCCTGTTAGAGAAGTGATTGACTGCTTTAAAAAGTGGTTGACTGCTTTAAAAAATTCTGTGCATGGTCAGCTCCAACCCCAGAATCCCCACAAGCCCCAGCACATCCCAGGGGGTTCTGCTGGGAGGGTTGGAGGCCCTGCTGAGCTGGGGGAAAGGAGAGAATGGAGAGGGCAGAGTTTAGAGATGCTCCCCACTCAATCTGCATGAGCAATGGGACCATATGGACTCTAATTCCATTGCAGAACGTGGCTGCTTTCCATCTCCTGCTGTTCCTCAGATTCAAATAGCAAAATCCATCAGCTTTAGCTGTTCCTCAACTCCTCATTACCCCCATTGCTCTCACAGGCTTAATTGGTGACGTCTTCTTGAATAAAACCCCCTTGAGGAACTTCAAGATTTACAGTTTGGAGATGAAACCTGCCTTCATGAAAAGGTTTGTGGGATTTTTAACCTTTATTTTTTTTTCCCTTCTTCATTTCAAACCACCTGCTTTCCAGCAGTGCAATGTCTAATGGGGAGCAGCTAAATGAGGTAACAGTGGGGAGGTGGATTTTTGCACTGATACTTTTGTTGATAGTTTTGCCTGAAATAGTGCAGGAACTGGTGCCAGCTGATCCAAACCATCATTTAGGGAGAGATCTAATCCCACTGTGCAGGGTTTAAAGATTTCCTTGCAGCAGGGTGAGATCAGGTAGGTGAATCCAGGCTTATCCAAAGGGAAGGATCCCCTCACACCCACATGTTGGAAATTTTGGGTCTTTCTGGAAATTACCAATCTGGCTGATATATTTAGTAATTCAGCCTGGCAAGGGATGGATTAATTCTAGAAAGCTACTGATAGTGCATTAACAATCCAGATGGCTCCCTCTCTTTTATGTTATTTTGCTTTAATTCAAGGGAGGAAATTTAGCAGGGGGATGTTGAAGAGCCTCTGTCAGCACATAGAGAAAACCTCAGCAAATGTTGCAGGCAGCAGATGCCCTATGGACTCTGGCCACAATCCAGAGACACTCTTTTCAGTGATGTTTTTAATACCAGCAAGCAACTTATGTGCATCCCCCAAGATATCACAGCTGCCCCATTTTGTGTAGGAGGGAGAGAAAGAGGCCACGTTAAACCAAAAAGGCTTTTAAAAGAAAAAAGTCCACATTTTGAAATGCCTAAGGGCAGTTTTACCAGGTGCTGAGGGGCTACCTGAAGGATTCTTATTGATGGGGTAACTCAGAGCCTTTTGGGCTGCAGGGTGTTAGAGGAATATTTCCAGTGAGGAGCATTAAAGCAAGTGAGCTGCCATGGCCAAACAAAAGCAAGATTAGTCACCACTACCCTCAGCTCCTGGCTGCTGACCAGCAGCACTGAAACACAATCAGCTCACAGTCCCCTCGGGGGAGGAGGGAGAGGAGTGTTGTGAAAGGAGCTGTCACAGGCTTTTAGTTGAATAATTCAGTAGCAGCCAGGCTGCACTGGATCAATAACTTCCCCCAGTCCAAGAGATGCAGTTTGTAAGGGCTGGAGGGAACATGTTCTTACAGGAGCTCAAGGCTTCTGTGGGATTCTGCTCTCCTTATTTCCTCTTGTGCTTGTGCCCTGCTCCCAAATTGTTGCCACAGGTAAGAAATCATGTCAGATTTCCCCTAATTACTGCACACTCACGCCGATGTGTTTGTGTTCCTTGCCACCAGCTGTGGCAGGAGTGTCTGGTTTGAATCCTGTCAGTTCTGCAGTCTCCTTTAGCAAGCCACAGACACTTCAAGCACCCTGGCAGATCTGAAGGATTCTCAGCAGCCAACATGAAGCAGAGCTTTTATCCCAGAATGGTTTGGGTGGACGGGACCTTTGAGATCCTCTCACCCCACCCCTGCCATGGGCAGGGACCCCTTCCGCTATCCCAGGTTACTCCAGCCTGGCCTTGGGCACTTCCAGGGTTGGGGCAGCCACAGCTGCTCTGGACACCCTGTGCCAGGGCCTCAGCACCCTCACAGGGAAGAATTTTTTCCTGATATCCAATCCCACCCTTCCCTCTGCCAGCCTGAATCCTTCCTCCTTTGTCCCATCACCGCACACTCTAGTAAAAAAAACAAATTGAACTCTCAGAGGTGGTGACAGCCCAGGTATCCTCCTCTTGCAGCCCAGCTTGGCCTGCCAGGGCTGTGGGTGGTGGGGACAGGGGCAGGTGGCCCCAGTGGGCTGAGAGCTGTCCCTCTCTTGCAGCTTGCAGCACGTGTCTGGCTGGAGCACGGTCCCGGATTATTTCGTGGGGCCGGCGTTCTTCCGCGGGAGGCTGTGGATCGAGCAGCAGCCACAGGACACCTTCCTGAAGCTGCAGGCAAGTCCTGCTTCTTCTTGGTCAAGTTTTTTTAAAAAAGCTGATTAGAGAGACTTGTGCAACAGCTCTGACTGATCTCTGTGTCTGTAGCCTCCCCCTCTCTCTTAGGGAATTATTCTGAGGGTCTCCTCCAGGTAAATCTGATCAGTCTGGAGAGGTCCTGTGAGAAAGTTGACCCTGCAGAGCTGCCAGTGACCACTTCAGTCTTTTTTTACTGGCATGCAAACACTGTTTTCTAGTTGCAGAGGAGTAATGGGCACAGAAAATAAAGGAGGGCCTTGTTTTATTCCTGTCTCCTCGGTGGGACATGGAAAGAGTCACTTCTTTGTGGCCATGGCATGAGAGTTAGCATTCCTGTCATGCTTCTGTGGGAGACTGCATAGAACTTCAAATGAGATTTTAAATATTATCAAACTTCCTCCTCTGATTTCCCTCCCTTAGAGCCAACCTTGTGTCCAGCCTTACTGTCCTGCTCACTTTCCCTTGTATTGGGAAAATTCTATTTGCTGTAAATCAGGCCAGCCAGCAGCAATCCAGTTTTTCTGTCACCTGGGAAAGAGGTGAGGGCAGGTATTCCATGCTTAGGAAGGAATAAAGGCCTGTATTTTGAAAGGGAAGAAACTTCCTTTACAAGCACGAATCACAAATTGCACATTTTTGAAAGCTTTATCCTTTTAATGAGCACATTAAGGGTAACTCCTATTCAACAGGGCTCGTTTAAATGTTCCTGGCTGCAGGGATTTGCACAGGGAAAGCAAGCAGAAAACCTGCAGAAAGTGTCTGGAAGAATGCAAGTGTGAAAGCCGATTTGGTTTCCTGTGGGGATGCTAACGAGGCAGCAGAGCTGCATCAGTAATTCCATGTTCTGCCTTGATTCCAGGGCTGGGAGAAAGGAGTGGTGTTTGTCAATGGTCAGAACCTGGGAAGATACTGGAAAATTGGACCTCAGGAAACTCTTTACCTTCCTGGGCCCTGGCTGAGGAGAGGGGACAACGAGGTGAGAGGCTCTGCTGGGATTGCTCTGTGCCTGTTGGGGTTGTTAAAGATCCTTTTTCCAAAGAGCCAGACACACACAGGACAGCAATTATCCTTTAGCTGAAAGCCAGCGCAATAGAGGGGAAGGACAGTGCTGTCTGCTAAGATCTCTGAAAACGAGGGAAGGTGCTGCTCCAAAGCTGGCTCTGGCTCTGACAGCCATTAAAGCCTGACAGGGATGGCAGCTGAACTTCAGAGCTCTGCCTCAGGTTGGAAGTGAAGCCAAACCTGATGTGATGCTGCTTCATCCCTGCACCACGTGGTGATGAGAGCCTCAGTCCCTGTTCACACCCACACTGACTGAGCTCTTTAAATGGTGCTTCAAATGGAGCTTCAAATATGCTTCTCCTAAGCATATCTGCAGCCCCCCAGGCTTTGCAAGAAGGGGTTTTCTCTCTGTCCCGTGCAGATTGTGATCTTTGAGGAGCGCACGGCGGGCAGGATCATCCAGTCCGTGGACATCCCTTACCTGGGGCGGACCCAGTACGTGGACTGAGGGTGGGCTGAGAGCTGCTTGCCCACGTTTGGCTCGCCCTGAGCACTCCTGCTTGCATGGCTGGGGACCTGATGGCTCAGCACTGGGCATGCTCATCTCCACCAGAGCCAGGGGAAGGATTTGCCCTCTGGCAGTGAGGTCAGAGGAGAGGACAGCGAGGAAGCAGCGCCCTTGTTCCATGGATGGATGGATGGAGCTCATCCCCTGCCCTGCTGAGGCCCCCAGCCCGGATGGCTGCGCATGTTCTCGACCATCTGGTGGATGTGGGGGAGGAAAAAGGTGCTGGAAGCAGGTGAGAGAGAGAGAGAGAAAGAACTGAAACCATCTGAACTGGAAGCTGAGCTCAGCTTTCCAGGGACTTTCAAAATGTGCTATCCTTGGCCTCCTCGTTTTTATAATTAGGTAGGGAGAAAATAGTTGGTGACCATGTGAGTAATCAGGTGTGGGAAACCATTTTGGTGTGCTTTGAGGCAGATTTTAGCAAGTCTCTCTGCAAAAAGGCCATTACGTGTTCCCCTGTTGGAAGGCAAGGTGGTTGTCAAATGACTTTTAATTTCAGCTTTTTTTTCCACTAAGTTTTATTATGGAGGTCGTCTCTCTCTCAAAAGGAAAAAAAGAAAAAAATTAAAAAGTGAGATGTGTTTTGTCTTCTATCAAATGTATCATTATGTTTCAGGCCAGGCAGGAGTGAGAATTTCCAAGGAGGAGAAAAGAACAAGTGAGTCCTGCAGTCCCCTGTCCAGCAGTGCTCACACAGCACCTAAAGATGAAATTCCCCCTTGGAAAATGAGCAGGGATCAGATTTAGCTGGGGTAGAAGCAAAGGGCCTGCAAGTGGGAAAGCTCATCCCTGCTTCCTCCTTAAAGCTGCTCTGGGATCTTGGGTCCTGCTTTCTTTTTTCTTTTTGTCCCTCTAAACAGAAACGTGGGATTTAGGTAAACATGACATTGTTTTAACTCAGCAGCTCCAGGCACAGAGGAGCTGCAGCCTCCTTAGGGAGAGGGGGAGATCAAACCTGAGCTGAGAATCCTTCACAACCTCCAAGGAGTCGCTGCTTTCTGTGCCAGTTCCAGGAGAAACACCAGACTGTGTCTGTAAGGGAGGTGCAGGGTATTCTGGCTCTTAGAAACCATCATTTTATTTAACAAATTTAAATACAGTTTGTTTAAAACTGAGAACAGACAGTGCAGCTGGAACACACTCCATCCTGGCCAGGTCTGGTGACACCTATCTCTGCTCCCCAGGGCCACAGCAGCTCTGGGACAGCTGAGAGGGCCCAGGCTCCTGTGGGCAGAGCAAATGTGCAGGGCTGTGTTCAGGACTCCATCCTTTGCATTTTTCTGAAAGTTATTATTTCCTTCCAAGGAGGGAAGGTTGGAACCCAGCAGGGACTGGAATTCAGATCAGTGAACCAAAACATGCAGCTCGGAGAGGACATCAGCTGGAAACTATTTCAGTGCTATGAAAACTTGGTAGTCCTTGAAAAATGTCTCTTTCCACTGTAGGGTTTGCAGACTGAAGGGAGCTTGGAAGGCCAGTACAATAAGAGAATAAATCTACTTGAGTGCAGAGTTTTAATCCAAGGTAACAATACCTGTTCCCATAGAGCAGCCAGCAGCATCCAACACTTTCTTTCCAAGTGGTGCTTCAGCCATTGCATCTAAAAGGAACATTTTTGTAAAGGCTTCTGTGGCTGGGAACTAAAGAATGAGACTTTTTCCCCAACGGTTCTGATTTACAGTGGGAGAAAATAACTTACAAAAAATATTTTCCTTTGAAATATCAGGAAATACACAATGTCATTAGTCCAAGGGGAGACTTCTGCACCGTGAAGCCAACAATCAAACCCAGAGCATTTTAATAGTTCTATGTGTTAGGGCTAAAAATAACCAAGTCTATTGCAGGATTAGATTTTTCCCTCAGTTCAAAGGTAAAATTGTGCTTCAAAATTTTTGAAGGAATTGGGACAGCGGCGGGTGGGGGGGTGTGACAAAGGTTTGGCAACAGTTATGGAGGAGGAGGGAATTTAGGGGTTTTGGCTGGGGAGAAGGGGCCTGTTGTACCTCAGTTTTTATCTCAGCAAGTTTGGCAGTCTCAGACAGAGTCACCCATGGTGGCAGCACCACCAGATGGTGAATAAGCAGAGCCCTGAGCCCAGGATCCCCTTCCCAAGGGTGCTGCTTTCCATCAAAGGGGACTGGGAACTGCTCCAGGGTGGCTTTTCACACCAGCTCTGCAGTAGCAGAAGAAGGGGATGGGGCTGGAGGATACACTCCAGTCAAATGGGAAATGCTCTAGATTCACCTCTTAGTGTCCAATCTCTAGTTTGAAGCAGTTTTATTTTTTTAGGAGTGGAAATTTGCCTTTATATAGGAGCACCCTATTGAGAGAATCCCACACCTAATGCTCAGGGGAACCAAACTAGGGCCAAACAGGACCCAGATCTGGATGAATATTATGGTGTATGGCCCCCACAATCTCATTAAACCCCATTTCCAATGATTTTAGCATTTTTAGAGATCCACATGCTGGAGACATGACTCCATCCAGGCTCAGTGGTGAACTGGTGGTGATCAGCAGCTCCCTGATCCTGTCCCACTCTGGGGTCTTCTAAGAAAGATGGGGACAAACCTTTTAGCAGGGCTACGGTAAGGGTTGATGGTTTTAAACTCAAAGAGGATAGATTAGATATAAGGACATTTTTTACAATGAGGGTGGTGTCACACTGGCACAGGCTGCCCAGAGAGGTGGGGATGCCCCATCCCTGGGAATATTCCAGGCCAGGAGGAACCTGGTCCAGCTGAAGGTGTCCCTGCCCAGGGCAGGGGGTTGGGCCAAAGGACCTTTGAAGTCCCTTCCACCCCAACCCTTCCATGATTCCATGACCACAGAGGAACATCAGGGTGCTCCCCAAACTGTGAAACTGAGGAAGGAAAAGGAGAGGGAATCAGAGAACAGTGATGCTTCAAGGGTTTGTTCTAACCTGCCTTGTTTTCCCCCATCCCAAACCCTTCCTGTCTTGTGCAGTGTAACACTGAATAAAGTAGGTTTAAAGTTAAGGGCTAAGGTGCCATCTAGGAAGGCAGCTGTCCCCTCCACGGCCAGAGAGCTGCTCAGGCTGTCTCACACATGGCCACAAGGTTCGTGTTTCTCAGCAAAACCAGTCCCCGGGGGCACTGCTGTGGCTCTCACCCTCAGCCAGGTGCTGGCACAGAGCCCTGCTCGCATTCCAGCCGGAGCCTGGCGCCGGGAGCTGCCACTCCTGCCTTGCTGTGCTTTGTTCTCCACCTCCGGAGCGTCTGCCGGTGCTCCGAGCCCGGGAGGAGGGGCAGGGGATCCGGGGACTTCATGTATGCAGTGGTGCTTGGTTTTTCTGAAGGCTAAAACTCGTGGGAGTCAGCAGAGGTCCTGGCTCCCGCCTGGCTGGCTGGGTGGGTGCTGTGGAGAGGAACCTTGCAGGCTGTGCATGAAGAAATCTTCTGCAAGAGACACAAGCAGCATGGGTATCACCCCTGTGCCACTGCAGGGCCATCCTAAAGCCCTGTGCCACTGCAGGGCCATCCCAAAGCCCTGTCACTCACTGCAGAGCCATCCCAAAGCCCTGTGCCACTGCAGGGCCATCCCAAAGCCCTGTGTCACTGCAGGGCCATCCCAAAGCCCTGTCACTCACTGAAGGGCCATCCCAAAGCCCTGTCACTCACTGCAGGGCCATCCCAAAGCCCTGTGTCACTGCAGGGCCATCCCAAAGCCCTGTGCCACTGCAAGGCCATCCCAAAGCCCTGTGCCATTGCAGGGCCATCCCAAAGCCCTGTGTCACTGCAGGGCCATCCCAAAGCCCTGTCACTCACTGCAGAGCCTTCCCAAAGCCCTGTGCCACTGCAGGGCCATCCCAAAGCCCTGTGCCACTGCAGGGCCATCCCAAAGCCCTGTGTCACTGCAGAGCCATCCCAAAGCCCTGTCACTCACTGCAGGGCCATCCCAAAGCCCTGTGCCACTGCAGGACTATCCCAAAGCCCTGTCACTCACTGCAGGGCCATCCCAAAGCCCTGTCACTCACTGCAGGGCCATCCCAAACCCCTGTCACTCACTGCAGAGCCATCCCAAAGCCCTGTCACTCACTGCAGGGCCATCCCAAAGCCCTGTGCCACTGCAGGACTATCCCAAAGCCCTGTCAATCACTGCAGGGCCATCCCAAAGCCCTGTGCCACTGCAGGGCCATCCCAAAGCCCTGTGCCACTGCAGGACTATCCCAAAGCCCTGTCAATCACTGCAGGGCCATCCTAAAGCCCTGTGCCACTGCAGGGCCATCCCAAAGCCCTGTGCCACTGCAGGGCCATCCCAAAGCCCTGTCACTCACTGCAGGGCCATCCCAAACCCCTGTCACTCGCTGCAGAGCCATCCCAAAGCCCTTTCAGCCACTGCAGGGCCATCCTAAAGCCCTGTGCCACTGCAGGGCCATCCCAAAGCCCTGTGCCACTGCAGGGCCATCCCAAAGCCCTGTCACTCACTGCAGGGCCATCCCAAAGCCCTGTCACTCACTGCAGGGCCATCCCAAAGCCCTGTCACTCACTGCAGGGCCATCCCAAACCCTGTGCCACTGCAGGACAATCCCACTGCAGATCCCCAAACTGTGCTGCCTGGGCAGGGGAAGCAGCCCTGGAGAGCTCCAGCCCCTGTGCCCAGCCTCTCCCTGGCACAGAGAAGCTGGTGCAGACTCTCCTCCTGCCCTGCCAAGGTCACAGGTCAGCAGGCTGGGCTCCATCCTGCTTCCCCCAGGGAATGGGACATAAGGGAGCTCATTGCAGGTAAAAATTCACCCCTGCTGAGCAAATCTACCCCCTTCCTGCTCCTGTTTGTCAGGACTCCAGAGCAGCAATCTTCTCTCCCTCCGGGCCTGGTTCTACACTCCAGTGAAAGGGAGTTTGTGCATTTATTTTATTGCCCATAAGAATGAAGGGCAGCTCCACAGGCTGCAGATACAAGTGAACAGCTCATCCTCCTGCAAACCAGCTGCAGAAACACCCAGGGCATGAACAAACATCAATGTGTGTGCTCTTTCCTCCTTTCCACTGGAAAAGACACCCCACGTTCTCCTCAGGTGAACAAACACCTCAGGCAGGGTTCAATCCACACCTTCCACACTCATCACTGCCTCTCTGTGGCTTCAGTGTGGGCCTGAATTAAATATTGCCCTCAGTGAAAGCTTCTGCCTGACCAAAAATCTTTTTGCTGAATGTGCTTTAGCTTTTCTCAGATGTTTGCAGGTGGATGAACCCACACCCTTCACCCCTGTGCTTTATTAAAGTTAATAAGGCAACCTTGTTTACACAAGGATTTCTCTTAATGGTGCAACTTCTGCCTAAACTCCTTCTCCCTGAATTTTTCTTCCCCTCAACCTCTCAGCAGGTATTTTGTCTTAAAAATGGATTAACTCTAAAAAAAGAGAGATTAATGGATGGTCTTGAGAGGTTTAGTGTAAGGGAAGGTCAGGGTTGTGAAATATGGAAATGAAAAAACACATTTAAAAGAGCTTTTCTCTTCTCCTGCCTTTGTGTATCTTCTCACTGCTGCTAGAAACAGCTCTTACCTGGTGTTGGTCTCTGCTCAGCCATGCACAGTCAGATTTCCACATTGGGATCTGTGAATCCTTTCTTGCCCTCGTTCACCAGCACAGGCTTCTCTGTCCTTGTGTGCCAGACTAAAATCTGAGGAAGCCAGCAGAAGTCATTAGCTGCACCTCTCCAGTGCACTACGAAATATTCCTGCACATTAAATCAATAGTGCAATTTAACCAGCCACCCTGGAGCCTAATGGCGCATCCACTGCTGAGAGGGGCTTTGCATAAACCTTCATTTAGGCAGAGCTGCTGCTCTGCAAAATGCACAGTGCACAGAAATCACCCATTTACAGTGTGCTGTCGTGGGACATTAACCTGCTCCTTCCATGTAGTTATCCAGCAGCTCCCTCCAAAGGCTCATCAGCCTTCCAATGGGGTAAGGCAGCTCCCTCCCAGCCTGGAATCACATCCCTGCCTCCCACAGCTCCTCAGCTGCTCCTTGGTTATCACCTTACACCCTCAGCCTCCGAGTCATTCGGAGGGGAAATGCAAATTCCTGACATTTAGGTGATGTTGGGAGGGAAGAGGCATCACCAGGTCTTCCATCACCACCCCTGCCTGTGGCTGGGGGAAATATAACCTGAATTCTTCAGCACATCCCTGAAAATCCATTCCTGGGGAGCAGGCATCAGTCTGCCCCCTAACCTCAGCACCACGTCTCTCTCATTTTAAATCCTTTCCAGAGCCTAAAAAGCCACTGAGTGTCCCTGAGCAGGGAAGGACTCACTGCTGCTGCAGCCTCAGAGCTGCTGAGGCAGGAGCTGGCTCCAGAATCCTCCCTTCTTCCCACAAACTCTGGCTGCACACACCCTCTCATAACCCAGCATTCCCCTATGGATCCCCCCAAAAGCCTTTGGATCCCCCCAATCCCTTTGGAATGATGGCCCCATACAGCCACCCCCTATTCTGTACCAGGTGTTACAACCCCTCCCAAACTTGCTTAAAACACAACTGAAGCATCTCCTAAAAGCTTCCCACTGCCTTGGCAGCAAAGTTGCAAAGAGATCAACATCTGTGGAGGAGAACTGGCAGAATCTGAGGTGGTTGGGTATTTCAGGGGGGCTGTTGTAGGAAGTTGTTTCTACTTGCTGTGCTCAGACGGTTCTGGAAGCTGCTTAAAATACTCAATTATCCTCATTGCTTTCCTCCTCGAGCCAGCATTGCTGGGAGCAGCTTTATCCTCTCCAAACAGGTTTCCTGCTTCCCCTCACCTGTGCCTGGCTGTTTCCCACCTCGTGGGGTTTCCCTCTGGTTGCCATGACAATCCCCTGCACACCGAATCCTGCAAACCTCTTCCACCCAGTGCCTGCCTTCCTGAAAAACCAGGCCACGTTCTGCTTCTGAAGGATGAACAAAGCACCTTTCAAACCCTCCTGGTTCAAGCAGAGCTCCTTCCCCCCCTTCCCAAGGAGCTTGTTTGACCAAATTCCTCTCTGATGTGAGCAGTCACCTCCTGCGTGGAGCTTAAATCTCTGCTAATACTGAAGCAGTAGAGACCAACTGCTGGCTGGAGTGGGTCCAAAAATCCATTTCATCATCCCCCACAAGCACTTCAGAGCCTGCTCATCAAAGTCACCCTTGATTCCAGCCCTGCTCTCCCCACTGCTGCAATTACTGCGCTGCATGCCCGGGAAAAGACAAAACCCAGCAGGGCTCACGAGTGGCTCTCGGGGCTCTGCAGTGAGGGTGGAAGGATTAAAAGGTGTTGGAGAAATCCTGCAGCCAATTCTCCTCTTCAGAGAGAGCCCTTGGCACTGCTGGCTGTCCTCACTGAGCCCTGCTATGGCCCAGGGCTCACTCACACTCCAGCAGCACAGCAACACAACTACACAGCACCAGTGCTCTGCTTCAGTTGGAGCCCACTTCTGCTCTCTTAAAGCCAAATGCCAAAAAGGGCCGATTAAATGGGCTAAAATGGACCCATTTTCAGAGTTTGCAGCTTGATACAGTAGCTTTTACCATTTTCATGCTGTGCTCCTTAACGTGGGAGGTAGATCACCATTTACTACAGAAACATTTGCTTTTCCTTTCAGCCAGTGCTTGTTTTTTTCAACAAGCAGCGTGTTTTATGCCTCAGAGGAGCTTTGGCTCTCTCACAAGGGACCAGACAGTGAGGGGGACCAAATATCTGACTTTTCCTGAGCAGTGGTTTCATACAGATCACTCGAGGGACTCCCCTTTAAAAGTACTGCTGCAAAACCCTTCCACTCATTTACAGCCCTGCCATTCAGAGTCACAGGACTCAGAACAGATCTAGGAGATCACAGGGCTCCATCTCCACAGCAGAACAATTCATTGTCTCCCAACAGGAGATTAAAAAACAAACAGAAGTGTCCGACCTGCAGTGGGAGGGATCACAGGGTTTCCAGCACACAGACCCTCCCAGGAGGGATTCAGGAATTATTGTTTGAAATGGAAACTACAGAATGGGAAAAAAAAGAGACACCAGGCTGAAAGGGCAGCTCTGCTCCCTGTTCTGCAGCCTGACAATAAAATGTCCCCCAGCTGTGGCATTATGGTGCCCATGGGCCTCTGTTTCTGCTTTAGTCCTCCCTGGCTGAGCTCACTGCAGATTGGTCCCTGGGTGTCCATAGAAAATGGGGAGCAGAATGTCCCCCCGTTTCCATCAGCCTGACAGGAGTGCCAAATCTCAGACCTCTCTCCTGTGCCAAGGGGTTGAAGAGAGGATGGTTTGATTTGGGGGTGGGGGGAAATGCACAAAGAGCAGAACTCCAAATACAGTGAACCCTTGCAAAGCCCTGTTTCCTTACAGCTCCAGGATAAACCAATCCTTCCCTCCTTATAAGGAGGGATAACTTCTCCTCAGCAACTAATACCAACTTCCTTTAGTTTCTCCTTCATTTTGGGCAGTTCCCAAATCCAAGAAAATAAGCATGATATGTGATCTTTGGCCTACACTTCAGCTTTTTGCAGGAGCGTGTGTTTGTGGGCTGAATTCTGATCAATATTTCCAGCACCAGCAGAGCACACAGGGAAGGCAGAATTTTTGGAGAACAGATGTCTGTGCTTATCTTACACATTCCTCTGATCCTTCCTTAATGACTCTGTCTAAGCACATCATAATTTTTAATGTAAATCTCCCTGCAAAGCAGGTGTGTGGTTATGTTTAACAGGAGCAAAGCATGACAAGTGCTGGGAGCACAGGGGGGAGAGAGGAGCCTGTGCTGTGATCTCAGGCTCAGAGGACCCCAAACCACGGCTGGCTTTGGTCCTTCTCTGCTGCTGGCCCTTCTCTTGCTAAAATGGGTGAGTAAAATCAGAGATGGAGATTTCCAGGGAAATGGAGGCTGAAGCAGGAAGGCAGAGCCCAAGCTGCAAAGCTGCACTCGGAGCCTGCCAGGAGCAGACAGCATTCAGCTCACAACAAGGACCCTTGTGAGCTCTCCCCAGCCCAGCCAAGAAAGGAGACTCAGTTTCTTTCACTCAGTCTGCTTCCAGTGCTGGGCAGCAATCCCTGCTGCTTCCTCCCCATCCCTGACCTGTGTCAGCCCTGCCTGGCTCCAGCACCCTTTGTTTCCTCCTCCTGGAAACATTTTCCTTCCTCTCCTTCCTCCAGGGCTGTCATTTCCCGCCCCAGCCTCTCAGGAAGCACAGCTTCCTTCCAGCAGGTATTTATTTACAGCAGGGACAATGCACCAAAGCCTGGATAACTGGCCATGGAGTAAACACCCCTGATCTTCTGTGCACAGAGTAAAAGCAGCCTGTCCATCTCTCCTGCCTGTTGGAAACACATTTATTTCCACACAGAGCCCAGGAACAGGGATCTAATTTTAATTCAAACTCTTTCCCCATTCTTGGGAGGCTGGTTGGGTTATTTGTCCTGGTGTTGGGCAGCCATAACCACAGAAATGTGGATTCAGAGAGGCACAGCAGGTATCAGATAAAACCCAGGCTTGCTCCTTCCCCTCAGCTCTTCCTCCTTATTCCTGAATTCCTTGTGAGAGCACTGCTGAACATTCAGATTCCTCATGTTTTCCATGGCTTTGGAGCAGTGCCCATGGAAATCAGGCAAAGGGTATTAGCCACATTTTCTTTCCTACCCCAAAAAGGATGGAGACCTGGATGCAACACCGGGGCTGTTGGCAATAACAACTTATTTGCAACAAAAGAACAATTCTGTTGGGGTAATTAAGCAATAATGACTCTCTAAACCACACTGGCTGATGTTTATAACAGACAAAGGTGTGAGAGTGCTACACAGGGGTCTCTGATTTCAGAGGGGCCCCCAGCACACCTCCAGTATTTAGGGAACCCACTTACAAAGCTTCAAAGGCTTGGCAGCACTTCTGTGGCTGATGGGCTGTGATTGATGCCTGTCACTCTAACCAGCTTTGTCTCATGGTGTCTCCCACGCTCCCTGTCAGCCCAGACAGATTCATCTCTCATCTCAGACTGGGAAGTTTTCAGGAGCAGAGCCATCCGTGGTTTCTGTGTTATTTAGCACATGGGGTCCTGCTCCCTGACCCAGCAATGTGTACAGGCAGCATTGATCAGTCAGCTAAAAGCAGTGAAATTCCCCCAAACGGAGCTTTCTGGAAACCTCCTGGAGCTCACAGCAATACCCCATTTCTGTGTTATCTCTGAGCCAGAAAAATCCAGG
Organism: Fringilla coelebs; assembly: GCF_963513975.1. Lineage (NCBI taxonomy): Eukaryota > Metazoa > Chordata > Aves > Passeriformes > Fringillidae > Fringilla > Fringilla coelebs. The sequence continues at coordinate 4,180,252 of NC_140051.1, read as the reverse complement.
TTTTTGGGGGCACCTACAGCACAGATATTGCATGGATGTCAGGAGGGAGAAGGAACTTGGCAACAAGGCAGAACCTGTGTGAGCAGCTGTTCCCTGCAGCCAGGAGAGGCTGTGGCTGCTGCTCCCGGGTTACAGCTCACAGGGGCCACAGAGCAAACCTCAGCATGTCACAGCACTCACACCCCCACTGAGGAACTCACATTAAATAACTGACATTTCACCCATGGAACTCCCTGCTCCAGGGGAGCAGCCAGGCCTCAGGAAAGCCCACCTTGAAAATAATATTTTTAAGGGTTAATGTAAGAAAGAACAGTTACAGGGGAGAGAAGAGTGCATTTCAAGGTCTATGCCACACTAGCAGCCTAGAGATGAAAAAGATTAAGCGCCCTCCACACATTTCAGTGCATAGTCCCCCATTCCCAGCTTCCCTGAAATGGGGGTGTGCTCCCTCCAAACACAGAGGAGCAGCCTGGAGAAGAGGAGACTGAGGGGAGGCTCACAGCCATCTGCAGTCTCTTCATGAGGAGCAGTGGATGGACAGACACTGATCCCTCTTCTTTCTGTTGAGGACCCAGGGAATGGCTGGAGCTGTGCCAGGGTGGGTTTAGGCTGGATTTTGGGAAAAGTTCTTCCCCCAGAGGGTGCTGGGCAGTGCCCAGGCTCCCCAGGGAATGGGCAGAGCTCCAGGAGGGGTTGGACACTGCTCCAGGGATGCTCAGGGTGGGGTTGCTGGGGCAGGAGCTGGACTGGATGGTCCCTGTGGGTCCCTTTTAGCTCAGGATGTTCTGTGTGTTGCGTTGTGATTTCAGGGTTTACCCCAGAACCTGGGTCCCTCCCCTGAAGATTCCCTCCCAGGTGTGTCAGTCCCCTCTCCTGTCCCCACCCTGACCCCTCCCAGCACTGTCTGTCAGTCCTGCCATTCCAGAAGGGGTCAGTGATGGGCAGGTTCAAAGGATGCCCTCTACCCCCGGGGGCTCTGGGCCATCCAGGTGTCCTTTGTCCCTTGAGCCCTCCCCTCCTGTCCCTGGCTGGTGGCTCCCTGCCCCTTCCCTGCCCTCTCCCGGGGTTAAAGGAGCAGCACCCATGGGCTCAGGAGTTCTGCTGGAGCTGCTGTGGGTTCAGAGGCTGTGGGGCAGAATAAAGCTCTGGATCCAAACCCTCCAGCAGAACCCACTCCTTTCCTTCCCCATCGCCCTAAAGCTTCTCCACAGAGGGAACCCTGAGGAGCAGCCCCTGCTATGGGGGGAGGCTCCATCCCAGCCCCACCAGAGCTCCTGCACGCCTGGACTTGTGCCCACGTGCCCAGGGCAGCACCAGCCAGCCCAAAGTGTCTGTGGGGTGAAACACCACCCAGCCATGGCCAAAAGTGTCTGTGGGGTGAAACACCACACAGCCATGGCCAAAAGTGTCTGTGGGGTGAAACACCACCCAGCCATGGCCAAAAGGGTCTGTGGGGTGAGACACCACCCAGCCATGGCCAAAAGTGTCTGTGGGGTGAAACACCACACAGCCATGGCCAAAAGTGTCTGTGGGGTGAAACACCACACACCCATGGCCAAAAGTGTCGCTGGGGTGAAACACCACACAGCCATGGCCAAAAGTGTCTCTGGGGGTCAAACACCACCGTGCCGCTGTTTGGTTCAGCAGCAGGGCCAGACAAGTCCAGGCAGGTCCCATCCAGCAATACTGGCAAATATCAATCCTGTGATTCTGTGAAGTGATGAAATGATGGAGAAAGTTGCGTTTTCTTCCCCCTCTGGCTCCCCACCACCCCACAGGAGGATGAGAGCATACCTTAGTGCAGTTGGCCGCCTTGGGCTCGAGGTCGCTGAGGGTGACCAGCTCGCGGAGCAGGCTGCTCTCCTGGTAGCCGCCCTTGACCCCGCGCAGTTTGAAGTAGGCCTGGGAGCGCTGCAGGATGAGCCTGAGGTTGACAGCAAAGCCGGCCATGTCGATGGCGAAGGGCCGGTGCGGGTCGAAGACGGTTTTCCAGCCGTACACCTTCCCCGCCGCGTTCACCTTGGGCGACTCGTAGCGCAGGCCGCCCACGAAGGCCACGGGCCACACCGACACCTTCCGGGTGCTGCGCATCTGCCATGAGCACACACAGCGCGTGAAAAATGAGAATTTATGGTTGGCTTTTCACAAATATTCAAATAAAATATATGTGAAATAAGTTGTGCCTGTTTGAAAAATTCTTAAAGTCTTAAAACTTTAAGCGCAGGCCATCCACGAAGGCCACAGGCCTCACCGACACCTTCCGGGTACTGCGCATTTACCGCGACCACATACAGCGTGTGAAAAGTGAGTATTTTTTGGTTGGCTTTTCACAAATACTCAAATAAAATATATGTGAAATAAGTTGTGCCTGTTTGAAAAATTCTTAAAGTCTTAAAACTTTAAGCGCAGGCCATCCACGAAGGCCACAGGCCACACCGACACCTTCTGGGTGCTGCACATTTACTGCGAGCACATACAGCATGTGAAAAATGAGTATTTTATGGTTGGCTTTTCACAAATATTCAAATTGTAACATATATTATTTGTGTTTATATGTATATAATTCATGTTTATATAAAATATATGTGAAATAAATTGTGCCTGTGTGAAAACTTTAAGCGCAGGCCGCCCACAAAGGCCACGGGCCACACTGACACCTTCCGGGTGCTGCGCATCTGCCACGAGCACACACAGTGTGTGAAAACTGAGTATTTTATGGCTGGCTTTTTGCAAATACTCAAATAAACTATATGTGAAATAAGTTGTGCCTGTTTGAAAAATTCCTAAAGTCTTAAAACTTTAAGCGCAGGCCGCCCACGAAGGCCACGGGCCTCACCGACACCTTCCGGGTGCTGCGCATCTGCCACGAGCACACACGACATGTAAAAAATGTGTATTTTGGCTTTTCTCAAATATTCAAATGAATATTATACGTGTTATATTAGAAAGTTATGCTGGTGACAAACGCCAATCACTTTTTTTTTTTAATTTTAAAAGTTTAATAGTAATAAAATGGTTATAAAAATAGTAATGCAATTAGAGTAATAATAATTTGGGCAATTTGAATTAGGACAATATGAGACAATAGAAACAAAGAGTTACGGATGTCTGGGTGCCTTTTTCTGGGCAGCACAAGCCAGAAAAAAAGGACACCCATTAACAAAAGATTAACCCTTAAAAACAATAACCTGTTGCATATGCATACACCTCATACATGATGCATAAATTCCATTCAAATACAGGATTCTGTCTCGTCATCATCAGCTTCTTCTTCATAATCCTAAAGGCGTCATCCTGCCTGAGCGAGGTGGGAGGTTTGTTTCTCCAGCAATAAATTCTCTTTCTCTGAAAGATTTAGGTGTCCTGTGACTGCTATCTCAGTGCAAGTCCTTTCTTTAGAAAAAAAAAAGTATCCTACATAGCATAGTTTCTATTTTAACATAATGTTATAACCTACACAGCCTCTCTGGACATTCCCAGCAGGCAGGACAGTCCTGCCCTGTGGAGCAGGGTGCCTCTGCTCCCCGTGGTCGCCAGAAATGGAGCAGAGCCATCAGGGGCCCCTTTGGCCACCTGCCCTTGCCAAGGCAGATCTCTGGATGCCACTCACCCCCAGCACCCTGCCCTGCTCCCTGGCAGGCTCGGCCTCCCTCTCTGCTCTCAGCTCGCTCTCTTAGATCAGGGCTCTCCCAGAGCTAATCTCATCACTGCTAATTACTGCAAACGAGAGCAGAAGAGCTCTGGCACTTGCCCTTCTGCATTATACAGCTGCTAACGGCAGCCCCTGTCCACAGGGAACAATAATGTGTGTCTCCTGCATTTCACAGCACATTTCCTTGGCTCAGTGACCTTAACTGCAGAGACGTATCTGAGAGGAGAAGCCTCTACCAGCACAGCACACGAGTGAATGAAGGAACCCTTTCTGCTTTATTCATGTGAGGAGTCTGTCTCAAGATGCTGCTGGAGCCAGCCTCAAAGGGAGGGGGAAGAAAGAAATTCAGCCTGAATTCACTCTGAGCTTTCAAAGCCTGTGCATTCCTGTGCCTGTGCAAGCTGAAGTGAGAGCCATTGGGGAAGGGACAGAGGCATGCATGAGGAAATAAATAGGAGATTCCTGGTATGAAAACAGGCAGCTGGAGGGGAAGGAATCCTCTTTTCTTATCCCTTGGTGAAAGAGTTTGGCCTCAAGAGAGCAAGGGAAAAAGTAATTTCTGAGCTGGAAGCCAGGTGAGGTACCTGGCACTGTAAGAACGTCCAAACCTGCAGACAGGAGCTCATTTAGAGCCCCAGCTGGGCTGGAACAAGGAGCAAAGGTGGGAGAGCCAGCAGAAGAGCTTCCCCTGCTCAAGCCCAAACAGATTGTCAGGACATGCTGAAATTCATCCCTGGAACTGCAAACTTCAGGGGGAGATCTCAGCCCCTCTGCCTGCTGACAGCAGCCTGGGAGAGCCATGCTGAGTGCTGGAATAGGAATTGCTCCAGGGGGGAAAAGCTGCACCCACCTCAAGGCACAGACATCCCTCCCCAGGCACTGCATGGAGGGCTCTGCTTTTCCAGGAGGAGAACCAAAATCCCTGACAAACTCCTGCTCCTCGTGTGCACAGCAAGGCAGAGACCAGCACAGGGAACACCTCTGAACAAGATGTCCTGGGAAGGCGGTGCTGCACAGCCCAGGGGTGGCTCTGACAGGGCACTGCTGCTCTGCCAAGGTCTGGAGCAGGCTCCAGGATTTAACCCTGGGGTGGGAGCAGGCAAAGGCACATGGCAGGGAAGGAAAAGGATCCCTCAAATGAAATCAGGCAGGATTTAACAGACAGCCAAGTGGTGGAGGAGGAAGGTGGATAGCATCAGATCAGCTGGAAATCTCCGGGATGAGGAGAGGAAGGAGGATGGCTGAGGTTTCTTTGCATGTCGGACAGCAGGGGATGTTCCAACCCTAACAAGGCTCCCCGCAGGGGAAGGCAGCTCCTCATTAGTTCCTTTTCCATGGAAGCTGCCTCCTGATCACACACCACAGACAAACCAGGGTTCCCATTGCTTCCCACAGGATGCTTTGGCTCTGGAAACACACAGGGTAACAGAGCTCCAGAGAAAACCAAAGCACAGCTGCACTGACTACAGGACTAACCCATTGCTCCAGGGGGGAAAAGCTGCACACATCTCAAGGCACAGACATCCCTCCCCAGGCACTGCATGGAGGGCTCTGCTTTTCCAGGAGGAGAACCAAAATCCCTGACAAACTCCTGCTCCTCGTGTGCGCAGCGAGGCAGAGACCAGCACAGGGAACATCTCTGAACAAGATGTCCTGGAAGGCGGTGGAGCCCAGCATCTCCTCAGCTCACCCACAGCATCCCTCACCCCCTCCCCAGGCGAACCAGCCGCATCCATCCCCCCAGCAGGCCCTTACCTCCTCGAAGAGCTCCAGGCTGTAGGTGTTATCATCATCGGCAAAGTAAACAATCCCGGGCTGGCTGTTGTTTTTGTTAAAGGTCTCTCTCAGCCACCTGAGGGCCAGGTTCCTCTGCATGGTGCCGCGGGGGATGCGGGGGTCCCTCATGTCCCCGCGCAGTTTGTAGTTGCGGGGGGTCTCCACGTTCAGGTGGGTGTAGTTGAGCCCCGTGTCCCGCAGCAGGCGGGTGATGAGCGGCGTGCGGCGCTGCGAGTCCTCCACCAGGATCCAGTGCAGGTTGGGCACGTGCAGCAGCGTGTTGGCCAGCCTGGTCAGCTCTGCCTTCTGCACCGGCCGGCTGTAGGTGGGGGTGACCACGTGGATGGTGGGCAGCGTGTCTGACCACGGGGGTGGGCGCGTGTAAACGTACTCTGTCCTCACCACCTCCACTATGTCCCGGTCCGACAGGCAGTATTCCTTGGAGTCCAAGCCTGCAGCGAGATCACGCTGGGAGTCACCACCATCATCTGGGCAAGGGCATGGAGAGAAGAGAGAGCTGCATGGACTCGGGCGTCCGGCACCCTCCGGCTGAGCCAGCGGGTCACCCTCGTGGGTGCCAGGAGAGGAAAAAGCCTGGGGTGGAGGCTTTCGTAGATAAGGGCACGGATAAATAAAGGAATCAGGGACAAACACACGTGAGAAAAGAAGATTCTGCTGCTAGAAAACCAGCACCAAAAAGAAAAAAGGCCTGAGAGCCCGAGACAACTGGGCTGAGCGCTCGCAACAAGCAGCTTCAAAAAGCATCCAGAAGAGACAGCAAGTAGAGCAAGTAGGTCTAGATAAAGAAAATAGCCATGTGGAATGGTGATCCATCATCCCTGAAGAGCTCCAGTGCTCTGGGCACCATGCTCAGTGGGGCAGGACTCAGATCTGCACTCAGGAACTGGAGGACCTGGACTGGGCAGCAGGGAAAAAAACTGGTGGAAAACACCAGGCCAGTGAAGATCCCCAGCAGCACGGTCTGGGCAGGACTCTGCAGTGACCCACAGCTCTCTGACAGCCACAGAGAAGTGGGGAAAGACGCACTTCAAATGCAGAAATGGAGAGTGGAAATTAAAGCCTGTAATTGTAGGTTTTTTCCTGCAGAGACTTTCCCCTTCCTCTAACTAACCTGCCTGAAAAAGGCCCCTCCACCCTCTGAACAGAACAGCCCCCTCAGGGCTGCAGATGTGAGCAATGAACAGCCTAAAGATCAGATACTCTGATCCAAACATACAAAATCCCTGCAAATGTTCCCAGTCAACTCAAGGAAAACCAGCGCTGATGCACCTGCTGCTTTTCCAGGGTGCAACTTCCACGTGCAATTCTCCACTGCAGTGCAGCAGGAATGCCACAGTCTGCAGAGATGAAGGGGGACCCCCACTCAGGATGTAAGGCTGCCTCTCCAGTGGGCACAGAACTCTTTGAGCCATAGATTTTTCAACATCAGGAAACTACCAGGAACTGGAGATGAGAAAGAACAGGAACAGAGGGTCATTAGATCTGACCCAGCAGGGGATTACCCATGGCTTTTTCATAGCATGTTATTCTTCCAGCAGCACAGGCTTTGATACCTGACCCAATGAAATGAAAGCTTTGTACTCTGGGTTATTGACAGAGGGGGTGGATATTTGGGGGAGGGAGCAGGGTACAGGTTGCTATCAGGCCCTATGTGCTGCAAAGCACCTCAGCATCACAGCAGAGCTCTCTGCGAGCTGGAATCAATTCAGAAATAAATCTGCGAAATGCATTGGACACAGACACAAATGTAATTAGCCAGGATGGTGCCCGAGACAGTTTGCAAAGCCCTGCAGGTCAGATCCTCAGCTGTGAGCCCTGGCACGGGGAAGTGCTGCTGTTTGGGCATCTCCAGGTGCACATCTCTCTCAGCACCTGTGAGCAGAGCATCTCAGAAATGTTCACAAGAAGAAAATGATTCCTCTTGAGAGCTTTCAGGTTGGTCTCTACCACCACTCACTTTCTACTGGGGGCTCTGAGAAGCAAAGTGTCTCATCAAGGTCATTGGTGAGTTCTTGACCAAGCCATTGGAGCAGTCTCTGTAATGAAACTGCAGAAGCCATTCACAAAAACCAGCTTTTAGGGCACTGATCAAACTGCTGTACAGACAGGCAGCGTGGTTTTAGTCATCTTTAAAGTCCTCTTTTAGAGCGCAGTAGATCCCTCATCCTCTGAAACACTGTCCACCTTCCAGAAGGGATCAGAGGCATTTTTCCCTGCCCAAAGCCTCAGAGGGGGCTGTCAGGAGAAAGGGAAAACTGCTCAGGACAGACTGAACTTCAGCTTGACTTGCAGCTCAAACTGCACATCAGAGTGTTCAGCAAAGGGATAAGCAGCTATGGAGGATGGGGACAAACACTGAAAAGGGAGAGAATCCCTCAGAGAGGATGAAAGGATCCTGAAAATGAGCTGGTCTTCTTCCCCCAGACCAGCCTGCCCACAGCAGAAGGACAGAACCAAGAAGGAAGGTGGCAGATGGCAGCGTGGCTTCTTTCAGCCCCCAAGAGCCTTCACAGCCCTTAGATATTGCTGCTGTGCCGAGAACAGGGCCAAAGTGGGATGCTTCTGCCAGAAGGGTTCCCTCAGAACTTCCTGGAGCCCCTGATTTGGGCCAGGGCTGTGTTTACTGCCGTGTGTGACAGGACTGTGGAGTCAACTTCTCAGAGCACTTCAGCTCCCCCAGGCAGCTGAGATTTGGCTCTTGCCTTCTCCTTCAAGTGCAAGAGCACTGCTTTTCTGCTTTCCCTAAAAGTGCTCTCAGCCTCAGGTCTCCCAGAGCAGCTGCCTCGAGTGGCAGCTTTGTTTCCTCTGTTGCCTCTTTTGCAGCTTTCCCGCTGGAATAACTTAGTGTGCAGAGCGCTGCAAAGGCCAGCAGGGAGGGAGGGAATCCTCTCAGGGAACAAAGAGAGGCAGCACTCAGGGCTTAGGCCATAAAGAGCTCTCCAAGCACAGTGAGCACGCCCCATGGTGTGGAGTTGGATGCCTCTGAAGAACCCCTAGGAGCACTGGACTGTTCCTACAGCAGACGTGGGGAGGCTCCTGCATGGGCATGGTCTGGGAGCTGAGATGAGCATGGCTGCCATGGAGGAATGAAATGAGAGAGGAGATGGGGGCGAAGGGGGGATGCACGGGCTTGGCATGGGCTGGTTTGGTTTCTCTCACCCTTGTGCACTGCAAGCAGTGGAGCAATGGTGCTCTGGTGCCAGACGGTGATTAGCAGTGTCCAGGGCAGAACTATCAGCACGATAGCCAGGATGTCTCGTCTCTTCGGCATCTCCAAGACTGACTGGGCCCACAGCTCCTCATTACCTGACAGTGAAAACCCCAGAGACAGAACAGCAGAGCACATGGAGAACAGAAATAAATGGGCAGGAAGGAGCAAGGACAGAGAGAGAGAACGCGAGAGAGGGAGAGAGCAGCCGAGGCGACACGACTCGTGGCTCTTACCAGTGCTTACAACCCACCCATTGCAGAAGCAGGTTTGGAGGGGCCTCGGCTGCTGAGCCAGGAGCAGGAGGGCACTTCTGCAGGGCACTGCTGGGGCTGCCAGCAGGAACCTCAGGGACTCATGTGGGAGGAAACCTGCAACACAGAGCAAAGGCCAGCAGGCACTGTGAAAAGTGAGTATTGCACGGCTCTATGCAGATATTCACTGTATGTGTTTTGTTGTATTGGTTAGTGGTGCTGGATTGACATTTTAATAGGATGATAAATGTAGTTTTGTAGTTAAAAGGTGGACAAGAAATCAGCCACTAAATCAGCTTAGAGTTGTCCATTTTTGGGTGCAGTCCCTGGGGGGCTTTGTCTGCCCTTAAAATACCTGAAGGCCCTTCAATAAATAGAGCTGCTTTTTAGTCTCTTAATTTTCCAGACCTCTGTTTTGTACCTGAAGACCCTTCAATTAATATAACCCCTTTTTATTATCTTAATTTTGCCTATTTTAGCTAGCCCTGGACAAAAGCATCATCCCCATCAGCACTCCCTCAGCTCAGCCCATCCTGAGGCAGCTCCAGCACAGCCACTTTTAGCTCAGGCTTCCAGCAAAGCTCAGGTTGGCTCCCTCTCAGAGGTGCCGTGCCTGGAGCGTAATAAAGTGCCACAATGGCTTAGTTTGATGCAGCACGAGCACATACAAGATTTAAGCAGGCTGTATTTCAGCCCCAAGCACAGCACTTAGCAGGGCTGCCACGCACCAGGGCAGTTTGCAAACACGGGTAGCAGTTTAGTGCTGCTGCTCCCATGTGGGGCCACGCATTAGAGGCTGCTAAAAGGCCTGCAGTGCAGGCAGGCAGAGCCCAGGGATGCTGCAGAGGGAGCAGGATGCTCTGGGAAAAGCTCTGCTCTCCCACTGACAGTGATCTGGGAGTTATCAGATCCCCTCCTTAAATCCCCTCAAGTCTGGTGCCATGCTGCTTGTGCAAATGTTTTCCCAGAGCTGCCTTTTTCTTGGGGGCAGACATGGAGAAGTCCAGGCTCAGATCCCTGGTTAGCCCAAATTGGATTGATCTGAGTTTCCCCTGGCCACTGGGCTGTGCATCCAGCTCCCAGCACTGAGCCCACTTGGAATGAAACAGCTCCAAGAACTGACAGGTTTTTGCTCTAAAGGAATCTTGCAATCAAGCAATATTCAAGTGGCTGGACAGAACCTGCTTCTTCCAAATTAGCACTTCAATCACAAAGGTATTAATTTACCAGGGAAAACAGGGCTTTGTCCTTAAAACTGTCATGTAAATGTCCCTCAACTGACGTTTTGGTGAATAATTTCCTTTCCACACTCATAGGAAAATTCCCAGCCAACTCTAGCAAACAGCCAGTTCCCCAGTCAGAGCTCTCATTTGTTTTCAGAATTGGTGAAAGCAGCTTCATTCAGACAAAATAAACCAGGGAGGAAGAGGAGGAATTATTCCAGCAAGCATCAGCCTTCTGCTGCATCCCTGTCCACCTCTTGGAGCCAGAGAATTCCTGCTGGCCTCGATCTGCCAGAGCACAGTGCCCTGAGGAAAGAGCATCTGGCCTTGTCCCTGCATTGCTGACTGAGCCTGAGCAGAGGTTAAGGAGTGGTGGCACCCTTGGAATCCTCTGAGGAAGCTGGAACAGGTCCCTTGAGCATCCCTGCAGGGCTGGGCCTAAGGGGCAGCTGGAAATGCTGAACACCTTCCCCAGAAGTGCACCCAGGAAAGGATTCTGCTGCTGGAGAGGGTGTGGGAGGAAATAACAGCTAAAAAAGCCACTCAGAGCCCAGTGACAGCCCCTGGCAAGCTGCCACCGTGGGCTGGCATCACCAAATGCCCTGGGCAGCTTCCTCCAGGCACAGTGCTCCTACCTTAAAGCTGCCTTTCCCCTGCCTCCTGCCCATCCAGGCTCAGTCCAGCCTCATCCCACAGGACAGGCTGAGCTTGCCACGATGGAAAATGGGCCCCTTTGTGCTGGGGTGCTGCTCTGCATCCCAGCCCCTGAGCTCTGGGGACAGCGAGCAGCTCCAGTGGTTTGTGCTTTGCTCTGATTATTTCCATTTGCTCCAGAGCACTCAGCAGCTCCCTGGTCACTCAGCTGTCACTGTGGAGCTGCCCAGAGCCAGCCCAGCCCGCTGGTGGCCCAGCAGGGAGAGCTGCCAGGCCCAGGGAATGGCCAGGGCTCCCTTCCCTGTGCCCCAGAGCTGGCTGAGCTCCCTTTGTGCCCTGGGTGCTCCTGGGCTGCAGATGCCACTGGGATGCAGTGGCTGCAATCCATGTCCCCAAAGGGACACGGTTACAGATGGTGATGGGTGGCTGGCAGGGACATGGAGCCAGAGGCTGACCCCAGTTCTGGCCACGCTCTGCACCCTGAGCTGCCCAGCAGCGCCCAGGGAGCACCACGGGCTCTGCTCTGCAGCCTCCCCTCACTGCTGACTCCTGAAGGGATTTGATTTTATTGATGATCCTGCCTGAAGGATGTGGTAAGGATTCTTTTGGGGCAGCTGTGAGAGCTGTGAAATCTCCATCCAGAGCATTCCAAGCTTCCCTCTCCACACCCTGATGCCACGGTGCAAGGTGACACCAGCTCTCAGTGTCACAAAACCACTCTCCTCTCTCTGCATGTGCCAAAGCTGCCAGAGGTGAAATCCATTTCCTCCTGTGGACAACATCAGCCAGGAATTACATGGCAGCCTGTGATTTTACACTGCTGGTGATCACAGCCCAGGACAGAGGGCTTGCCCTAAATCCCAAAATTCTCTTGTTGCCAAAGCCAGGCGATGATTTTTGTTACTGTTTGGGGCATGAGACAAAAATTGGTCTGGGAAAAATAATGCTCCTCTCCAAGGCATTCACTCCACCCCTTCCCCATCATAACAGCACTCTTCATTTCTCACTGAAACCGTTTGAAACAAAACCTGCTTCAGATTGGCACTTTTAAACTTCTCCTATCTCCTCTTCCCCAGGGAAATGAAGGAGGAGGAACAAATTTAAACATCAATTAAAACAATCAAACTCTATTTTCCACTACAGAAAGTATCCTGCCTTTTTTTTTTTTTTTTTTTTTTTTTTACTTTTGAAAAGTGATGTGCAAGCCACAAACCCCTGAATCAAATGTAAGTGATTTTGGGGTTAAAGTACTCCTGAAACAAAGGAGTTTTACATGGTTTTGGGAAGAACTGGGTGCCACAAGATGAAAGAGATCCCCATCCTCCGGCAGAGGGCAATGGTGTCGAGGAATGACAACAGGGAAAGGGCACTGATCTAATAAAAAAGCTTTAATAAATCCTGGAGCCACGTGTCAGTAACATGCTGGATTATTAAACACTGAAGGTTCTTTTTTTAAATCAAGTTAATTGGCATCAGCTCTGACACTTGCCATAGGAACGAGTGATTTGATCTGCAACCTTTATAGTCAGTTTTACCTTCATTCCTCCTCTGGGGCTGCTCAGCCCCTGTGTCATTAATCCTTGGTTTGCCCACACTGAAGAGAAGTGATTTAGAAAATGTTAAACTAAAGAAAGGCTTGATTTGAATTTGTACCTATACATCTTACTGGAGTAAAAACATTGTCTAGATGTGAAAAAAAATATACCCAAATAAAGTCCCCAAACAAACGTAGCAAACATTGTTTTGTTGTGCTCCAAACAAGCCAGGAAATAATAAACAGATGCTGACAAAACCTGCAACAAAAGCTTTGCAAAGAAAACAAACACTCACACTTCAGGAGATTCTCACCAAAACCTTTTCTGTCCCACAATCTGAAATCAGAGTTCCTTTCATTTTTCTAACAGCAGCTGGGGCTGATCCCTGCTGAAAAGTGATGCTGGAGTGGCACAAGACAGTGTTGGTCCCTCTTCCCACCTCAGCCCACAAGCCCTGTGACCCCAAAAACCCTTCTGAATTTCCAGCCCAGCTCAGGCAGGTGCCTGGCACAGAAATCAGCCTCGGGGATGTGAGTTCAGAGATGTCCTGCCCCATTCCCAGAGGGGGAAACTGAGGCACGGGGCGGTCACAGCACAGCAGACACTGGGGACACGGCTGGGTCAGGCTGGATGGGGTTGGGAGCAACCTGGGACAGTGGGAGGTGTCCCTGCCCATGGCAGGGGGTGGGACTGGATGAGATTGAAGCTCCTTTCAACCCAAACCAGTCTGGAATTTCGGGATTCTGGAGCAGCTCTGAGCTCCAGGTGCTCCACACTCATCCTGTTCCTTTCCACACTGCCTGGCAGGGGATGGGCATTCCAAGCCTCTGTCTAAGATTTTGGGTATTTGGCAGAACAGGCTTGTAAAGCACAGGCTAAAAATAAAGGTAGTAATAAAAGCCTCTTGCTCGTTAATTACTCTGTAAGCCATTACTGCCTAAAAACCCCATAACTTTAATGGGGGCTATTATAAGTATAGTAGCAAAACTGTGCAGCTAATTAGTGTTTAGTTATTAAGCAGAATATAGCCAGAACTGAGTAATGAGCGCACAGAATTGCTGCTTCTTGGAGGATTTAATCAGGGGTGGTGTTTTCAGCTCAGATTCTCCCGATCCAGGGGACAAAAGGACAGAGGATTTTCAGGCCAGCCCTCCCAGACAGCTCTGAGGGGGAATGGCCATCCCTGAGCTGATCTGTGCAGCACAAACCTTGGACTGCAATCAACAAAAGGAAGGAGAATGACCAGAAATGTTTCAGGTGTCCAGGAGAATCCTTCCAGCGAGAGGAGACCTGGATTCCTCCATGAGAATCCAAATTTTGGAGCCAATGCTGCAATGGAGGGTGATGGTTTGCATCATGTCTTCACTCAGCATTTGTTTCCTTCTTTTAAAAATTGAAATAATTCCTGTGGCCAGAATACAGAAATAATGCATTCTTCTTTATATGTTTTTTTTATTTGGTTGGGTTTTTTCTGGTTGGTTTGATTTTTTAGATTTCAGAAACCCAGAGATACTGGAAAAGCCTGGTAGGGAAGCTCAGCCTCTGGAGGCTGTTTTTTCACTCAGTATTTTCTCCAGCCTCACCTACAAACCCCTTGCCTTGGCTACAGAGCCATTCCTTGTGTTTCCCAAGCTGCCACAGAAATTGAGGCACAAAATTCCCCTGACCTTGCAACAGCTGAGGCAAAACCCAACCCACCCTTCCCTTGCTTGGGCCCTGGTGCCACAAATGGGATCAAGAACACAGATTATCTCCCAGAAAAAAAAAAATTAAAAATTAACCAAGCTCCTCAGAACAACACTTAAATTTTAAAGCAAGCATGAGTAAAGTGGATCAAGGGAGCTCAACACAAGCACAATTAGCTGCTGGAACTTATTGCCACAGGATACTGAGAAGAACAAGAACTTAACAGGATTCAAAAAAGGATTAGTTGTGTATGTGAATAAACTGCATATCCAGAATTAGAATGAACCACCCACCAGTTTGGAAAACATAAAGCCCCTTGAGTTTCAGAGCTTCAGCCAAATTTTAACAAGCATCAGAAACTTTCTCTTCTCCAGATTAATCCTCTCTCCGTGGTGGAATCAGGACAGGAGGTGTGGTGGCACTGCTCTCCTGCTGTGACACAGTCCCAAGGTTCCACTGCTTCCAACAGCAAGGTGCACCTCCTGGGAAAGCTTGAAAATATTGGATTTATTGTCCTAAGTGTGTTTGTTGTCCTGGACAGGCTCTCACATTGCAGTCATCACCACAGTGCCCAAGTGCTGTCCAGATTTCTTAACTACAGGCACTGCACTTCCTCTCCTTGCTGCTGCAAAGGGATCTTTTCCAAGGCTGGAAAAGGCAGGAATCCTTTGATAAAATGAATTTAGAAAGGGTTGAACCTGTGCTTTGCAACCTTCTTGTGCCAAGCAAAGCAGGAGCAAAAAAATGTGTCCCACACACTTGGCACCAGCAGTGGGGAGGCTGCTGTGGGTCCTGGGTGCTGCCACAGCCCCACCAGGGAATGGCACCAGTTTTAGGGACCCTTTCTGCTTCCAGATGTGAGAAATGCTGCTCACTTCCAAAGAGTGGAAAGGTTTATTAAAACCTTATCAAAAATACAACAGAAGACTGAACAGAGAGAATATTACAGTGCTGGGAGCAGAGGATTTTCCCCACCATGTGCTCACCCACACAATGGTGGTTTTACCTTTTAACCCTTTAGCCCTTCCCAAAGTTCTGTCCATCCACTCCTTCTTTGCTGTCCAGGGGTGGGGATCACTTCCTTAAATCTTGATTGGAGGTCAGCTGTTGCCATGGTAACAATCCTACCCTCCCAAATGTCCCAAACCCGGGGCACCCCCTGGTAACAACACAAGGGGGTAAAACATGACTATAAACCTATATAAATATATCCAGTTATAGTTATATCTATCATCTATAGAGTTATTATATATAATGTTATATATATATTATAAATACATATGTATAAAAGATATAGAAAGTATTTATATATATAAAGTATATCTAATTATTTATAATAGTTATAATATGTATAGTCTAGTTATATACATTATATATATAACTATAAACCTATAAAACTTCTCTTAACATGTACATAATATTTGCCTTTTAATTGTGAGAGTCACAATTCCTCATGTGAGGAATTGGCATGGCATTCCTCATCTGTCAGACAGAGGATGCTCTGCTCTGCTCTGCCAGGATTGGCAGCACCAGGAAAGCTGTGCCCTGACTCAGGTGTGTGGTGAGGAAGCCTCTCCTGCCCCCAGTCCTCCCTGATGAAGGGCTGCACTTCACACATGGTTTTAAGAAGCATCTCTCCTGAGATGAAAAGCTGTTTGACTTACAGCCCACTCTCAAAATAGAAAGGCAACTGGGAGCTGCTTTGCTTTGGGAAAAGTTGTTGGATTTTTGTTAAGGTTGCTGGTGGAAATAAATGCTCCAACAATCAGCTCATTTAAGGGTTTCTCCAGCCAATTCTCCTCATCTGGTGACACAACACACCTCAAGTTGTCCCCCCTGCTCAGCCCAGCCCACATCAGACACATTCCCAGGCTCTCCATTTCCACCTCTGTGCTCTGCATTGCACCGAGTGTGTGTGCACTGCTGACTCCCATGGATCTGAAAAAGTGACATTAACAAAGGATGACCCAATTTCAACCAGATCAGGCTCAATTCCACAGCTCCAAAATAGGCTTTGCATATCCTTTGTCCCAGGGGTTTGGAGGCAGGAGCTGCCACGTGACTCCTCATGGGAGCAGGTGACAGGTCACAATGACCAAACCTCACTTTTCCAGAGGAAAAGCCTCCCCTTTCCGACCTGCAGGCCAGCAAACTGCATTTTTCCAGGATGTGCAAGGCTGAATCATCGAGCCAAATGTGTCAAGGCTTTATCCTTTCCTTTCCTTTCCTTTCCTTTCCTTTCCTTTCCTTTCCCCTTTCCTTTCCCCTTTCCTTTCCCCTTTCCTTTCCCCTTTCCTTTCCCCTTTCCTTTCCCCTTTCCTTTCCCCTTTCCTTTCCCCTTTCCCCTTTTCCCCAGGAAGCCTAACAAGCAGAACACAACAATAAAAGGAGGCAGACTGGTGCTCACTGATGCTGGATTAAGGATTCCATCCCCTCCACCACTCCACAGCTCGTGCTGGTGATGGTTGAGAGAAGCCCCAGGCTTTCATACCCTGTGTGAATTATTGGTGGAGGATTCTGTGGGTAGCCCTGGGCTGGTGGGACACACTGGGAGCTGCCTCCCCTCACCTCCCATTCACAAATCCAACCCTCAAACAGGAAGAGCTGTGCCCAGCAAGCCACAAGGGCTCATTTTATCTCCCAATTCTCAAAATTCTCAACTGCAGAGAGGTGAGACTGCTCTCCTCCCACACCCAGTGCCAGGGGGGCACAGCTGGGTGGGACACACCTTTGGCACCACCTGGCAGCAGCTCAGCAGCTCCACAGCCATCAGCACTCACTTTTAATTAAAGAGCTCTTCCCTACCCCTGGAAGAAAATAAATCCTGCTCTATTTAAAAGGAGTTATTAATAACCTGATTCTAATGTATAAAAGGGGAGAAAGAAGCTTGCAGAGCTGTGAGCAAGTTCCCTCTCTCACTGCAGAAAGCCACCACTGAGTTCTCTGAACACCTTAAAAAGAGATTTAGTTCTTAAAAACATGATTATTCTCTTTTCAATAGCTAACATCAAATATCTTAAAGGTGTGGGTTTTTTTCAAAAAAAACATGAAGGCATCCAAATTCTCCATCACTTTTGGAAACAGCAGCAGCTGCTGCAGGCACCAGTCCCTGAAGACAGAGGAGAAGCAGAAACTGCCATTGAGCAATGTCCAGGCTGGGAGATGCTCCAGACAGGCAGGAGAGTTCCTTGCCCTGGCAGCAGAGAGAGGCTGCTCCTGCCTGGGGGAGGCACAGCGCTCCTGGCACTCTGGAATTGCAGTGCTGTGAATTCCCAGCCGGCTTCACCTCCCTGCTCCTCCCGCAGGGGCAGCTCGGAGCCGGGGGAGAGGAGCAGAGCCACAAGAGCTGCACGGAGCAGCTTTGACCGTCAGAAGAACCCAGAGCAGCCACGCTGGGAATTTCAGCTGAGCAGTGTCTGGGTGTTCCCCTGTTCTTCTCAAGTTCTTCTGAGCCTTCTGATGTTTACAGTTTTGTAATGGAGTTTCTCACGCACTTTTCATGTAATTAATGATTGTTTTGCATTCCTTTCTGATGGAGGAGAGAATTAATGGGCTGCTGGTTCGACCAGTGTGGTTGGAGAGGTGGCAATTTCATCCTCCAACCCATGGTCACTTTTGAAAGTCTGTAAATATTGGAGCTGGGAAATAAACTGCTCTCTATTTACATCTCAGCTTGTGTGTGTGTCATTCATTTAGTGTCCTGTCATGACATCTGGGTAAACTCATGTTTAAATTCCTGCCCTATTCCAAACCACCTTTCCACTGCAGAGCTGCCAAGGCTCCCAGGGTAACTGCTGCACCCCTAGCCACAGTCCTTGTCCCCTCCTGTCCCAGCCACACCAGAGCACAGCCCAGCACTGCAGGAACAGATTCATGGCAGAGCTGTGCCAGTCACAGCAATGTCTTAGGACTTTAACTTCCATAATTTTCATCTGTTTGAAATAAATGATATTATATTTAATACTGATACTACTGCTAATACTACTACTAACAACAATAATAATAACAATAATAAATTATATTTAATAATAGTATATTGTTATATTTTCCATCTATTTGTAACCCTGCAGTTCTTTAGTGCAGAACTCCAAACTCCACACACAGTGGGAGCTGCTGCTTCCCCATTCTGGGCAGACACAACAATTCCTCCCCAGGCCTGGCAATCAAGGACACCTCACTGCCTCAGGCTGAGAGATGGAAACAAAAGGGAGTTGGGGGCAGCAAACTTGGGGTCAATGACTTCATTAGCTGGAGCTGGAATTGGCAGATTCACCCCCAAAATGCAAATGGACCAGACTTATAAAAGTATGAAACCCGTGACCCATTGTCCATTTTTGGGTGGGTTTTGTCTGCCCAAAATGTACCTGAAGGCCCTTCAATAAATAGAAATGCTTTTTATTCCCTTAATTTTGCCTGCCCTCTATTTTTAGGTAGCCCAAAAAGGCACCAACAGGAATATTCCCAGCAGGTTTTCACTCCCGTGGCCTTTCAGGAAACTCCAGCTTGAGAAAGCTCAGCGTGGCACTCAGAGCTCCCAGCTCAGCAGCTGGACAAGAAAAAGAAATCAGCCACTACATCAGCTTAGAGAGAAAATTCCCAGCTCCCATCCCCGTTAGATGGCTCCTTTAAAGGGATGAGGCTCAAATCCTGATCCCTGCTCAGTGCTGGGTGCCCAAAGAGGAGTCACTAATGGGACTGAGGAATTAACATTGATTCTTTGATGCCATGGCGTGGAAAGGGAAGTGAGGGGGGGGGATTTGGTGTGATTAAGCAGATGCCTAACGATAATTCAGCAGCTTGCAGCCCAATCAATTGGTGCTTGCAGTCCTGCAGTCCATTAGTGCAGCCACAAACCTGCACACCCTGCTTGGAAGGTCATTTTTAAAAGGTCTCCCGTGTGGATTTTTGCTCCCTGCCCAAATTCTGAGCCTGCTGGTTCTGCTCAAAGGAGCACACAGGGCTCCCTGAGGTGCTCTCAGCATCCTTTGCTCACCAGCTCTCTCCCCAGGGAATATGAACTTCTGCCTGCCTGGGAACCTTTGACATGTCAATGATGCCTCAGGTGTAACTTTTCTGTTTTTCAGGTTCTGTGCTGTTTTAGTGTGTGGGTCTGGGCTCACATCAGGGGATGCTGAGCTCTGTGCACAGAGCAGGGAGACAAAACAATTCCTGCTCCAGCTGGGCACCAGGGACAAATGAGCCAAATCTCAGGCCAGGAGCACAAACCCCGTGGGCTGGAGAGAGAAAAACAAGCAGGGTGGGACTGCAGGGGCTAAAGCTGGGATGGGACAATGAACTGCAAGGTGCAAATGGAGCAGAGCTGATCCCAGGGAGAGACCCCGTGCCCGGCCGGGCATTTTGGGGCCATTTGGGTTCATCTTGGGCTCATTTTGGGACCATTTTGGTTCATTTTGGGTTCATTTTGGGGTCATTTTGGTTCATCTTGGGCTCATTTTGGGGCCATTTTGGTTCATCTTGGGTTCATTTTGGGACCATTTTGGTTCACCTTGGGTTCATTTTGGGGCCATTTTGGTTCATCCTGGGTTCATTTTGGGACCATTTTGGTTCATCTTGGGTGCAGCCCTGGCTGGGTTCTGGTGCTGCCCAAGGTGCATTCATGGAGGAGATCCTTCTAATAAATCCCTGCTTTATTCTTTAGCTCTGTCCAGCCTCTGTTCTAGCTGAGCCTTCCCAAGGCATCACCAGGATAACTTGGCCCATTCCACGTGAGAGGTCTTTGGCAGGGAACCATTCCTTCTCTTCCCCCAGCACAAACCCCTCTGTGCCAATCCAATAAACCCCGAGCTGTTCCAGCCCTGCCTGAGGAAATGGGATTTGGCTCTTAGAGGGAAAGGCACAGGATGAATGTCCAGGCTTGTCCAGCTTCCAACCCCAGCCTGGTTCTGACTCTGGCTTCCCTGTGGCTGAGTTATTTTGGCTCAGCTCACCTCAGCCTGCTCTAGAGGTGAGATGGAAATAGCTGCCCACTTTTGGCCAGGGATCTCAGGCTCAGGGAGCTCAGGGGTGAGCACAGTGATGGCAGAGTCACCAATGCTGGCAGAGCCCAGCTCTCACCAATCCTATGGCCTGGAAAATGTCATTTCTCCTGAATTTAGAATCACTCAAGGTCCAAGCCCATCCAGATCTTCTGAATGAGAAATGGAGGAGCCAAACTGGTGCCTTAGGAGTTCAGCTTTTCTATTTTCCCTCTATTTGTAGCCCTGCAGTTCTTTAGTGCAGAACTCCAAACTCCACACACAGTGGGAGCTGCTGCTTCCCCATTCTGGGCAGACACAACAATTCCTCCCCAGGCCTGGCAATCAAGGACATCTCACTGCCTCAGGCCCCAGAGATGGAAACAAAAGGGAGTTGGGGGCAGCAAACTTGGGGTCAATGACTTCATCAGCTGGAGCTGGAATTGGCAGAGTCACCCCCAAAATGCAAATGGGCCAAACTTATAAAAGTGTGAAATCTGTAACACATTGTCCATTTTGGGTGGGTTTTGTCTGCCCAAAATGTACCTGAAGACCCTTCAATAAATAGAAATGCTTCTTAGTCTCTGAATTTTGTCTGGCCTCTGTTTTAGGAAGCCCCAAAGGCATCAAAGCAGAAGCTGGCGACAGAATGAAGCTGAGCATTGCACACCTCCTAACTCAGTGAGCATGAGGTTGTCACAGGAAGAAAAGCATCCCCAGGTGCCAGCACCACTCCCCAGCCCCTGCCCTTCCCAGGAGCATCCTCAGCCCTTGGAAAAGCTTGTCCTGCTTGGCCAAGCACCATCCTGCCACCAAATACTTCCCCAGAGAGTCTGAGCAGCAAGGAACTCTGATCTACAGGCGGCTGAGGGCACACAGCCCTCACCTGACACAGCCAGAGCTGCCTGAGGGACACCCAGATATTGGGGTGTTGTGAGGGTCCCCTGGACAAGGTGAGAGATGAGAATTTGACTCTAAGTTCTCAAAAGGCTAATTTATCATTTTATGATATTATCTTACATTAAAAGAAAATTATATACTAAATAAAGAGAAAGGAGACCTCAGAAGGCCAGACAAGAATGAATACTAAAAACCCAGAGAGTATGACACAGCTGGCTGTGATTGGTCATTAATAAAAAACAATTCATGTGCTAAGTAAACAATTCTCTAAATCACATTCCAGAGCAGGAAAACATGGAGGAGCTGAGGCTTCTCCTCTTCCCAGGAGAAGAAATCCTGCTGAAGGGATTTTTCATAAAATATCATCGTAACACCCAGACTCCCCTGCAGGCTTTGCTTGCGAGGTGAGGTGCCAGATGAGCCCTTGGGGAGCTCTGAGGAGCCGGGGGGGTTTGTAAGGGCTGCTCTAAGAATATTGTAATCACGCAGTAATTATGGCACATCTCAAATCAAGCCGGCAAATCACAGCGTTATTATTATTACCACTGTCACCAGCCCTGCCTGGCAGAGATCCTGCCCAAGGAGGGAGCAGGGCTCAGGGAACATCCCCAGAGCTCCAGCTCCCTTCAGGGCTGCCCAACCCACACCCCACCAGCCTGGCAGCTCCTTCCTTCCTAGCACCATGTCTGTACTTCCCTCAGCTGCATCTCAAGGTACCACATGTAATTAGTCAGGTTGATTTTACCTTCTTTTTTTTTTTTTAATTAAACAACTATCTTCAAGCACAAGAGCAGCCCTTGTGATTTGATTGGAGCTGTCAGTCTTTCAAATGTCATTCCTATAGATGACTAATCTTTAAAAACATGAGTTACTAAACTCATTGACTCAGTTGATAATGAGCCAGAGCCTGATGGTTGAGACAGAGAGGGAGGAGGCAGAGCTGCATGGGGCCACTGCAGCTCCAGGGACTGGGGCTCCCTGGGAAAGGCAGGCTTTGGAAATGAGGATGTCGCACCTCAGGGAGGATATCTGGCCACTCCTGGTCCTCCCAGTCGCTGCCATGCTGACAAAAAAGAGGATTTTCTGTCTCAGCCTCTCTGAGTGTGCTGGTTCTCAGCACACAGTGAAGCCATTGACCCGATCCTGCCTCTGGAACAGGATTCCCTGCACTCCCTGATCCCCTTTTCCCACATCCTCCCAGTGCAGCACAGCTTTGGGAAGCGCCCCAAGCTTTACAAGCTGAAAGTGTCCCACAGCAGGAGCAGCAGAGGGAGCACGTGCTGATCCCATCCCAAATGTGGGTTGTTCCCACTCTACAGGCTGATCCCATCCCATATGTGGGTTGTTCCTACTCCACAGGCTGATCCCATCCCACATGTGGAGTGTTCCCACTCCTCAGGCTGATCCCAAATGTGGAGTGTTCCCACTCCTCAGGCTGATCCCAAATGTGGAGTGTTCCCCACTCCACAGGCTGATCCCATCCCAAATGTGGATTGTTCCCCACTCCACAGGCTGATCCCATCCCACATGTGGGTTGTTCCCACTCCACAGCTGATCCCATCCCAAATGTGTGGTGTTCCCCACTCCACAGGCTGATCCCATCCCAAATGTGGGTTGTTCCCCTCTCCACAGGCTGATCCCATCCCACATGTGGAGTGTTCCCACTCCACAGCTGATCCCATCCCAGATGTGGGTTGTTCCCACTCCACAGGCTGATCCCATCCCACATGTGGGTTGTTCCCCATTCCACAGGCTCTGTGCCCAGCCTGGCTCCCAGCCCTGCAGAGCTCCCACCCTGCTCTGGACTGGGATAACCCAGGCTCTCAGGTGAGTTATTGATTGACTCTGAGCCTCTTGCCTTCAGAACCTTCTGGAACGAGGCAAACAGGGCTGCCAGGCAAGGCAGAAAGAGTGCTGGCAGCATTTTCAGGAGACAAATGGGTGGAAGGAGGGAGGTGCACGTGTGGGGTGACAGCCTCGGGGGATTGCCACCAATCCTTTGTCCCCAGCAGCTTCACAGCTGTCCCATTTCCCAAAGCCAAGGGACAGTGGCAGGGACAGAGCTGCCCCTGCTCCCCTCCCACACGTGTCCTGCCAGTGCAAAACCCCCAGAACAGGGACAGATTCATGGTGGGCAGCATTTCCCTGAGCCCAGCACCTGACAGCGATTCCTGCATCCCCTCAATGCCACAGCCTCCACAAAGGGCAGACACTGGCAGCTCCCCCTCCTCCCCTCCTTTGGCTTTATTTATACAGGCACCTTTTATTGCCATTTTTCCTCTTTCCTGAGGCCAGCCTGCCAGGTTGGAGGCAGACACAATCTCCACCTGCAGGATCCAGGTAGATCCCCCATCTCAGTGGCTTTATTCACAGCTCTGCCTGCCAGGCCCCTTCTCTGTGCTCCTCTCTGAACTCTGGCTGCTTGCACTTGGGAGAATTTCAGAGTTAAAGGAACTAATAACTTAGAATAACTAACTCCAAGGGAGATGAGGCTTCAAACTGGGCCACCCAGGAGTGAGCTGAGCTCTCACCACGCTGCTTCCCAGTCTCAGAGCTGTCCTTTTCCACATAGCTTCCAACCCATCTTTTCAATACTCCCCATTTCAGCTCTAGTAATTTCTTGTCCCTGCTAAAAATCATGTCAGGACCGATGCTCCTTGATGTGACAAACAGAAGGCACCGCTTCCAAAGCCTCACAGAAGGTCACTCCAGGAGCTGCACGCTCTGGGAAGATGAATATGTCCGAGTCATGCCTGCTGAATGTGACACTATTATAAGAAAGACACTGGCAGAATTATTCATCAGCAGTGACTTCTGTGGCTCCAATCTCCTTAACCAGCTGCTGTCCCTCCGAGCGGATCAGAGCCCATCTGAACAAACCCTCGGCTGTCCTGGCAGCCCACAGCACCCAGAGCAGCCTCTCCTGGAGCTCTGCAGCCCTGCAGCCTCCTGGGGAGGCAGGCATGGCAGGAGGGAAGGGATGCTCCTGCGTCTCAGGCTGCAGGGAGCAGGCAGACAGTGCCACAAAGCGCCTGGCAGCCTCTCAAAGGTGGCAGCCTTGTGCCAGATTATCCTTCCCTCTCTCCCAAATTAGAAGCAGAGCGTGCCACTAGAAAGTCAGGTGAAGGCTGTCTCTCAAGGAAGGGAGAGGCTGCCTCTCACAGCATCCTGCTGGTCTGAGCACAGCCAGGAACGTCCCAAACCCCCACAGCTCTCAGCTCCAGCCTCCAGGCTCTCCCAAACCTGCCCCGGTCAGGAATGCCCTGACCTGCAGCAGAAACTCTGCTGGGATTTATTCACAGCATCTGTGGTTTAAACATTGCTCTCCTGACATGGACACAGACAAGGAAGCTCCTCTTGGAGGCCCAGAAATGGCAAATATTTGCAAACATTTTTAAAATCAAAATTTAAACAATAAATTAGAATGTTTAAAGTTCTGCAAATTACAAATATTCACCTTCCTCAGCCCCAGAGCTCAAGCTGGGCAGTGCTGTATTGCACTAATAATATATAATATATGTATAATATGTATAATATAATATATTATCATCTCATAGATGACATATATAATGTACTACATATATATTATAAAATACATATATAATGTACTAATAATATATAATACATATATAATGTGTATAATATATTATCATCTCATATCATAGATGACATATATAATGTAATACATATATATTATAAAATACATATATAATGTACTAATATATAATACATATATAATGTGTATAATATATTATCTCATATAATAGATGACATATATAATGTACTACATATATATTATATAATACATATGTAATGTACTACATATATGTAATACATATATTAATACCTATTATGTATGTATTATTAATACAATACATATATAATACATATTTGTGTACATATATAATGTATATAATATACAATATTATATACTCTATATAAAATATACATTAATATATATTGATATAATCTATATATAAAAATATAGATTGTATTATATATAATTTTATATGTAATCTATATATAAAATGTTTTTATATTGAATATATATATAATGTAATACATATATAATTATGTATTTTATATATATACACACACAATAATATATTTTAATATACACTTATATACTCCTGCTGACTGCAGAGGACACAAAACCACCAGCCAAGCCCCCTCTCTGCTCAGTCACACCCATTCCCACCCAAACATCCCCTCTGCCCCTTTCCCAGCCCCCAGCTCAGCCCAGGGCTGCCTCATCCCTGTGCCTCCCCCTCCCTCCTTCGGGCACCCAGCCCCCTCCCCGCTCTGCCTCTCAGCAGCCATCACGTGCATCTATTATTCAGGAGAAATATCAAGTTATTCATGAGCCAAAGCAGTCTCCAGGTACTGCACCCAGCCTGACAAAATCCCTTCTGCTGGTTGCTCTGCTCCCAGCCTGAGCTCAGGGAGAGGAGGGGGGATCTGTTCTGGCTTGGATCCCTCATTTTGGGGGTTTATGGTTATTCA
Organism: Fringilla coelebs; assembly: GCF_963513975.1. Taxonomy (NCBI): domain Eukaryota; kingdom Metazoa; phylum Chordata; class Aves; order Passeriformes; family Fringillidae; genus Fringilla; species Fringilla coelebs. The sequence continues at coordinate 4,154,865 of NC_140051.1, read as the reverse complement.
GTGAGGACAGGAGGAGCAGCCCTGCCAGCCCCCCCTGCCCAATGTCCCTCAGGGTCCCTCAGCCTTCTGAACATGGAGTCAACATTCTCATCTCTTCCCTCATCCTGGGACCCCTGCCATCACAGTCACACACCAGGACAGGAATCTGGACCATGCCAACTCCAACTCATCCCAAGTGAGAGCCCTGTCCCCCCGATGGCCACTGGAGTGATGCTTTTATTCACTGAGAGCCCGAGCGGGCCCCAAATCACGCTGGCATTATGTTATGATAATGCTGGAAGTATTATAAATGCTCTGTGTGCCAGACAAATCCTGGAGCAGGCTTCCAAATCCCCTCCAAATCCCCTCTTGTGTCTCTACATTCATCCATTCATGAAATGCAGAGCACAGCCTCAGCATCCATCCTTCTGCTCTGGGCTCTTTCCAGCTCAATGGAAGGTGAGGCAGACTCGGGGTGTTTCTCCTGGATAAGCCTTTTTTTGTTTTTGTTTTTATTTTTGCCTGTTAGGTGCCAAATCTGCAGAGGAACCTGCAGGGCATTTAGGGATGATGTCCAGCAAGGCAACTGAGATGAACCCCATGGCTCTGTCTCCTGTCAGAGAGTGAAGTGTGCCTCATTCTCCTGCTCCCTGCAGGGCCACGGGAGCAGGGAGGTCCCCTCAGCAGAGCTGCCTGTCTTTATTCTCTTTGCAAACAACAGGGACAGTTTATTTGGTCTGTTTTAGGGGAATTCCTTCAGATCAGATGAGCTTCACCCTGGAAATTCCCATTTTACTTTACAGCTGAACCCACCTGAGGTGACACCCCAATCTCCAGAACCCTGAAGCAAGGGGATGCCCACCTTTTGGGGGTGAGCAGGCTTCTCCCTCTGAGCCACAGCTCTCGATTCCCTCTCCACTGCTCTTCAAGAACAGCCCCAAAATCCCTAGACAGAAGCTTAGCTCTTGTCCTGGCTTTAGGAAAACAGCTCAGATGCAGGCAGGAGGGGGATCTCGAGCATTTCCTATTTATTCTGCTGTCACAGCCAGGCATATCGTGTTGTGTTGGCCGTGGCTCACAGGGAGAGCAGAGCTGGAGGGATTTCAGAGGCACCACTGCAACTGGGAAATTGCTTCAAGGCTCTGTGGTACCCAGGCAGGGCAGGAACAGAGGGAGAACAACTGCACAGGGGGAAGGAACTCACTTCCAGGATGGAAAAACGGCCATGGAAAGGTGCTCCAAGGTGTTTTATTGCTCAGAACAGAGGGAAGGAACTCACCTGCAGCATGGAAAAATGGGTGTGGAAGTGTGCTCTGAGGTGTATTCCTGGCCAGAACTGTGCAGAACGAAGGAAATCACCTCCAGGGTGGAAAAATGGGTGTAGAATTGAGCTCTAAGGTGTATTCCTGGCCAGAACTGTGCAGGGGGGAAGGAACTCTTGCAGGATGGAAAATATGGTTGTGGAACTGTGCTCCAAGGTGTTCTACTGCCCAGGAATCATTTTCTGAGCCTGTGAACAAGAACCTTTGGGAAGTGACACTTGGTACACTGAAAAAACCCACAGAAAGAGAAGGATAAAGGTAGGAGGAGGGCTGAACTGGCTAAATTTCTGGCACTTTCTTTCTCTCAGGATGTGCTCCCCAGCACTGGGAATTCTTTGCCCTCTCTCTCGTTCCCTGGGGATGTGGAGCTCCCATCACAGCTGGAGCAGGATGCATTCCACAGTGACTCACACCCCGTGGCACTGCCAGCACCTGGGGCTGCTCCTTGTGTCTCCAGCAGGAGATGGAGATGAATTCTGAGCCCCATCCCATCACCTCTGCTCAGCAAATCCCTCCCCAGCTCCTGGAGGTGAATCCAGCCCTGATGCCCACTTGCCAACCCAAACACAAAAAGTCAAGGAATGCAGGGGGAAAAGGGAGAGTCCATCCTCACCCTTCATCCCCCTGCTGGGCATGGGTCACTTCTCCTGCCACCAGGGCAGCAAAGCACGGGCAGGTGGCTGATTCAGGATCTCCACAGGCAGAACATGAGAAGACAACACATCAGAGAGAAAAAGGACCCACAGAGCAGCCACTGCACAGGCACCTTCCAGGGACATTGATCCCAGAAGAAGCTTTGCCTTGGGCTGGGTTGAAGCTGCTGCCTCAGGGTTCAGTTTTTCTATTTTTCACATTCTGTGCTGCTTTAGTGTGTGGGGCTGGGCTCACATCAGGGGATGCTGAGCTCTGTGCACAGAGCAGGGAGACAAAACAATTCCTGCTCCAGCTGGGCACCAAGGACAAATGAGCCAAATCTCAGGCCAGGAGCACAAACCCCGTGGGCTGGAGAGAGAAAAACAAGCAGGGTGGGACTGCAGGGGCTAAAGCTGGGATGGGACAATGAACTGCAAGGTGCAAATGGAGCAGAGCTGATCCCAGGGAGAGACCCCGTGCCCGGCCGGGCATTTTGGGGCCATTTGGGTTCATCTTGGGCTCATTTTGGGGCCATTTTGGTTCACCTTGGGTTCATTCTGGGACCATTTTGGTTCACCTTGGGCTCATTTTGGGACCATTTTGGTTCATCTTGGGCTCATTTTGGGACTGTTTTGGTTCATCCTGGGTTCATTTTGTGACCATTTTGGGTTCACCTTGGGTTCATTTTGGTTCATCTTGGGTTCATTTTGGGACCATTTTGGTTCATCTTGGGTGCAGCCCTGGCTGGGCTCTTGTGCTGCCCAATGTGCATCCATGGAGGCTTTTTAATAAACACCTGCTTTATTCTTTATCTCAGTCCATCCTCTGCTCTAGGCCAGCCTGCACAAGGCATCAGTTTCTGGTGACCACAGCAGGACACAAGACAGCAAAGCTCCTCCAAAATCTCCTCCAGCTAAACACAACTCACAGCTGCAGCCCACTGAACTTTTCAAGGCAGGAAATGAAGGCCTGCAGGAAAAGTGGAGGGTGAGGAAGCCACAGAGGGCATGGCCACAGAGGAAGATGCTGACCAAGGCTTGCTGCATCCCCAGAAGTCCGGGATCTTGCTGAAAAGCAGCCCTGGAATTGGGGCAGCCTCTGGCACTGCTCATCCCTGCTAGAGAAATTGCACAGAAATGCAAGAAAGGACCACATCCTGTCCTCCTCTGGATTCAGATCTGCCCACTGGGTTTTGTTGGAGGAACTAAAAATTGCTTTTTTTGCACAACTTTTTTTTTTTTTTTTTTTTGAGCCAGTAGAAATAGAACAAGGGCAAGAGAGAGCAAAATCATCTCAATAAGGCAAGTCTGCAAAACCCACTGAAAAATGAAATGTAACATTTGCCCCGGTGTCCCTGGGGTGTCGTTTCCCAAGGCTTGTGCTGTGGCAGCAGGAGAGGGCTGTTAGAGATTGAAGGGGCAGATGCCCTGGTTTGGGCTCAAAAAGCAGCATTTTGGCAGGGAACAGGCAGCTCTGGCCAAGGGCAGAGCGTGTGCTCACACTTTGGTCCTGGAAGGATTCTTGGTGAGCTCAGGCCAGATCTCCCTGAGGGTTGCCAGGAGGATGCAGCAGGGCTGGGGATGCTGAGACCCCACCAGCCCTGCACCCTGGGGGCACTCAGAGCTCTCCTGGCCTCCAGGGGTGCACAGCTGCAGAGAAACCCCAGAAAGATGCACCACAAGCAGGCAGGGAGGAGGAAATCCAGCACCCCTGAGCTTGGCTGGGCTCTGCTGGCACTGCCCTGGTGGGGACAAAGGCACTGTGCCGGCTGTGACACAGCCAGGGTGACAGCCCCTGCCAGGCTTGGGGCACTTTGTTCACTCTGAGGTCAGGAAACTTTGGGAAGCCAGGTGGGAAAGCTCTCCCCTTCTCCTCCTGGGGACTCTTGCACTGGGGGAGACCCTCATGGAGACCCTCTGGCTGTTCTGTCCCAGAAAAGCCAAACGTGAGGCTTGTGTCCCCTGCCCTGCACCCCCACTGGAGCTGTCAGGGCACTGCTGGCATCCCCCCAGCAATTCCCCAGGAATGCCCATGGAGGGATGAAGGAAGGGATTTGTAATCCAGCTGGAATGGGGATGTGCCCAGAGCCAACATCGCTGGCTGCATGTTTCTTCCTCTGCCTTCCCCACACCCATAAATATTCAAACAGGAAAATAAAATTATTGATCAGCTGCCTTCCCAGCAACAGCCACTGTCCTGCTGGCTTTGGCCATTTCCAAAGCCCCTATCACAGAATTAACCCTCCTGGGAGAAATATTCTTCCTCTTTCTTGAATTCCTTCACCAGAACATCATCTACATTCCTCGAGGCTGGCATGGACACCAGAGTTTGGAGTTTCACACAGAAAGAAGATATTTTCCCCACTGTTTCCCCGGTGCCTCCATTTTCCTTTCCACACCCTTTCAGTCCCATCTCTGCCAGGTAAGCCAAGAAACCCCAGCCCTTGTGACCTCCCAGCCAAACCCTGGTGAATCCACTCCCTGAGGGGGATGCTCGGGGACACCAAAAATCCAAGTGTGTGCAGAGCAGTGCAAGAGACTCCAGAGTCTCTGCCAGTCCCTCACATTGGGCCACAAACTCCCTGAATGTTCCTGCAGGCTCTTCCAGGGACTGGTGGCACTCTGGGGCTCAGGATGTGTTTGCACCAGTGGGGACTTCAGGGACACGTCGTTATTTCAGTAATCAAAGCAAATGCTTCCTGACCCCATGCCAGGAGCCATCAAGCAGCCCCTGGAGGCTGGGGGAGGAGGGGGATGAGGCAGAGAGCAGGGAGTAAATGGATGTTGCAGCAGCAGGATCCTGCCCGAGGTAGTGAGGGATGGCCAGGCAAGAGCTCTGCTCGCTGGGGATACCTGGGGAGGGCTCAGCAGCTGCAAACATCGGGCTCTCCTCGGGGCTTCCCCAAACATCTGGCTAAAGACACCTCCCAGCACTGTTTGAAGTTGTGCTGTCTGCCCTGACTGAGAGAAATTCGGAGTTTCACAGTCAGAGACCCAGGAACTGAGTCAGAGAGAGGCCCAGCAGGGAGAGGAAAGCATCATTTGAGGGCAGCTTCATTGATCAGCCCTGACTTTCTCCCTCACAACCGCTGTTTCTCATCCCCTCCCACTCCACACCACAACACAGACATCCCTCCTCAGACGGCAGAGCCTTGCTCAGCCATCTCCTCTTCCCCCAAAAGACAGCACTTGGGAAGCTTTTCCCTTTAAGCAGCCTCAAAGTTGGCTCCCAGCACTGCTGGCACGAATGAAAGCGATTTCAGTTCCCCCTCCTCCTGAATCCCATCCCTCTCCGGTGCGAAGAAAAGGCAGAGGATGACCAAGGGAGGGGAACAGCAACTCCGGGTGGCCTCTCACCTCCCTCCCCTAATTCTGCACGGATGCTCGGGAGGGTGCGGGGCCGCTGAGGTCCCCGAGAGCCCGAGGGAGCCCCGGGGCAGCGCAGGGCCGGGAGGGCGATGCTGGGAGCTCCTGGAGGCGAGACACGGGCGCATCTCCCCTAAGGCAGGCAGCGTTCCCCAGGGAAAGCAGCTCGGTGTCCCCAGGCAGAGGGGGGGCAAAGTGATCTCCAGCACCGCAGCCCCCGGACCCGCTCTGCTTCCTCTCAATGCGCTGGGAGGGGTGGGAAAAACCGCTCCGAGCGAGTCCTGCTTCCTCCCATGCCCTGCCCGCTGCATCCGCACACCCTGTGCATAAAGGATCTGTGTCCTGCTCGGCTCAGCCATGCAGCGAGAGGAGGCAAGAGTTACCTGATTCGCACCGCCGGAGCCGCCTTCTCTCTCCATCGTGGCCGGGAAGCTGCTCCCATTCATGCTCTAATCCCTGCGAACAGAGGCACGATTCAAAGCGGCTCCTCGCCCATCCGAGCGGGCTCCCCCAGCAACCTCCGCCTCCTTCTCTCCCCCCTTTTCGCCTCGTTTGTTGCGTCCGGCTTTGTGGTGGTTTTCTCCGTTTGTTTGGTTGGGTTTTTTTCTTTTTTTTTTTTTTTTTAATGTTTTCTTTCTTAATCCAGGCAGCAACCACGGCGCTGCTTCATCGCATCCCTGCCCGCGTTTCCCTCGCCCAGGAACAGCCTCGGAGAGCTCCTCGCTGCTGCTCTGGCTCCGCGCAGCTCCGGCTCGCAGCTCTGCCTTCTGCAGCCTGGCGTTCAGGGGAAGAAAGAGAGCGAGAGAGGGAGGGAGCGAGCAAACAGGGAGGAGGAGGAGGAGGAGGAAGAGGAGGAGGAGGAGGCCAGCGGGATGCAGGAGGAAGGAGCCAGAGCGTGGCTGCTTTGTATCCAGAGCAGCGCCGACAGCGTCTCGCTGCCAGAGGAGGACCTGCGCTGGGAATGGTCTGTACCAATTTATCCCGCTCCGGCAGGGGCACCGCTCCCTGCGACAGCGGCAGCGAGAGCCGGGGAAGGGCCCCGGGAGGAATTGGATCCTGCTCTCCTCACCCTGATCCCACCCCGAGCTGCGGCCGTGGGCTCGGGGAGAGAGGGGATGGGGATGGGATCCATGGGATGGGATAGGATGGGATGGGATGAGGATGAGGATGGGATGGGATGGGATGAGGATGGGATGGGATGAGGATGGGATGAAGATGGTATTGGGATGAGGATGAGGATGGGATGAGGATGGTATTGGGATGAGGATGGGGATGGGATGGGATGGGATGGGATGGGATGAGGATGGGATGAGGATGAGGATGGGATGGGATGAGGATGGTATTGGGATGGGGATGGGATGGGATAGGATGGGAGGATGGGAGGAGGATGGTATTGGGATGGGGAGGCTCTGGCTGGCGAGGGGGTCAGCATTGCCCAGAGGAAGCTCAGAAGGTGGCCGTGTGCTGGGTGTGAGGCAAAGCTCCCCTCCAGGCCCAGGGTGGCAGGCAGAGTTTGGCTCCACTTCCAGCTGTTCAGAGGAGTCCCCTCGGCTCCTCTCTGCCCCTGCCCACGCTGGTGGCACCCAGCTGAGCCCAGCCAGGCTTTGGGAGCAGGGGGCAGCCCTCCTTGCACCTCATCCCTCCCCCTTCCCTGCAGCACCAGCCTTCCCACAGCCCTGCTCAGCCATCCCCACCCAAACACTGAGTACCCCCACGTCCCTCCTGGGCACTGCCCAAGGCTCCTGGCACTGGACAAAGGGCAGCAGGAGCGTTTTCTCATGGGAAGGAGGTTCGGGGTGTGACTAGGGCTGCCCTTGAGCTGTGACATCTGCAGCCAGCCCAGCAGGCACACAGGACCTGTGTGTCACCTCTATCCATGCACAGAACCACAGGGATGCTCCCTTCCTCCTCGGGGACCACTTGGAGGAGGCAGGGCTGGAATGGGCAGGGAGAGCAAAGGTCCCTCCTCCTGATCCTGCCCTGTAGTAGCTGACCCTGCTCAGCAGCAGATCTCTCCCAGCTGGCTGAGCACCACAGTGGGGGTCTCCAAATGCCAGCTGGGCAGTTTAACCGGAGCCAAAAGTCACTGCTGGGCTTGGGGATGAGGCACCTTTCACCTGTCCTGAGCTGCTTTCAACCACATCCATCCTCTCCAAGTACCCCCATTTATCTCTTCCTGTTCCACAGGGGATGTGCACAGATCCACGGATGCTCCCCTGCTGCTCCCTCTCTGTAAGGTTACAGTGCCATGGAAACCTGTAGGTATAGACAGATTTACTTATGCTTTACCAAAAAAGGAAGAATAAAGTAAAAAAAAAAAAAAACAAACCATCATTCTGGTGACTGGGGAAAGCTGGAGTGCACAGGGATCTGAGATCCATAGCATGGAACAACCTCAGGGATCTTCACCAGGCATTCCCACCATTTTCACTGCACTTCTTGGTTTTGAACCTACAGCATTGCGACTCCAGCTTTGACTTGTGCATCTCCAGGGGATGCAGAGATTTCTTCTGAGAAGTTTGGAAATCCAAACATCACCCATGATCAGCCATGGAGCCCACTGACAAAGCCCAGCTGCACCCTCAGAGGGACAGGGACTCCCACACTCCTTGTTCCTGAAGTGGGGTGAGCTGGAGGGCTCCACACCCCTGCCTCAGGTGGAAATGAGCTTTGCTGAGCCTGTGCTGGACAAAGCAGGGAGATGATGCCTCCAGGCCCTGCTGAAACACTGTCCAGGGTGATGCTGGGAGGAAGGAGCTTTAAGCAGCCTCTCCCTGCAAGCTGCACCTAGTCTGTGGAAGAACAGGATGAACAAGGACTGCCAGCCCAGAGTCCTTCATGCACAGCCAGGCAGCTCCTGCTCAGCCACCCCCTCTGCAAAACACAGCAGCTCCTGCAATCAAAGGGAACGTGGCCTTTTTTTGTCCTTGGTCTCATTTTCTGTGAGGTACCTAGGGAGAGATCAGCTCCAAAGACTCCTTGCCTGGGAATTTTGTGCCAGCTCAGCTAGTACTAAGGGTTTCACTGAGCTCCATGTCTATTAAAAATGCATAATGTCCACTTATATCAAAAGGGTGGATTCAGACCCAGCGCTTTTCCAGCGTGTCCCAGGCTGTTATGGCATGCTGGAGATGGATAGAAGGGATCTGTCCCTTGAGGCCCATATCAGAATGAGAAAAGGGCAAATTCATTGAATATTTCAGGGGAAAAAAAAATGAGAAGAGGCATAAAAATGCTCCTGCCACAAAGCCTAAACACATCAAAATTCAGGGGGGAGGGGAAGGAGATGTGCTACACCTGAGATTCATAAAATTATGGGTGAGCAGTAACATTTCAGGCTGAGTCCTGCACCAGTGCCCCAGAAGGCTCACAGAGGTGGAAAGCATTGGGAAAAGTATCAAGGAAGCTCAGGAGGGACACAGAGAGGCATTGCTTCATCCCTGTGAACAAAAATTCCAGCGTGACGCACCCAGAGCTGCTTTTGGTGATCAGAGCAGCAGAACAACCATGCAAAAACACTGGCCTGACATTTCCCAAGGTTGTCCCTTTGAACCTTCACATATCCACTTGTCTGCACGCTGCATGGGGCTGTGCCACACTCCCCTGGGCCAAATTCCAGGAGAGGGAACGGGAGGAGAGGCTCAGGCAGTCCTGCAGGGTCCTGGGAAGAAGGGGGAAATCTTTGCCTGGATCCAGGAGCTTCAGGGAGGATGTGAATGTGGAAGAGGCAGCATCGCTGTTGACAGCAGTGTGTATAAACAGAGCAGCATTTCCCTGCTCCCTCCCCCTTCTTATTATAGCACAAAACACCCCGAGTAAAATACATACACACAACAATCCACTATAAAAGGAAAACAAAGCCCGGAGCGTGAGCGCGCACACGCAAACACAGAGACACCGCTGGAGAGCACAGCACACATCCAATACCTTAAATGTCATTTTTTTAAATATTAATGCTCTGCTTCCGGCTAGGTTTATGTAAGGTTTGTTTCCACAGGGCTGGAGGCACGTGCAAACCCCAAGGAGATGCTCCCAGCCCCACAGCCCGTGCTGCCCCAGCCACCCTGGGGCTCAGGGCTCAGTCCTTGTCCCTGCTCTGTCTTGCCCTTCCCAACTCGGCAGCCAGGCAGCAGCAGAGCTGGGGCAGGCTCGCTCCCTCCAGGCTTTTTTCCTGTGAGGAAGCAGAGCTGCAGCTCCCTGCTCTCCTCTCCCTGTGTTTGCCATCTGGCAGTGCTGGGAGCATCCGTGCTCGGAGCCAGGCACGGACACGGGCGGCGCCTCTCTCCAGTGAACAACCAGCTCAGCAGCCAGGGCTGTGAGGGGCAAAGAACAGCACCAGGGCCAGTCCTCAGGAAACAGCAGGGTATGTGTCTTAGTTTGGAAAGAGAGGTGCCTGCTAAGGAAGGCAGGAGCCTCCCCCGAAATGGAAAAAATGTAAACCCCCTCCCTCTGAATTTTATAAATTTGAAATTAAGGGGAAGCTCTCAGGCAAAGATGTGGGAGCAGGAATAACAGTTCTTTATTAGGGAAGGAAATAAAAGGATAAAATAATCAATGCAGTGAACTAAACCAACACTGCCAGAGCCAGAGCACAGCCTGACACCCTGTGGGTCAGGGTGCTGCAGCAGGGCCATTGGAATTGTGGCTCAGCCCTCCTGCAGGGCCAGGGGTGGTTCTGCTGGAGCAGGGATCCTGGAGAAAGGTGCAGAATCCTCTGGAGATCCAGGGGAAGAGGCAGCTGCTGCTCCTCTGGGAATCTAGTGGGAAGCTGTGCTGGTGTTCCAGAATCTCAGATTATATCCAGGTAGGAATGCTTGGCTCCTCCCTCTGGGCTCACATCTCCCAATGGGATGCTGCAGCTCTTATCAGCCACGCAGGGACATTCAATCCCTGTTATCAGCAGATTTCCCACCAGAGGGAGGAGTGGGTGTGGAAGAGATAAGGAAAAACTGCCCACTGAACAGAAGGCAGCAGCCATCCAGATGGCAAATAGAACACAATTTGCTTGGCAGTCCAGGACAGCGTGCTTCAGCAGGGCACGCACAGACACAGGGCTGGGAGCAGCTGGAGAGATCCCTGAGATTCCTGAGCCCAGAGCTGTCAGCCTCTGCTGCTGCCCCAGCCACAGCCTCACACCTCAGCAGCACTGCCTGTTTTCCTGCCTGAGCACAGGAATTGCCTCCCCTCAGAGGGTTTCCCCAGGCCATCATCACCTTGTGGTGCAGGACTGGAGACAGGGCTGCCTGCAGAAGCAGCGAGAGGAGTGGCGCGGGCCAGATGCTGAAACCCAGCCCTGAGCTCCTCAGACCCAGCCCTGACCCTGGTTCAAAGGGACAGCCTTGGGAAACGCCAGGGCAGGGTCTTTGTAACAAATGCCAGGGCAGGGTCTTTGCAGGGTTGTTCTGCTGCTCTCATCACCGAGAGCAGCTCTGAGTGCCTCGTGCTGTAATTTGCATCCAGAGGGATGGGGCGATGCCTCTGTGTGTGTCTGTGTCACTTGATGGTCCCTCTCACCTGCATGACAACCCAGAGGTTGTGGGAGGAAAAAAATGCCAAACTCTGGCCACTTTGCCAAACTTACACCATTGCCCTTCTTCCCATGGTGGCTGTAGCTGCCCATACCAGAAACCAAACTAACAAATTGTGTTCACCCTCCATCCCACCAAACCCTCCCACCCACTGTTTCTGGTGCTCCCCTCAACCCCCCCAGTCCCTCCCACTCTCTGGAACAGATCCTTGCTCCTGCTTTGGTTGTCATTTGCACACTGGGCAAAACCATCCTCCAACAAGCACCTGTGCCACAGACTTGTTTGATGAAAAATCCTTTCCTTGGGATTTTCCCTCCTGAGAAGCTGAGAGGCCTCAGGAACAAAATGCAAACAATGATTGTCTGCTGCTGTGGGATGCAATAGGTGGAGCTGGGATTGGGCTCATGTGGTTGTTTCTAATTAATGGCCAATCCCAGTCCAGCTGTCCAGACTGTCTTGGTCAGAGACAAACCTTTGTTATTCATTCCTTTTCTATTCTCAGCCAGCCTTCTGATGAAATCCTTTCTTCTATTCTTTTAGTATAGTTTTTAATATAATATATATCATAAAATAATAAATCAAGCCTTCTGAACATGGAGTCAACATTCTTGTCTCTTCCCTCACCCTGGGACCCTGTGATCACTGTCACACACCTGCTGTCCTGGCCATGACTCACCAAGGGCTGCAGAACAGCAGGCTCAGAGACAGGGAAACACTTCCTTCCCCGACAGCAGAAAGGAGCTGCCCACCCCTCCAAGGCTCTGCAGGTGGATGGAGGAGGTTTCTGCCCCCTGATCTGCAGGTGCAGCCCTCAGGATGCTTCACAGCAGCACACAACAGGAGCAGGTGAGAGGCAGGGGAGGCCAGAGGAGCCGAGGTGCTGGATCAGCAGGTGGTGCTCTCCCCTGCAGCCAAGCCCCAGCCTGGCGTTTTTCCACCGGGATTTCCTCCAGTAAAGACACCTCAGCCTAGCACAAACCCCTGTTTGCTCCTGCTGAGACACTGAGCCTGCACCAGCTCAGAGCCTGGGGGTGAGAGCTGTGCCTGGAGCTCCCCATGGACAGAGGTGATATATGCTCTCTTCCAGCCAGGTCTCACAAGCTCGTGCAGATCTGTATCACACCCAGATAGCTCAGCTACCTTAGAAGGTATCAAATCAGCAGGATGGCTTCTGGGGTAGTGTTGGAAACAAAAAAGGTTTAATACAAGGCAAAATAACAAAACTCTTTACAGAGAAAATCCAAGCCAGGGCAAGAGGTTCTTGCTCCTGGTAAAACACCCCACAAAAACAATTAGTTCCTTTGTTCTCTTCTTTTTCTAGTAAACTGCTCAGGCAGGACCTTTTGGCTCCTGTTCAATTGGCCATCCTTAAGTTTGAGGTGAAGTCCCCAAGGCCCTATGAGGTGTCTTTTTACCTAATCGAGGAGAGAAACTTCTGGGCTTTTTTCCTTTTTAAGGAGACAAAGGACAGTTTGGTCACTCTGCACATCCCTGCCAGAGGTGCTCCTTAACCTCCTGGCAGAAACTCTTCCTGGGCTGCAGACCCAGCACAGGGGAGCTGAGCTCAGGGGAACATCCAGGAGGAAATGGTTGAACACTCTGCTGGGAGCTGGCAGAGTGCTTCAATAACCCCCAGGCTCCTCGTCCAGCTCCAGCCTGCCCCGATCGTTATCCTGGCCGGGATCCAAGGCAGAGATTGCTCAGGGAGCAGAACGGCCCAGAGGGTGCTAAATCACACCCCAAAGTGTTCTCTGAGAGCTTTAATTTATTGGGAAGCACCCTGTTAGCAGACTAACACCACCAGCTCTCCCCACCTTGCTCTGTGATTAAGCTCCCTCTCCAAACCCTCCCCGCACCCCTCACACCGGTCAGAGCTCCTGTCTGTGCTGGAGGAGGGAGGAGGGGAGGCCAACACATGCAGGAATTATTGCTGGGTCTCTGGGCCTGCTGAGACAACCCCAAATGGGGGCCTCAGGATGACAAAAGTCGCAGACTCTGTTTTTAGGGGTCAGGAGGACCAGCAGCCAGTCCAAGCCTGCATCTCTCTCTTCCTTGGCACTCCAGCTGGGCTGTTGGCACATCCTCTGCCCCATTCCCTGCTCTCTGTCCCCACATTTCCCACCACTGCTTCTCCAGGCAGTTTTGGCTCTTACTGAGAGAGAACCTTCTTCAAGAGCAGCTTGTGACACTCTGGGATTGCAACACAATGAACTGATAAAGCGAGACATAGGAGCGCATAAATAATCATAATATCTCACGTCCCAAGATCAGACAAGCAATTTAGATTCTTTTTTCGTGTCCCATTTATAAATATTCATCTCAGAGATGTTATAAACCAACAGAGCCTGGTACAGAACTGCTCCAAAAGCTCCAGCCTGGCTCTCCCAGGCTGTGTGGGGAGACTGCAACTCTTTGCAGCCTCACCTCCTCCTGGCAGGGTGAGCACAGCCCTGCAAATATCCACAGCCCACGGGGGCACAGCACAAAAGAACCAGCTCCTGTGGCAGTCATGTCCCTGCCACGTCCCCATTCCCTGCTATTTACCTTGTGGGGAAAATCAATCCACAAACAGCAGAGGTTGATGTCCAAGAGTAGACAGAGGAATCCTGGAACTTTATTCCAACAAAGGGAGAGGCCATGGGGCATTCCCCTGGGGTCTCTCCAATTTTTGGAGGTGCAGCCTCCTTTTTATCCCAATTTCCCAGCCACATTTCCCTTCTCTCTTCCCCATTTCTGAGGTACTTGGGAGGTTCAGACTTCCCAGAACACCTGATACCAGAGATTCCCCTCTAATGTAGAACCCTCCCTTTGCATTTTTAATTCTTATGGAATTTAGGGGTTTTTCTTCCCCATTGTTTCTTTCATCTTTCAATGTCTAATTTCATTGATCAGCCAACCTACAGTTTATTTGTAAAAGCAAATTTCTTTTTCCATTCATCACTCAGTGGAATCCTTCCCATTGTTTCTTTTCTCTCCCAGTGCTGGTTTTGTCTACCAGCAGCCCCACAGCTGGTTTGGAAAGACAAATCCCTCATTCCTCTCAGCCTCCAGCTCCAAACTCTTATGTGACAACACAGCAATCACGTCACCCTCTCTGCCTTTACCAAGCTGCCACTAAACAAAATCACTGGGATATATAAAAAAACCTGTTGTGTTCATGCCTGGAAAAGAAAAATTAGTATGCAAACAGTGACAAATCCTCTGCTGGTCACATTTATGTTTTTATCATGTAGTTAATCAGGAAGGAGTATGTTCAGTTTAGATACAGCTCCACACTTTGCCTCTCCAATCCGAATCCCAGAAGGGCCTTATAAAACCATAATCTGCAATGCAAAACTGCAAAGCATATGGGAGTGTCTATAGATTTTCCAAATCACCTGTGCCCTAATTTAATATGAATAACAATTAGTTTACTCTTATCAGTTAATTGTGCCCCTTGTGGATTCAGCAACACTGCATCTCGTCACCAGAGCCTTTGTCTGAACAAACTTTAATTACACTGCCTCTGGCCCAGCCCTGCTCCAGGCTCAGGAACAAAGGTGAAACTGCTGCTAAACCAATGCCCCACCACAGAGAAGGGAGCCTGCAGGCTGCTTGTGGAGAGGGGCAAAGAGAGCAGCCAGGGGTTAACAGCAGGGAGTGACTCCATCCCTCCAGCTCCCACATCCCAGGGCATCCCAGAGCAGCTCCCACATCCCAGGGCATCCCAGAGCAGCTCCCACAGCATCCCAGAGCAGCTCCCACAGGATCCCAGAGCCTCCCAGAGCATCCCAGAGCAGCTCCCACAGGATCCCAGAGCCTCTCAGAGCATCCCAGAGCAGCTCCCACAGGATCCCAGAGCATCCCAGAGCAGCTCCCACAGGATCCCAGAGCATCCCAGAGCAGCTCCCACAGCATCCCAGAGCATCCCAGAGCATCCCAGGGCAGCTCCTACATCCCAGAGCAGCTCCCACAGGATCCCAGAGCATCCCAGGCAGCTCCCAGAGCATCCCAGAGCATCCCAGAGCAGCTCCCACAGGATCCCAGAGCATCCCAGAGCAGCTTCCACAGGATCCCAGAGCATCCCAGAGCAGCTCCCACATCCCAGGGCATCCCAGAGCAGCTCCCACAGCATCCCACAGCATCCCAGGGCAGCTCCCACATCCCACAGCATCCCAGGGCAGCTCCCACATCCCAGAGCAACTCCCACAGCATCCCACAGTATCCCAGAGCAGCTCCCACAGGATCCCAGAGCATCCCAGGGCAGCTCCCAAATCCCAGAGCAGGTCCCACATCCCAGAGCATCCCAGGGCAGCTCCCACAGCGTCCCACAGCATCCCAGAGCAGCTCCCACAGCATCCCAGAGCAGCTCCCACATCCCAGAGCATCCCAGGGCAGCAGCACCAGGAGATTGGCCAGCCCCAGACAGCACTGAGAGCTCTCCTTGCCTATCTCCAGCCCAAGCTGTGCCTCCCAGCCCTGGGCAGCATCACCAGAGGACTGGAGAAAGGCTCCATTCCCTGGGGTGCTGTGATTAGCGGAAGATTGAGAACCCAGGCACTGGGATCCTTTGTCCAGCAGAGGATTGAGAACCCAGGCACTGGGATCCTTTGTCCAGCAGAGGATTCAGAACCCAGGCACTGGGATCCTTTGTCCAGCTCTGCTGCAGATCCAAAGCCAGGCACTTAAATCCCAGCTGCTTCCCCAGCCCTGGCACTGATGGAGGTGATGGGCTGTGCCCACACCCACTCCCCCAGCACTGGGGGATCAATCCTGCCCTGCCAACACTGCCACTGCCCCCAGGAGTGTCCCAGCATTTACCTTTGGCACAGGAAATGTGTTTTCTTTTTGAGTTGCAGAATTCCCCCCTGAGAATCATACAACAACACAAAAAGAGCAGATTGAGGACGACTGTTCCTGCTCCCATTTCAAACACTGCAGGGCTTTGCACACACACAGCCCTTCAATCTCAGTTACACCATCACCTTGGCAGCAAAACGTTGCCTTTGCACAGCAGAGGATGCAGGCTACAAACCCTTTGGCAGAGCTGAAGGAACAGGCCTGCAGCGAGGCAGATAAAGCCTGTGGAGTGAGGAATGCTCCCATCCTGCTCCCTTCTGCCCAGGAATGCTTCCATCCAGCCCAGGAAGGCTCCCATCCAGCCCAGGAATGCTCCCACTCCACTCTATTCAGCCCAGAATGCCCCATCCTGCTCCTTTCTGCCCAGAATGCCCCATCCTGTTCCATCCAGCCCAGCAATGCTCCCATCCTGCTCCTTTCTGTCCAGCAATGCTCCCATCCTGCTCTTTTCTGCCTAGGAATGCTCCCATCCTGCTCCCTTCAGCCCAGGAATGCTTTCATCCAGCCCAGGAATGTTCCCACCCCACTCCATTCAGCCCAGAGTGCCCCATCCTGCTCCATTCTGCCCAGGAATGCTTCCATCCAGCCCAGCAATGCTCCTATCCTGTTCCATCCAGCCCAGCAATGCTCCCATCCTGCTCCATCCAGCCCAGAATGCCCCATCCTGCTCCTTTCTTCCCAGCAATGCTCCCATCCTGCTCCTTTCTGTCCAGCAACGCTCCCATCCTGCTCCCTTCAGCCCAGGAATTCTTCCCATCCTGTTCCATCCAGCCCAGCAATGCTCCCATCCTGCTCCATCCAGCCCAGGGATGAGATGCTGAAGCCACAGAGGGTGTGCACCTTCCCCTCCTTGCTGAGGAGGCTCCCCCCTCCTGCTGCTGCTCCCTCTCCCCAAGGACTTTCACCACCCCTGGGTTTTGGTGCAAATCTCTGCCTCTCCCCAGCACCAAGTCCTGCAGATTTTCACCTCCCAGCCCTCAGAGCAGGTGTAGAAGATGGATTCTCCATAATCTGTGCTGATCCCTGCTCCTGCCCAGCCCTGAGCACAGATGAGAGGGACACTCACCCTGCTCAAGCCAGGGAATTCATTCCCTGCCACATCAAATATGCTCCTCACCTTTCTGCTGCCTGACCTCTGCTCCTCTCCAAAATGGGATATCTCCACCCTTAGCAAGGAATAAGCTGCTGTGAATACTTAATTGCTTTTATTACTCTCCTGTGATTGTTATCATGACCTTTCTATGGACTATTTGGATGTGCCTCTCACCAGGTCATTATTTCCGAGCCGTGGGCTCCAGAGGAACAGAAACATTAATCTGCTACAGACAGCAGATCCAAAGCTCATGGTATTTGATCTCTCCTGGTGAAAAAAGGAGGCCACAAGCTAGGCCAGGCTGAGCTCTGGAATTCTGGCAATGCCATGAAATCCCTGATTTTCCCCAACAGTTCCTCCCACCTCTCTTGTTGATCCCCTCTGCAGCTCAGCGAGCAGCAAAGCAAAAGCAACCAAATCACAAATCTTAAATATGGCCAAGAGCAACTGGAGCAGAGTGAGTGAGGAGTCCAAGCTGCCGTGGCCAGGATAATTCTGCAGGCAGCAGAGTGAGTCACTCCCCCAGCTGAAGAGAAAAATCAGGCTTTGATTCTCCGTGGAGGTACGAGCAGCACCACTCTGGGTTCTGAGCTGTTGGAATGCCTCCTGAGGTATTGAAAAGTCTCTTTTCCCCAGCCCCAGGCTCGAAGAAGAATTCAGGATTCCTCAGCTCTGGTTTTCAAGGTTGTTTGTTTGCTCTTATCAATGCATTCTCTTTTGGACCTGCTGAGGTCTGTCCAGCAGGTCGGGTTGAGGCACACTGACCACCTTGGGGTGGTGTTGGTTTTTTATATTAAAAACTACGTGTACTTTATTTACAATAATTTCCCAGTACCTATCACCTATGTTAGACAGTCTCTCTCTATTCAAAACCAATCCACAAGTGCCACCATCCCAGCAGAAGATGGAGGACAAGAAGAAGGAGAAGAAGGACAGGACACACCCAGATTCCTTCATCTTGCCTCTTGAACCCCCATTCTAAATCCCCAAAATTCTACTTTTTCACCCTGTGATAAATTCACCGTCATTCTACTCACTCTTGTGGTTTGTAACTCTTCACACAAGGTTGGTCATTGTTTCAAGGGTTAAAATCAAAGGCACAGGTGGTTTTGTCTCTGAGCCCCCTGCCAGGGTCTCGAGTCCTCCAGGGCAGGCAGAGGAATGTCCTGGGTTCCAGCACATCCCCTCTGCAGGTCTCATTTCTGCTCCATGCCAAACACAGAGCTGGCAAGAGGGAGCAGGGGCTGCCTCCTGACCATCTCATTCTCCTCAGAACAAAGCCATGGCCTGGGCAGGGCTGCTTTGGCTGGAGCTGGAAATAGAAACCCAACAAAAGCTCATCCTGCAGACCTGGCAGCTTTGGCAGCGTTCATGCAGGGCTGACAGCCTCACCCTGTAAATAAATTGCTCCTGGTGAAAGGAGAGGAGCCATCTCATCCATCTCAGGTGCTGCAAACCCACTGCTGGCCTTTCTGAGAGACTGCACTATATTAGGGAGCTGTTTAAATGGCTACCAGCTCACCAAAGAGCCTTTTCATAAACAGAAATGTGACATTTGTTAAGCTGTTGTGGCTGCTCCATCTCTGGAAGTGTTCCAGGCCAGGCTGGACAGGGCTTTGAGAAACCTGGAGCAGTGGAAGGTGTCCCTGCCCATGGCCTTCCAACCCAAACCATTCCATAACTGGCTGAATTTCTAATTCTTGACCAGCCTCTCCTCCTTCTTCCCTGGTCTCCCAGCTCCTCATTCCTGTCTAGAAAGAGAGGGACAGACCTCCAGCCAAAAGTGAGATAATGTCCTGTTCCCTCTGAGAGCAGAGCCCACTCCAGGGGAGGAACTGCCCAAGTCCTGGCAGGAAGAAACCCCCAAAGCCTGGAGAGCTGCAGGAGCAGGGGCAGCAGCCTCACCTTCACTGATGGCACTGGTGCCTTTTGGGCTGCCTAAAAATCAGAGGCCAGGCAAAATCAAGAGAATAAAAAGCAGTTCTATTTATTGAAGGGCTTCAGGTACATTTAGGACAGACAAAACCCACCCAAAATGGACAATGGGTCACAGATTTCACACTTTTATAAGTTTGGTCCATTTGCATTTTGGGGGTGAATCTGCCAATTCCAGCTCCAGCTAATGAAGTCATTGACCCCAAGTTTGCTGCCCCAGCTCCCTTTTGTTTCCATCTCTCAGCCTGAGGCAGTGAGGTGTCCTTGATTGCCAGGCCTGGGGAGGAATTGTTGTGTCTGCCCAGAATGGGGAAGCA